>NC_056574.1:19740275-20065275 GCF_018340385.1 Cyprinus carpio | reverse complement strand
ACAATCATGTACATACATGCTGCTCCCATATTATTATAGCCCAGTTTGTGCTGATTTACAGTGAGATTAGACTTTTAGCCATTTAGATATTTATAAGAAACTGAAAAAAGCACAAATGTCAGGGCATGACAAAACTTCTCCAGGCCCCAAAAATACCCTTAGACTCCAGAGGGTTAATACTATAGAAAAGCACTAAAAGTTTTTCAGTTAGTGCTTTCAGCTTGTTTATTTTCATATTAAAATATTTAAGGGAATAATCGACAATTATGATTTTTGACATAATCGTGCAGCCCTACCTAGAGTGCATTTGAGGTATACATTTAGTCAGTTTTGTGCTCTTTGGAAATCGAAAACGTGATCTATTCTGCCAGCTGAGCTAAAAAGATACAGTGACCATTTTTCTCAGCCTCAGCCTGATGCATACGGCACACAAAATTGGAAACACTTTGGGAGTTTTGAAGTCGTCATCGGATTGGTTGAATTATACAAGATTTCCGGGAGACGTGCGTGTCGCATTCTTTAACATTCCATCTGGAAACAATATGACATGATGCCAAACCCCCTAATGTTAGAAGAAAGCTGTCATGTTTAATTACAACTGTGATGACGAGCGCTTATCAGGATCAACTGAAAGCTGGATTCGCAAAAGCATGTGAAATATTTTAATGCTCAAGGCATAGAATCTTTAAAATACGTCCAAGAGTCTGTTATTGTGGGTACATTTCCACGCCCCTAAACATGACACGGCACAAACCAAAACGTGATTGGTTGTTTTATCTGTCAGTCATATGGCCTCTTGAGCGGTCCTTGCCATTCAAAGAGGCCAAGGTTCCCAGACCTTCTGCCATCAGTCTGAAGGTTTGGCTACGCGAGACTACAGTGTCCCTAATATCCTCTATTTCTCACTCAAAGAAGGTAACTTTGTTGCATTGTTGTAAGTTTTCACAGTGCTAAACAAGTTCTTTTTGTTTGTTCTTTTGTTTGTTTTTATCAGGTATGAGCCCAGAGCCACAGACCTGGATGAAGACAAGAGACAACACAGTGTGGAGAAGATCAACAGTGACTTGCTTAAGAAGCTGATGGAGCTGGACACTGACCTGTACTTTTCTGGTGGTAAATTCCTGATGATCTTATGATTGTAGAATTTCTTTAATTCACATGAACTCAGTGACCTCAAAACATCTGTCATGTGTGCAGGTCCTGAGTTTTGTGAGGAGAAAAATTGCATATTTATTGGAATGGCAACAGAAGACCTGGATGTGGCAGAGTTGGTGGAAACTATAGTATCTATTGGAAGAGAGATTGAGGAAAGTGGAAAGGTTTGCATTGATTGTTGTTTTGGACAGGTGTTTAATAATTAAAGTAGACAATGAAAATCAGATACATAATAAGATATAATGCATCTGTGTATGTTTGTGGCTAGTTGTTTGAGAACATGACGGAGGTAGTGAGAAGAGGCATCCAGGAAGCTGAGCTGCAGCTTCAGAAAGCAAATGAAGAGAAACTTATGGAAGAGGTGAGTGTAAAGGAACAGTGGGGACCAAATGTCTGAGACCACAAAATCTCATTTAAACCTGTGAAATAAAACAGAAACTTTATGACATAAAATGGATCAAATATTAGTTTTATAAGTTTTAGTTTTCCCTTGATTTTACGTCAAATAAGTAAATATGTGACATTGATCATGTGACTCATGTGGGACCTTGTTCTTTTTTTCCACTGAAGATACTGTTTAGATAATAGACAACATGGTCATCAGGTTTTATATAAGCAAAATACTAAATTACCAAATACTAAGACATTAATTAATTTATTTTCCAATTCAACAATGCTTAGTTATATAATTTTAGTAAATATAATAATTTTCTGATTAAATCATAATAAAAAAAAAAAAAAAATTATATTCACATGTAATTTACTTTTCAGGGAGTACTCCGACAGATCCCCCTGGTGGGCCCTGTGCTTAACTGGTTCTCCCCGGTTCAGGCCTCTGTCAAAGGAAGAACTTTCAACCTAGCTGAAGGTATAGATGTTTTAAAGGGCATAAAGTGTCATAAAGTGGCACATTCCACAACCTGTTGTTTTGGCAAATTGGCTTCAATATACAGGATGTTTTTTATAGTACAGTAACCTCTTATATGTCAAAAGATCAAGGTAATTTTGATATCTCAGTTCATAACCCCTTTAAAAAAGTTTGTAAAGCACAAAAATGTCAAAGTGTCAAATAAACTACAGTTTAATAGTAGTTTTCAGGTTTTCATAGCATCTGGTTTTCTTCCATAGGTTGTCTGGACAGCACCGAGCCTGTGTATTCTGTAAAAGCCCAGATGAATAAAGAAGCTTCCCTCGATTCCCCCAAGTCCATCACCAAACGGTTTCCAGGTAACGGTAACATCTTGATCTAAGATCAGTGTGGCCCTGATTACATCTAATTTCTTTGTGTCCGCAAAATAATTAAATCACATTTGGTCTTTCATTGATGTTTACAGAACTCTCAGGTTAATCATACCATGTGATCCACAGGTCAAAAACTCTTCCGGCGGCACGGAGCAGGCTCAGACTCTGTCAGTGATACCAGCTCTGTCAGCCAGCTCGAAGAATCGTTCAGGGAAACGGCACACGTGCAGGCCAATAATGCGGATGAGGCAGAGGTCCCTGAGGAGCGTCATGTACACATAGTGGAGGAAACGGCTTTGTCAGACCAGCGTGTACCAGAGGGACAAGAGACAGAGAGTGTAGACACCCTTAGATAAGACAACTCCTAAAGGGATGTCCAGAGGTTGGCTTTGTCTTATGAAGGAATATGCGTCCATGACCTTGATGCCTTGAGCAAACCACTCTTGAAATTAAGAAAAGAAGCAGCTTTAAATGCAAATAACAAAACACTGGAATTTCATGAAAATAATGTCTGAAAATGCATCCCTTTTTCTTAGTTATTGCATAATCAGTTGCACATTTTTTTTTAAGGTTTGGTTAATCATATAATATTGGGTCTCCTCACAGTTCTTTATGTGCACTGCACGTATATCCTTCCATAATGGGTGACATAGTCGTTACGTTTTGGTTTGTCTTTCTCATCTATAGGCCTGTCTGACAGGTTTTTCTGATCCATTTCCACACATTATTTACACAACAAAAGGGCTATTGTGGCCCTACCACCATGTATATTAATGTCAAAATGTCTTGTTTGCCAAAAGCTGGTCCTAATTTATGTACTCTCTATAAGCAGACGTATAAGAAGGAAGTTTAATGCAGCTGTTTCTAATCAAACAATAGCCTTATTGCACTTTGATGTACAGAATGTCACACTTTAATCAGAACAGCAGAATATTTATTTATTCTATAAATAATTCTCTTGGAGGACATTAGGCTATTTAGAATTAAGTGACGTTCGCTATATGTCTAAAATAAGTTTAAATCAAGATATCCATCCAGAACTTTTGGCTTTACCAATAGTTAAATGATCATTATACTGTTCTCACTGTGAAGTTTCAGAGATGTCTCTTTGAGTAATTGTTACATTTTTGGATGTGTATGAAGGCTTAATATAATGTACTGAAATGAAGATCCTTGTTTGTTGTTTACACCAATGTTAATTGTTTTAGCTCGCACACAAAAAAAGCTTTGCTACTGGGGCAATTATGTAGTTTCATTTAGCATATAGATATTGTGTGAATTATTAATGAGAAGTAAACTCACTACAACTAGAACACGTCCATCCATATTTTTGGGGCATAAAATGCTCTTTTCGTAACTGTGCTTCCTTACCGAATAACGTAATTGTAGATCTGCTCATCTTTTTCAAAATGACTCTGTCTTAACTGGTGCAATAAATCATTGGGATTTTTTCTTTGGGGGAGATAAGTGCTGACTTGAAATATTGTGTCTAAAGTAAGAATAGAGTGGTTTTTATAAGTACGGTTTTATTTTACAACGAACAGTTATGTAAATGACAATAAAGAAAATGGTACTAAAACAAAAATAATAGCTTGGAGTTTTTTTTTTTTTTACTCTGTCCTGAACTTCTAATGGTAACTTCTACATAACTGAAGAAGTTAGTTAAAAACGGCTGTTTTATCACACCATTAAAAGCCTATAAAATAACTTTTAAGTTAAGCTTCAAATACATTTTAAAAGCATATTTAAACACCTCAAATACATTTTCACACATTTAATAGTTTTATAGCTGCAGTGAACGGAAATAGGTTCTTTGGTAGTTTTTAAAGAGGTCAGCAAACGCTCGGGTTCATCCATAACGCGGAAATGTAGTTTATTATCGACACCGCTCAGGCGCCTTTCGCATTCTTTCAGAAGCAAACTACTACATTTCCCAGAATCCCATTCGCTGTTGCTCCGCGAGGTCAGGGGAGTCGTCAGCACACACGAGGACTCATTCCGAGCGCTTAGTCAAACCTCCCTTTTCTCTCTCCCTTCCACCGAGAGACACCGGCTGTTTGATTTCAACCAAACGGGGGGAAGGCCACAGTCCGCTAACAGAAAGTTTAACGACGCACGGGGTGACCTTAACAGCGGCTAAGGCCGGACACGAAAGTGATCAAGTCCGTGGCTTTAAAGCGCGCGCGTGTGTGGAACAGCTGTGTGGCGATGGAAGCGATAGACACTGCCCCTGATTCCTGGGATCAGGAGGACGATGGCGAGGCCCAGGTCGACGAGCAACTTTCCAAGGCTTTTACTACCAGCCTAAACGTGGACGCCAAGCCGTTTGTCCCCAACGTGCACGCCGCAGAATTCATCCCGACCTTCCGACAGAAGGACTCCGCTGAATCGGTGGAGTCAGCGGGTGAGTTCCCGGTTTTTTAACGACTGTTAGCCGCGTTAGCTGTTAGCCTCACACACGCTTGCTCGCATGAGCTTAGCATGGATGCTACATCAGAGTTACCGTCAGCGGCTCGAAGCGGAAACGGGGCCAACGTGTAACTTGCAAGTTAACAAGCTGAAAAACTTGCTTGACGTGAATAAGAAGTGTTCGTTTACGTGATAATAACACCGCAACAGTTGTTCGTGCTAGAAAGTGAATCTGTTTGGTGGAGACTTTGTGTATAGGTGCTTGTAAAACAATTTTAGACTTATAACAATATACACCTGGCTGGTGACGAAGAATTAAAAGTGTATTCGGTTAGTATTTTTATTTTAACTGGGCCCTTTGCTGAAGCTTTCGACTTGTTGTTACCTTTTTATTAACGCACGTGAACTTGCTCAAAAGGTTTGTTATCATTCCAGTATCGTCAATATTGATGACCACAGGTCTGGCGCTTCATAACCACTTTTCCCGTTGCTTGTCTGCTTTGTTTGAGGGGCCTCTTTTGGCTGATTGTTTAAAGGTGGGGTTTGGCCCCCATGTTGTCTTAGTGCCAACATGATGTACTATTATGTGTTGTGCTGGTACAGTGTAACAGTGAAAGTCAGTAGTTGCTCTGATCCGCTTAAATCAGGACACTAGCAAACTGGAAATATTCACCATCATCCAGTCTTAGATCAAAGGCTGATGCAGAAAAGTGTTTACCAGCAGAATTTGGATGATGTCAAGGCAGCTAAGTTTCTAAACTCTTACCTGAAGCCTTTGTGTTATATTTGAATACTATGTGTTTAAGGTGCACACTGGAGCTCTTCTGAGAAAGATCAGTGTAGCGTGTAATGGAGGTAAACACTGTGATGTGATTTGATCTGCTTAATAAACTTTTCCAAGCTTATTTGCAATTTAAAAAAAAAAAAACTCTAAAGAACGATAGTTTTTAACACAATAATGCATGATAAAAGTATAGGTTAAGTGGCAATTTCAATAGGTGAGCTTGTTACAAAACAAAAATGTCTTTTGGACAAAAACATGGGAGTTTGTTGGAAGACCTTTTAACTGTTTTTGTCCTGCCACAAGTGGAAGATATACCATTCACATACTATTATTACTTAGTGCAGCTTGTTGTCTGCAAATGTGTTGAATGTTGACATGCAATTTCCCTTTTAAGATGATTATTCTTAGCAACCGGACTGTCCTGTGTAATTACAGCTGTAAAAATAAGCATTTTATATTCCTACAGGTCCTGATACAGATGCCAGTGTGGAAGTATCAGAGCTTGAGGGTAAGTAAATGCTGAGACACACAACCACATTTTGCTTCACATCCCTGTAATAATGATACATACAGATGAGTCTGGCTAGTAACTTGTGCAATCTAACAAAAGTCCTATTCACACCAAGACAGATGTTTGGTGTGAATAATTCAATGTGATAAACATTTTAATTTGAATTAACATGTTAATGCTTCTGTTCAAGCAGAACATTTGTGTGCCATCAATGCAATTTTTCCATTGTGCTGTGAAGAAAACTGTTGTTCAACCAATGTGAACCATGCTGTTGGTCACAAGCCCAGCACTGGCACTGTAACATATAACCATGACTTGGTGGCGCTCACGGGCAGAGTATTTCTGTAGTCCTGTGTTTAGGTGTAGTTTGATAAACACCATAGTGTAGGGAAAAATCTGAATGGCTGTTTGAAAACACACAAATATTGTTTGACATTCTTCTCAGTGAGAAGCTGGTGTCAGAAATGGAAAATTGCGTAGCGCTTTGGTGTTTCTTAGTCTGATTGGATAAATGGTGTAAATTGCTAATGTTGGTTTTGACATCAGCTCCGCCCATGGAGAACGGTGATGCGGAGATGGGAGCAGATGACACCTGGGAGCAGAAGGGAAGTGAGCCAAGCCAGGCTGAAGCAGAGCCAGGAGGCAGCCCTGGAGGTGACGGGGGTCAGGCTGAAGAAGACTCCCCTCAAGAGGAAGGAATGGAGGAGGAAGAAGAAGTAGTGCCAACACCTAAAGTAGCCCCCACACAGCCAAATGCCCCCAAGAAGGAACATGTTAATGTGGTCTTCATTGGCCATGTCGGTTAGTGTTTGCATACTGCATTTACATGAGATATTTGATGCCAGCATCCAGTTTAAACTCCTCAAGGACTGTTTACTTTTGGGTTGATTCTCATGAAAAGATTTGTAATGTAAGGCCACATTTAGTTTTAGATTTAGATGGACTTTATAAACCTTTTCTAATTTTTTTGTTGTTGTTGTTTTTATAGTTTGACTTTTTCTATTATTCAGTTGTTTTTCGATTCATCAATAAATAGCTGTGGTAATTGGTTTTATGCTAAATTATTAACCAACAAACAAACATAGTTAATTGCACAGTAACTTGCCAAGATCTTCATGCTATTTCTTTTTCAGTTTTATTGTTTTAACTTCATCTTTTAGCTTCCATTTCCATTTAAGATAAGCAGTTCCAGTAACGTAACAGTTTCATTCATCTCATTTGCTGGAATGGTTTTTGCACTTGGCTCTAATTTACTTGGATTTGTTATATAACCACTTCATTATTAATCAGTTACCCTCAAGGCATCTCCGTTCATACATATCTCAAGAGCATCATGGGGAACACTTTTAAAATGTCTTTAGGAACAGAATTTGACCATCTTTATCTGTCCTGGCCTCACCCTGTCTCTTTCTTATCTCATTTTCCTACAGATGCTGGCAAGTCAACTATTGGAGGACAAATCATGTGAGTTGTTGATTTTGCCGCAGTGTTTTTAGCAGATATTGTTGGTTTTTCCGTCCCATGTTTCTGATAGCTTATATTCTGCCCCTCCTCCACAGGTATTTAACAGGAATGGTGGAGAAACGAACTCTGGAGAAGTATGAGAAAGAAGCCAAGGAGAAGAACAGGGAAACTTGGTAATTAGTTTAGTTAAAAATTTAATTTACCAGAACATCTGGTGGGCAGTCAAACAGATTCCCTCTAAACACAGTTGAAGCTTGTAACACCTCAGTATTTTATTTTATTTTTTTGACTAAGGTAGAGGATTTTTCATAGTTAATGTTTTTTCTCAGGTACCTCTCTTGGGCCCTTGACACAAACCAGGAGGAAAGAGACAAAGGAAAAACTGTGGAAGTCGGACGTGCGTACTTTGAGACCGAGAAAAAGCACTTTACCATTCTGGACGCACCAGGCCACAAAAGCTTTGTGCCCAACATGATTGGTGGAGCTTCACAGGCTGACTTGGCAGTGCTGGTGAGTCATAGCGTTGAATAGGCACTGAAAGGCAGCTGTGAGAAATATCCACTCATGCTACCTGCAATTCAGAAAGTCTTCTTGGAAAAACCCTCTCCATTGCTGAGCTGTGAGCAGGTTGAATGTGTTAATGACACAGTAGAGGGCGCTGTTTGAATGCCAATGTCAGTCTCAAAAGGCTTTGACTTTCACTCACACACCAGAAACTGCTGTCTGTTCATTCACTTCAGTCTCTGAATTCACTGTCATATTTCTGTCTGAGTAATCTCTGCAAGGAAAGGAGAGTTTGAAACGGGCTTTGAGAAAGGAGGCCAGACGCGGGAGCATGCCATGTTGGCCAAAACTGCTGGAGTGAAGCATTTGATTGTACTTGTAAACAAAATGGATGATCCAACAGTGAACTGGAGTTTGGAGAGGTCAGAAAATGGACATTTATATACAAAGGCTATTGTTCTTGTATTTTATCTTTTTTTTTTTTAAATACAAAAAATGGTATTTAGTGTGTTAATTTTGTACACTGTTTGCGCATAGGTATGAAGAATGTAAGGAGAAACTTGTTCCATTTTTGAAGAAAGTTGGGTTCAACCCCAGGAAAGATATTCATTTCATGCCATGTTCGGGACTTACTGGGGCCAATCTAAAGGAGCCAGCGGAGTACTGCCCTTGGTATACGTAAGTGTGCTGACTTGCTGTTATTTAATTTTTATTTGAGTGCTTTTTGACAATTATTGTGTAATATTTTAAATTTAGTATAAAATACATTAAATCAGTGGTTCTCAACTTTTTTGACTCCAAGGCCCTTTTTTTTTTCTCCAAGATGGTATTTGAAGGCCATTCCTTCTAAGGGGAAATATACCTGTGGTGCTTCTGTAATGAGCTCAAAATATGATGTCAGTTTATTATTGTACTTTCTCTTTTTTTTTTTTTTTTTACATTAATAATATTTAAATTTAGTTCTATAATCATGGGCTTAATGGGTTTTACTGCGCCCCCCTAGAAGTTAGCTTATACATCCTGGTTGTCCCGGGCCCCCTAGTTAAGAACCACTGCTTTGAATATCATAAAAGTGCATGAATAATGTGTCTCAATATTTTTGTGTATTATGAACAGAGGGTTACCATTCATTCCACATCTGGACAGTTTGCCAAATTTCAACAGATCAAGTGATGGACCAGTCAGGTTACCCATAGTAGACAAATATAAGGTATGCAAAGTGTAAAATAAATCATCTATTAGAAAATGGAATTTTTTCCCCCTTAATTTGAGTTATCTTGTACTGTATGAATGCATTGAAGTTCATCATATGTCATGCATGACTTTCCTTTATTTAGAGGTTTTATTTAAAAATTCTGATTTTTGGTGTGGTTTTGCAGGACATGGGCACTGTGGTATTGGGGAAATTGGAGTCGGGATCAATCAGCAAAGCTCAGCAACTTGTGATGATGCCCAACAGGGTAAGATTATTATAACATAACCCTTTAAAACATCAGGTTTTATGGCAAGAATTGGCTGACGTGTCTGTGCCTGTCTCAACTGTGTGCAGCACACTGTGGAGGTGCTGAGTTTGCTTTCTGACGATGTTGAAACCGATGATGCCTCCCCGGGAGAGAACTTGAAGTTGCGACTCAAGGGCATTGAAGAAGAGGAGATCTTGCCAGGCTTCATCCTCTGTAATGCTGAGAACCTTTGCCACACTGGGCGCACCTTTGATGCCCAGGTCAGTGGAAACTCCATAAACTCCTCTGTAATTAAAAGAATGATTCAACTTCAATACAAGTTCAGCTCTATCAGCAGTATATATGATTACTCAGTTTCCTTGTTTTTGTTTTGCAGTGCTACAATATTAATTGTGCTTTTGTCTCTGCCATTTCAGATAGTCATCATTGAACACAAGTCAATCATCTGCCCAGGTTACAACGCTGTTCTTCATATCCACACCTGCATTGAAGAAGTGCAAATTACGGTAATGGCTGCAAATTTTCAGCTTTTACATTTAGTATTTGGGCAGAAGTTCTCTTGTGTAAATCTGTGACCATAAGCCCTGCAGACTTTAGCTCAGGTGAGTGCCCTCATTTACATCTAGTTCTGTATCAAAGTTGTTTAAATGTGCCTTTGGCTCCTTTACAGGCCTTAATCTGTCTGGTAGACAAAAAGACGGGAGACAAGAGCAAAACACGACCGCGCTTCGTCAAACAGGACCAGGTGTGCATTGCTCGTCTGAGAACAGCTGGGACCATCTGCCTTGAGACCTTCAAAGATTTCCCTCAAATGGGACGTTTCACCTTACGAGATGAAGGTGAGTGGACATTATTGCCACATGCGAGTCTATAACTTCTCTTCAACTTGGATTTGTTGTTTTATATCTGTTTTGTGAATTTCTTTTGAGTTCTGAATATGTACTTTCTTTGTCTTGTAGGGAAAACCATTGCCATTGGAAAAGTGTTGAAACTTGTTGCCGAGAAGGACTGAAAAGAATGATTGGTGGTTCTGAAACGACTGACCGAGGCGGAGGTAGATGCTGCTTCAGCCACAGCACACTTCATAGCCCTCCTGTCCTTTCTCCTCTCCGCCTCCCGAAGACCAGCTTAAAAAACTTATCTTAAAGAAATCTGTTTTTAAGCAAATGAAAATGAAATCAAGTCCACATGTGTCAGCTTTCTCATATTGAGAGCTCAGCGATGCCATTGTTTTAGGTTCTTCCCCATGACCTGTTCTTCATCAATCGCAGACGTTGAATGGCAAGAGATCTAGCTCTCTTCCAAGCCTTTTTTTTTTTATTTTTATAATTTTTCTTTTTGCTTCCATCAGAGAAATATAATGGCAGCAGTTACAGTAAACATATGTGGACCAAGATTTGCTTGTTAACAAAGTGATTTATGAGCAGTAAGTTTGAATGATTAACCAATTGAAACCAAAATGTTATATATCTTGGTTGTACATGTCTCCCATTGCTTATTCCCATTTTGGTTTCTGTTCACACAACGTTCTTGCAAAGTGCATGAGCGTGTTCACGTTATTAAAGCATCTTCTATGACAATAAAATATAAAATTGGGAAAAATTGAATTGTTGATTTTTTTTTTTCTTTCCCATTTATAAAATGTTTAGTGCTATATGTTTCTTAAAAAAATGATTTTTTTTTTTTTGTTGTTTATGTATTTGACCTACATGTCTACCCTGTTAATTATAAGAAAAATTAGGTAGCCCTTTTTAAAAAGGTTGCTATATTTCCCCGTCAAACAACTTGGACTCTTTTTTGGACTCTGTTTCTATATATAATTTATCCATGTTTAGTCAAAGGCAGAAATCCTAAGTACTTTTCTAAGTACTATGCATTTCTAATTCCTATATTACTCAATACCTTGCATATGCAAACTGCAGTGATTATTTTCAGTTTCTATATCCTGTTTGTCCTGTAAAACATGGGCTTGTTATGAACTATGTTTAGGCCTTTGCTTAAACTGGTTGCAATGTGATTTTTGTGTTTGTGTGTGCAATTACTCTGAAACACAAATAGGGCAGTGCGGTCCAGCTCCAGATGTTCACACTGACCCACCCACAGGGAGTGGCTTTCACTCCACTGTATTTTGTGGATAGGTACAGTAACTGGCAGGCAGAAGTGAAACAAGAGCTTCTGTATAACCATTGATGGGCACTGAGCTTTCTGAGTAAGTATGCTTCATTTTTTGATTAATGCAGTTAAGTGATGAATTATTTTTCTATGTTTTCAGTGCTCTAAGGCCGAGTTCATATCACTGGTCTTACATTTCTGTAGATCAGGATGCATTCCAGTATATCTGCTGTGCGGATGCAGACTGATGAAGCTGGTTCATGTCCTGGAAAGACTTTCCACAAAGGAGTGAAATGTGGTAGAAGTCACTTTAAAAAGCCAGCCCTGGCTATCTTCATTGGGGGTCTTCTCTTTGGCACAGGCACCGCGCTATCCTTGCTGTACTTCACCCAGATGGGCAATGTGCCCTATTTAGTAGGACCTATATTCTTGTCTGTGGGGCTGATGTTTCTGGTCACCGGACTTGTCTGGGTGCCCATCATTAAGCAGAAGATGGTCCATACAGCCATGACCCAAATGAGCCATGGCAGACCTCTGCTATCTGAGCAAGGAATTCATACACAGTCCTCTGTTACCATTTCATAGAGACTCTGAGCTTGGGCTATTATTGAGATTGTTTTAATTATATAATGCTTATTTTATCCTGTGAAATTAGAAATGTTATATTTTTGTGTAGAGTCTATAGATGTGTCTCCTGTTGTAAGTGCTTATTTTTACAGTTTTGCTCCTGGAAAATCCCTACAACTGGATTAAAATGGCTTTAAATATTGACCACTGATGTCATCAGAGGTCAAAATGAATTCAGACCAAACCGAATAGCAGGGATACACAGAATACTAAAAAAGCACAAATATGTAGGTCGACTCTGGGGAAAAACCCTCAGATTGAAAATATGAAGCACTGTGTTTGTCTACCATTAAATCATATTATTTATTATGATTTAATGAATTCCGTTGTTGAACAATTATTGTTAAAATAATATTTTTACTATGCACTGATGATTATGTTCATAGTGACTATTTGCACCCTAATGTAGCCTTGTAGGCCTATATTTCCTTAGAAAAGGTAATCTTTATGTTCTACCTTAAATTAGGTAATAGTAGTAGCCTAATAAGCACGCCTGATTCATCAACGAATCGGTTTTTGGGTCTCCTCATTTAATCTAGTTAGCTGGTGCACAAAACGATGACGCAATAGACTGATTCGGTCAACAAGCGACTCACTGAACCGAGAGCAACCGAGGATTTGAGTTATTCTAAAAAGATATTCCGAATAGCAGCAATTTTATGAATAAAACGTATTAAAAATGCATACGACATGATTGTATGACAGTTTTGTCAACACACATGCGGAAATTTGTTTTAAAGGTTATTAAAGGATAATGTTGTAATGATAACACAGACATAAAAACACACATGGAGGACCAAACCTGCATAAAATAAATCAATTAATAAGCTAAATACATAAATGAATGTAATAATAGGGAAATAAATGAATAAATTACTTGATAAAACAAATACAATTATTTTAAAATTAAATTGAGTCCTGATTTTTTTTTCCCTTAATTATTTTCTGTATTTATTTGTTAACTTTAATTTTATTCTTGTTAACTTATTCATTTGTTCATTCTGCAGGTTTGGTCCAAACACAATTT
The DNA here is from genome assembly GCF_018340385.1 of Cyprinus carpio. NCBI lineage: Eukaryota > Metazoa > Chordata > Actinopteri > Cypriniformes > Cyprinidae > Cyprinus > Cyprinus carpio. The sequence continues at coordinate 20,051,977 of NC_056574.1, read as the reverse complement.
TTTCTAGCTGAGAGATGTAAGTATGTATGTACTGTACATGTGGAAGAATTGACAATAAAGCAGACTTGACTAAATGAGTATTGTCAGTATTGTTATTGTATAAATTAATATTGTTCAATGTAGTGCAATTATTTATTTTCTAAATGACTGTTTTTAAGAGCTGAATCATGACTGTTTGTTAAATAAGCGGAATTGCAGTAATCCTTATTTTATAAAAATAATGAATGTTTTTGGGAGATTTATAAATGTGGTATGTAATGTTTTTGAATGTAATATGTAATGTATTAGAGCGCATAATAACCCAATAACCTCTGCCATGTTATGGGAGGAACTTACTGAGTCGAAACGAACCGATCGAAAAACAAACAAACGCTGCAAAGAAACATTTAATGCTACAGTGAATAATTATTTCTTTGTAAGTGTCGATCAGTATTTTGAGCGCCTTCTAGTGTCCGAGGTAGATAAGGGAGGATCGCTTGAAACAAACGTATCCAAACAACCAACCGATGGCTTGCACAATAATGGCGTCATTACAAATCGGCCAATCAGAAGCCGGCATGAAACAAACCACGAGCTGAGAGTTTTCACACAACAGTCGGAAGAGTACCATTGTCGGGAGTGTGACGTGCTAGAAAATAGTTTGCATAGTGTAGTTATTTCTTCTCAGAATCGTAATCATACTATTTAGCTCAACATATCTCTCACAGGAAGTAGTTAGACATCTGGAAGAAAGCAGCTTTGAGCGTTACCCGGAGGTAAGTTGCTAGCTAGCGTGATCAGCTCGGTTGAGTTCTTAGATGTGTTAGTTCTTTAAAACGCTGCGCAACATGTTGCTAAGTATATCGTTATTTTAATAAACAAAAGTTTCAGCCAAAAGACGCGCTCAACGTGTTTTTCATTCTTTATTAGAGTAATTTTCGGTGGGAGACTGAATTCGCCGACTGTCACAAAAACTTTAAGTGGCCGGTTTGTTGTTAGCCAGCTAGCAAATTTAAAACTGAAGTCTTCTCATATGATGGCGATAGAAAGCTGATGTGCTCTAAAAATGTTTACTGTTATCCGAAACGTAACTGCATACCACTTTGTTGCAGATTTTAGATGGGGACTTAATTTTCTGCTGTTAGTTTAGCTTAGGTTATAAATCCTTAAGAAGTCTTCAGATAGTCACAGTCCTTTAATACTGACACATTGTTACTGTTCAAAATTGTAGCGTAATAGTGAGTCGTGGGCCTGTGGGAAAAATATCTTTAGGTTTTCAAAATCATCACAAGACACGCCCTTCATCTTCTGTTTTTTCCTCACTCTTCCAAAAAACCTCTGCACCCTTTCAAAAAGAAACAATTTCAGTAACAAAATAGTCTAACTTAGCAAGTTTAACAGATTTTTTTCATCATTATTGTATTTTTTAGAATGCCTTTGGATGACCACATCAAACATAGACCACAAACAATTTGATGTGTTACGCCAAACAATGTTTTTTTTTTATAATATAATATAATTTATATATTTTATTGATCAATTAATTTATTATTATTATTAGACATTTTTTAATATATTGATGGCCATTATTTTGCCAGTAAACCTGACTGCACAGCAATGAGTGACCCCGAGCCAGCTACATTTGCATCTGTTGAACAAGAGCGGGACTACTGGAAGGAACAGGCGGCCAAATACCAGCAAAGGTACTTCAGTGTTGTTTTTCATTCAAAATAACATTTGATCTACATTGGACATAAAGGAACTTAAGGAAAAGTAAGGCAGGTTTGTTGCTAAACACTTCAGATAGAACGAAGGATAAGATCTTCCTGTACAACCCACATTCAGTCATCTTAAGCCCCCTTTCCCCCGCAGGAGCTAGGGACTTTGGGTGTGTTTTCACCTCAGGAAAAAATTGCCCCTCAGAAAGTCCCTGCTCGCGAGGTAGTACTTTTTCAAACTTTCTGGGTGGGACTTGAGCGCTGAACATGCTGATTGGTTGAGTTCACACAGCATTGTATTTTTAAGCACCATTCGCAAATTTTTTTTATTTATAAATAGTACTGTTATTGTGTCATGAAATGTAGTTTTAAAAATATTTCAGGTGAGAATGTAGTTGTTTAAAACTCAAATCTGCGATTTATTTATAAAAACAGCACCATTTTGAAAAATGTGCTTCGCTGATTTCTCAGACGGGAGCTCCATGCGATCAGCGGGTGCTCAGTGCTCATGTATCCCACTGAGAGCAGCCTCACCTCGGCTATTCCTTCTGACATTTGCCGCTGACTCTGATGTCTCTGTAGTGGATAAACATAAGATATAATTCGTTTTAGGTAATCTTTGATCTTTATTCTATAAATCTGTTAATATGTCAAAATGAAAATGAAAACAGGCAACGTTTGATATAATATTTTGTTTCATTGTAATGTAGGCTATGTACGTTTGTACGGCTATTATAATGTTTAAATGAAAACGAAAGGGGGCAGTGGTGTTTGGTGAGCTGACTGATGTTATCAAGAACGCTGTGTACTTGGTATTGAAGCGCGCGCAGACCTACGTCACCAGACTATTTGCCTATTCTTCCCGGTACTTTAGACAGCGATGGAAACAGCAACAGGTCTGGGTGGGGGTGGGGGGTTCCTGGGACATATTGTTCCAGGTAATTTCAGTGGAAAAGTGGCTTTATTGAATCTCTGCTTGTTCAGGGCTGAGGAGGCGCAGGAGGAGCTGCAGGAGTTTCAGCAGATGAGTCGAGACTATGAGGCGGAGCTGGAGACAGAGCTGAAGCAGTGTGACGCCCGTTATCGTGAGCTTCTTACGGCCAACAACAGACTCCGCATGGAATTAGAAAACTACAAGGTACTGTGGTGCATCATAGACACATGGTAAATAAACGTATCTTTTTGAAGATTTATAGTAGTGTTAGATTTAGCTTTTTTTCCTGAGCAGTCATTTGGGTGGCTTGCCAATGGACTAGATTTTTCCAACACATAAAGTAAGCTTGACCAAAGTTCTTGTGGGAAGAAGAATTTATCAAAGGTTGTATTGTAGCAGTTCGTCAGCAGTGATGAGAGCATGTCATCCTTCGGACAATCTTAACCCAAGGTGCTGTCTTTGAGACCAGACCTTTATACATAGTAACAAATACAGTAACAACCCATTGAGAGCCCATGATACATTGATCTAATGCTGACCTAAGGTGCTAATTGACCCTTTCCAGGAGTTTGATTGACAGATGATCTGATCAATCATAATGCCAAATCTGCCATTTTGTCTGACAAACCAGACAGGAGAGTAGATTAACGTTGGTGGTCTTGAACTTGAAAAATGGTGTGTATTGACATCTTTTCGCAGTTGAAACGAGATACCTTCTTATGATCATTCATGTTTATTTTGTTCTTTAACTAGTAAAGAGAGAGATGATCGGTTCAAGTGCCGTTTGAACTGAGGCACTACAGTGATCTGTCACGACACATTAAAGAGCCACAAAACGGTATTTGTTTGAATCCCTTAAAAAAGTGACAATTTGAAAGCCAAGACTTTTTCATACCTAAAGTAACCTGTTCTGTCTTGTCTGTCAGCATGTTGTCAGTTTCCTCATTGCTCTGCAATGTATTTTTCACTGCGTGAGAACGTGTGGCATGAGAGTGTCATGGCTTGTCGGACATAGCAACCGTAACTAAGGGGGCGGGTCTTTGCGAAGGGTCATTATATATGACCCGTTTGGGTCACACTTTTACAGTTGACTACAGTTGATTGCAAACACATTACAATCAGCGGCACAGTCACAATGTAAACTGAGGTATACATAATCTTTCTTCTTTTCAAAATATTATGGAAAAAAAAAATAGCATGTATGTTATTTTTCTAATACATCTGTTTGATCTGTTACCTCAAACCATATGTGAACAAAATAATAATAGGCTGTAATCTGAATAACTGTACTGTGAATAGCTGTGTCACTGATGTCTCATAAAGCACATTAATGGGGTTTTATCTATAATATTTGAATACGAATTTAATCTATAACTAACGTTCATTTGTAAGCATATAACCACAGAGAAAAGCCATTTGAATCTTCATTGGCTGAGTGTTTACATCCAGAATGTCTGTGTCTGGTTTTTCAGTCCTTACTGAGGACACAATCACACATTCACAGACAAACAACAGAGATCCAATTCAGGATGAGTAGAGCAGCTGATGCTTATTTCTGCATCAGTGTCTGGAGGGCATGGAGGCTCACTCATGGTTTTACTTGCCGTTTGTTGAACAAACATGGATATAAAACAATATTGCGGTATTTATTTGAAAAGAGACCCAAGTCAAGTTACATTTAAATGCTTAATCTCATAGCATTAGGCATTTCAGTTGACTATGGATGGCTCAGTACCACAATTTTGCCATGTTAGCCATAGCGTATCCAATACCGAAATGAGCAAAATCATAATGTTGTACCGTTTGAAATATAATATATACTGGTATTTTTCCAGTACTGGTATACCATGCAACCCTAATTACATCACATGCCAGCTGATTAATCACAATTAATTGTATCATTATTTGCTGAGAAAGCCCCCAAATGTTGATAATTCAAAGATATTACCTTATTGTGGCAGATAAATGCATTAAAAAGTGGCTTCATTTATATACACGACAGTTTGTGTTCGGGTAAAGCGGCAACCTTCCGCTCTCTCTCATGAAACCAACACGGGAGTGACTAAAACTGCAATTCATCGACTGGCCGCTAGATGCTTGCTCCAAAAGGGAGTCGGTCCCATAGAATCCTTAATTAAAAAGCCCAACTTTACAGCAGGAAAAAATGTTTACAGCCTGGTTCAGAAAATTATTTTGGTCTATATAGCTAATTCTGCCCTTCATGACAACTGTGAGGAGGGGAATTTTTTTTTTTATAACTCATCCGTTTAAATTATATTAAGCCTTAAAGTTCTGCAAAATTAGGGGCATGGCCACTTGAGTGACAGGTGGATTGCCGCTGCTGTCACCATCGTCGCTCTAGGTGGGCGTGGCTTCAGCAACCAGGTCCTGCTTCTTTGCCCATTTTCGATGATCCAGGAGTGATGCGCTGCCAAGATGGCGACGGCCGGCTCCGCCCACTTTAGACTTCAAAAACGCTCTTCAGAAACCTAAGGGTGACATCACGGACACTATGTCCATGTTTTCATACAGTCTATGGTTCAGGTAGATTTATTAATAGAAATTAATTATTTTATTTAGCATGGACTATTTATAATAGCAAGGACATTTTTAATTTTACAAAAGATTTCCATTTCAAATAAATGCTTTTCTTGTGAACGTTTATTCATGAAAGAATCCTGAAAAACAGTATCACGGATTCCACAAAAATATTAAGCAGCAAAAACTGTTTTCAGTTTAAGAAATGTCTTTCAAATTTTTAAAAAAATATTACCAACTTTTGAGTGGTGGTTTATTTTGTTTGATATTTGTTTTCTCTTATTCCTATAATTGTACATAAGCTTATCACTGGTCTACAGTCTCTCTAAGTGTAGTTTCTCATAACCATTTTTCTTTATCTCATCAAATGTCTGTTTTACCTCCTTTTGTGTTGTCTTTTGTCTTGTTTACTAACAGGAGAAGTATGAAACGCAGCACTCTGATGCATTCAGGCAGATCTCGACTCTAGAAGGAGACCTGGCAGAGACCACAGCCATCAAAGACCAACTGCACAAGTATATCCGGGAGTTAGAGCAAGCTAACGATGACCTGGAAAGAGCTAAGAGGTGTGTTTAGTGCCTTTGCCAGAAATATATGTCATACATTCTAGATATTTATGAGTTAAACAATTTATTGCTAATACCTGTCTATCCTGTCCTTATAGGGCGACTATAATGTCACTTGAGGACTTTGAGCAGAGAATGAATCATGTTATAGAGAGAAATGCCTTCCTTGAGAGTGAGCTTGATGAAAAAGAGAATCTTCTAGAATCAGTACAGAGATTAAAAGATGAAGCCAGAGGTAAACTCAGTGGAAACCTGTTTGTATATACACTATTCACTCTTATCCAACTGACGAACTTCTATTTTCTTTGATAATTAGTGGTATAATCACCTGATTAGCCGGTCTTAGATGTTTTAACAGATTCAGTGTTTGTGTGCTGATTGTGTTCTCGTCTTTCTCCTCGGTGCAGATTTAAGACATGAACTTAATGTTCAGCAGAAACAGGAGCGCAAGTCATCAATCAGCCTTTCTAAAGATGTAGAGAAGCCAGAGGCCACACCCACAAGACCCTCCTCTGTTGTTACCTCCGCTCTCCCATCTCTCCATGCCACACCCTCCAGACCTCCAGGCTCAGGGAGTGCATTTAACACCCCCTCAGCTTCCTACAGCAGAAGTGAGCACAAACACAGCCACTTAATTCTGTAAGGGCCACCTAACTGGCCCAAGGATAGTATCCAGTGGTGTGACTAAAGGTTTCCTACACATTTCTTTTCAATGCTGTGCATAACACCTAAGTTACTGCAGTTTAATGATACAAAATCAATTGCTTTTATGCTGAACACTGTATTTTGCATACAAGAATTTTGAGTTAACTGAGTGAAGGGAAGGATTGGTGAAGGAAAGATTGGGGAGAAAGAACTAATTTGATAGATGGATAGGAGCAAAAGAAAATTTCTTACATTTCCAAACATTAGAGTTTAAGTGTTGAATTATTCACTTAATGTTTTTCTGTCACGTCCAGTCGAAGGCCTGACTGGAACTCCTCTCACCACATCTGCACGTATATCTGCCCTCAACATCGTTGGAGAACTGCTGAGGAAAGTTGGGGTGAGTTCAGCTTAAACTGTGGATATTACCAAATAATACACACTCTTTCAACTGAAGGGGTCTGTGGTTTTGATAATCATGTTTTTTGTTCCTTTGTTCCCTTTTCAGAACCTTGAATCAAAGCTGGCATCATGCAGAGAGTTACACATCCATGAGAAAACACCCAGCCGTGCAGCGATTGGCCAGGGTACACCGAGCGTTTCACGGGAAACCCCTGAAATCCCATCCAGCACAAATGGCTTGTATGATAAGGGGTTAGTCTCACTATTAATTTCAGCAAATTTCTGTAATTTACCAAAATTATGTAGATTGTACCACCTCTGACTTGTCCATAATTATTCTTCTCCAAATTTTCTGTTGTGTATTGCAGGATGGTGAAACGGTTGGACTTTGGAACAGGACCCAAGATAATGCTCTGAATAAAGTGCTATTCGCTACCATAGCATGTCTTTCGCTCTCACATCATTGGGAATGCAAGTGTTCCTAATACATTAATATGGAAATGCTTTATTTTCAGGAGCTGATTCATATCTTATGCCCCAAGTCTTCCACTATCTGAGAAGGTTCTGCTTTTACATTCATATCAACCCTGTTATCGTGTCTATGCTAACTGTTCACCAGCTCTCTCTGGTCTGTGAACTGAAACTATTTCCTGTTTTACTGTTTTGTTGGAGATTTGCACTGTGTTTTGCAGATTTACTTGCTCTTGAATTCACACTGTATGTTTTTTTTTTATTTTTGTTTGTGTTGTTTTTAGGTATCTGGTGATTTATAGCAGTTTTGAAATGTATAATCTGCACTGTAATTGTTATTTGCTCTTTTTAGGGCCATAAATTGGGGGAGACTGTTGCAGGTGACTGAAAGTGGGTCAGTAGATTTACCCCTGCAGTCCCATTATATTTGGCACTAAACTACTGATCAGTGTCCAGTGAAATGTCCACGGCACATACTTATTATTTTTCACAGGACTGGAGCAATGTTGATAGCAGGTTCATTTTTAATTCAGAAATAGCTGATTTATTTTTTATTTTCATTTTTTTTTAAACTAGCATTTTAATATATATGAGTTTGTTACTTACTGAATAGTATCTAGATTTAAAAATTATGTTACAAGGAGGTTGGTGAGATGTTGTCAGCTGAAGCTGTTGTGTTCATATCATTGGCTCGTAGGGGCTGACGTAAAAACCAACAGTAGCCGAAATGTTTATTTCTAGTAATAGCTAATGAACTCCTCATTTGAACAGTCAGTGCCATCTTTGTTTTCAAAGATTACAGCACTACAGTACTGGAGAGTAGTTGCTGTCATATCATGCACTGAACATGAATTTAATGTGCCTTAATATAAGCTTTGCCTCAAAGTTGACTTGGATATTGGGTTACTTACTAGCCCAAAGAGAGTTGCAGCTTCTCTCGCTTTTCTTCCCAATGTATTAATTCTCTGATATGTCAGGGATTCCATGAAGAGGAGAAACTGAATTCTGCATTGAATTGCTTGGTTTTCACATTTCTCTTCGAGTTGTAGATTTAAGTAACAAGCAATATGAATACTTCAGTGAAGGGTACAGATATTTTTATGTTAAAAATAGAAATGTAAGGAAGAATTGATGCATTTTATTATCCATTTTTGCCTAGAGGTACAAATGAAAAATGATAGAAAATTAGAAATACAGAAATTATAGAATGATGGTTGATAGAAAGATTTAGTACACTTGATCACACCATCTCAGGGCCTCTTGTAAGCAATAACCTCACTAAAGATGTAATAACAGTTCAATTTCTGTCACGTATTTGTCAATGTATGCACAAGACATGCACAATTGCCAATTATTGTCAACATGGGTTTTCTTTGCTATTAATGAACCTAAACATCTGCAATGTCCATGCATTTCTCAGCAAAGGCAATGCTTAGTTTATCCTGTCTGTAAAACCATTTTATTGTTGGTTAATCCATAACCTTCAAAATAAATGTCTTGTTAACAGGACTGCTTATGTTACTTTTTTTTTTTTTTCTCCAGAAATTGTATTGTTAGAGGAATGATACAACTCTTGGTTATGGTTAAGAACACTACTTGACAAACATAAATTACACAATTTTTTTCAAAGCATCTCTTTAAATGATATGTTTGCAGATTTTCATCCAGCTTTGCATTGTTACAGTGTCAGTAGTATATATAGGCTAAATGAATGATGTGTACTCTTTCTCCATGTTACCTACCTGCACTCAGCTATCCCAGTTAATCTGTCAGCAGGAATGTGGATGTTAGATCTGTGGTTGTAGTTGTCATTTTGCATCATCTGGTAGACTTTAAACAGTTCCAGGGATTGTGTTAAAACTACAGATCAAACTTTAATTTTTTGTGTGATCCTGTCAATGGACAGTGGATTAAAAAATGCTTTGTGTGGTTTAAGCTTTTGGCAAAAAGGAACTCCACACTTCTGTTTTCTCTAGTCATGTACCACCAAATTCTATTTTTTAATATAATCCGATTGGGTTTGTCTGAATAAGAAAGTCATATACACCTAGGATGCCTTGAGCGTGAATAAATCATGGGGTAATTTTCATTTTTGGGTGAACTATCCCATTAATGCTTAAAAAAATTACCATGGCACGGTGTGGTAACTTTTTATCGCTTTGTAGTACTTGGATATATACTGAGACATAAGAGTTGATAAAACATCGTATTGCTATGGTACATGATGTCCAAAAACCATGGAGTTATCATGGTACAATTTTTTTTGCTTGTAAAACCCCATTAGAATTAGTCAGCTGTTTGAACCAGTGAAGAACAGACCTAAGTACCAAACCTCATTTTAGAAGATAGTCAAGATAAAATAAGAATAAATAAAAAAAAAAACAGATTTGGGAATGATTTCTTTAGTTGTCATCTTTGGTGCCGGTAATTGGTTCGATTTGAGGGTCCTCAGGTTAATGAACAGGAGTAACAGAAGGCCCCTCATCTTCTGGGGCCTCAGATGTTTCCATCATGCTCCTGCGTGTTCTTCTAAAGCTCCCACCTCCGCTACGCCTTAATGGGCTGCTGAAAGATAAGTTACTACCACGCAACAAACAAAGAGGAACAAACAAAGAGTTAAGAAACCACACATCTCCAAACATAACCACAGGCAAAACAATGTCTCTGACTCTGTTACTGTACAATGCAATAAGGAGGATGTCAATGAATGAGATTATGGTGTCACATACATTACAGAAAGGGGTTACTGCAGAACAACCTGAGTTTGCTCCTGAGTGAAGACACTTCTCGAATCAGGGCATCATTGGCCTCAGTGGAACCTCAAATGCTCTTCAAGAATCCTTCATACTTGGTCCTTATATTGCTCTGTCTGTTTTCGTTCATCCTGTATCTGAATCATCATTTCCTTTAGTTTCTTGTCTTTCTGACGCATGGCCTTGGCAATAGCTTGTCTCTCCCTGTTACAAAAACATGACTAGTTGGAATGCCTCTGTCTTTACAGCCAAATCCGTCTTAACACTGATGATCTCACCTGCTCTCATGGTCCAGTTGGTCCTCCATTTGTTGTAACTTGGTCTCTAGTGCAGCTACAGAGACCCGTTGTTTGATCTGTCCCTCCATCTCCAGCAGTTTGGCCCTCAGCTCTTTGTTCTGCCTCTCCATTTGCTGCCAGCCACTCTCCATCCTCTGAGCATTGAAGTGTTCGACATGCAGCCTGCCGGTCAGCTGATCCACCTAGTTATAGATGAAAATGATCTGTGGTATCACCTTGAAAGAACACCTTCAGTACAACATACAAGTGGATGAACGGCACATTAATTCAATCACCTCCTGTAGACTTCTTCCCAGTCTCTCATTGAGCGTCTCCGTGTTTGCCTGTTCCTTATCAAGTTCCTCTTTCAAATGTTGAATCTTGGCTTCCAGACAACGCCTCTCATCAGACATGCCAAATCTATCAATGGACAGTCATTGCATATTGTATTTTACGGTTTTAAAATTCCAAACATCCAGTTTTAGTATTGTAACTTTATTCTTCCATTTCGCAGATACTAATTCCCAACTTACTTTCCAAATGAGCCACTTGTCATCTCCCCTGCTATGTCATTTCTCTCTCGCTCAGCCTGTTTGCGAGCTCTCTCTGCTGTAGCCAGTTCCTACAAAGACACTGACAGTTGTATAGCAAGAGATTTAAGCCTGTTAAAATCAACCATTTGGTATCATGTATACCTCCTGTAAGTGCAAGATTTCTGCCTACATGGCTCGGGCCTTTCTCTCAGATTCTCTAGCTTCAGATAGAACCTCCTTGTGGGATGCTCTTGCATCTTCCAGCTCCCTCTGGGAATCTTTCATTTGCGTCTGTCATGGGGAAGACACCTAACATAGATGAAATTTGATAAAGGCTTGGGAAACTCCAAAAGAACTTGAAGGATGGTCCCTCTTGACCTGAGTCTTGCGGAGCTGTTTAATGGCTTCATCCTTCGCCCTGCTGATTGCATCAACTTGGTCTTCAAGGTCCTGCAAATCCCCCTCAAGTTTCTTCTTGGCAGCTGCCAATGAAGTTCTCATTTTCTGCTCATCTTGTAGCTCAGTCTTAAACTCGCGTACCTGTGAGCCAAGTGGGTGAATATTAGAAGAGAAGAACTTTTCTTGCTATTGCTGATTGGACGAAAATGAGGAGTCTACAAGAAGTGTCATGCAGTTTAGGAAGACCTACAAAATCAGACATTGTAATATTGATACACAAAAATAAAATCAAAGAAATCGATCTTTACCTGCTTGAGCAGTTGTTTCCTCTTCTCTTCACTTTGCTCTTCTCTGGCCTGCTGGTCTCTTTGAAATTGGACTTTGAGGGCCTGCATATTCACTTCCTGATGAAGTTTAGCATCCTCTGCAGTCTGTAATTCATCCTCAAGTTCCTCCATCTGAATTGTCATCTCTTCCCCTCGAGCCTCCAATCCACGTTCTCCAGCTCATGGACCTTCCATGACATTTAGCCACATATGTTGGCCACATTTACCAACATTTAGTAATCTAATTTTGGACAACTGCATCTCAAAGTTGGCTATGAACTACTGTCTAAGATTCATGCTACTGTAAAACAAAACTTAAATTTCAAAAACTGATCAGACCTTCCATCTCAGTGCAAAGAGTCTTATTGAGTTTTTCTAACTCTTGTAAGGAACCCTGGGATTCTTTGAGTGCTCGAGTGAAATTGAAGCGAGTCTGAAGGTCAGCATCCTGGGTCTCCACCTTTTTTTGTTCCACATCCTACTTGGCATTACCCAGCGAGCGAAGGTCTCCATTCAAGTCTACAACCTCCTTCTCTAAGGCCTGTTTTGCCTTCTCCAGAATGGCCTCAGCCTGTGTTTCAGGTTCAGTTTAGAAAATCTAAATTTATGTACTTTTAATCATTTAGCAGACTCTTATATCCAAAGATAGTTCTAACTGATTTGGATATCAAACTTTTGTGCAGATTCAGTGGAAAGACTTATTAGGATACAGGTTTCAATGTTTGCTCCAACGATGTAGCCAGTGTTTTCAAAGTTGATTTTAACAAATTTACCCTGAGAAGGAAAAACAGCAAAAGTTTTATACTAATGTTGATTATAATGATAATGAGCAAATATTCAAGACAAAAACAATTAATTGTTAACTCACAAATCTTGAGGAATTATCTTTTTTGATGGTCTTTGCATTGGCAAATGTCTCTAGAATAGGATTGGCCTGCAGGAGCTGCTTCTCTAAACCAGTGGTCTCCAACCCTGCTCCTGGAGAGCTACTGTCCTACAGATTTCAGCTCCAACCCCAATCAAACACGCCTGAAGCAGCTAATCAAGGTCTGTTGGAGCAGGGTTGGAACTGAAGTCTGCAGGACGGTAGCTCTCCAGGAGCAGGGTTGGAGATCCCTGCCCTAAACAAACGGACCAAGGAAATGCCATTCATTGTGATTCAATGCAGTCAAACTATAAACTGAAAGCTCTTCTAATGTACCTTACATATTATAGTTTAGCATATATTACAGCGAAAAACCATTCAGGTATTGGCCATGTTTAATTCATAATTCATGATTGACATGTAAAATAACAAAGACACGGACATCCAAAAATATATGAAAAGAAGCTCAAGTACTCACATATGCTAACTGGGGTCCTTTTTGTTGCTAAATGGGGGTAAATAATGACTTGATTAAAAACAATCCATTACAAAAAGTTAAAACTTAAAAGTGCAGAGTTTGACTCCAGCTTATAAGTTCTGACAGCAATTCTATCAATGATTTTGTATTTGATGTCCTGTGATTCTGTATGACGTTAGTCGGTTTAATGTTAAAATGTTTTAACTCACAGAGCTGGTGTCTCTCTTTCCTTTGTATGATGATGCCACAACTGCAAGGTACTGGGTGGCTTTTTTGGTATTTTCTGTTTTTCCAGCACCCGACTCGCCACTATTAAACATACATTAAAGTGTTCTGCCACACGTCATATAATCATTTGCATAATAATTTACATGTCAGGCTTCTTAGCAAACAGAATGATATTGTGCATATAAATGTGTGGTAATTCTTGCAAATGTATCTGCTGATTATCCTTACTGAATGGTGCCTCACAGACACAGTGGGTTCTTATTTCCTTGGTCAACCTTGGGCTAAATGCTTTACCATTAAAGGACTAGTTTCATTAGAACTTTATTTTTAAAAGGGTCATATGATGTTTCTAAAAAGAACATTATTTTGTGTACTTGGTGTAATGAAATGTGTTAATGCGGTTTAAGGTTCAAAAAACACATTATTTTCCACATACTGTACATTATTGTTTCTCCTCTGTGCCCCGCCTTCTGAATTGCATTGATTTTTACAAAGCTCATTGTTCTGGAAAGTGAGGTGTGCTCTGATTGGCCAGCTATCCAGTGCATTGTGATTGGCCAAATGCCTCAAGTGTGTGACGGAAATGTTATGCCCCACACCATACTGTGATGCGTGTCCTGGTCAGAACACCGGCGCTACAAAACAAAAACAAAACTCATTAAAACCAAGCCATTTGTTGCATCCAGTGGGTACATAATTACTGGTTATAATGACTTATACTGTGTTTTTTGTAACTGTGTTACCGTTGCATCGCGCGGCGTAAACATAAAACCATGTCTGCATTTGTGATCGGAGAAACGACAAACAACAAGCACTACTCTACACCAGTGGTTCTCAATTCCAGTCTTTGCTCCCCCCAGCTCTGCATACTTCACACATCTCTCTTTGTTAAGACACCTGATTCAGATAATCAAGTTTACCTCACTTCGGAACATTCATGCACGGATTTGCACTGTGCAACGTCTTCACACACAGACAAGTGTGACATCATATACCTCGGTAAATAAACAATTTAAATTCACGTCTCGCACACTTCAATGCTTTTTTAATAGAACATATACGTTCACTTCGAACTGGAATCATGGCGGAATATCCTGTGATGTCCACTTCACAGGGTACTTACGTTCGAATAGAACAAAAGTCTGAAGCCATAAGAGAAACGTACAAAATGTGCAGAGCAGGGGGGCACAAGGACTGGAATTGAGAACCGCTGCTCTACACTGCTCAAAACTAGCGTTTGAATCATCAGTAGCAAATCCTTTAAATATGTAAACGTACTTACAGACTGTGAGTCAGACCCGCCGGCATTGTAGTCTTCTCTCCCAGGATCAGGAAACAGTTCTCCATTAAATGTTCTGCACAATAAATATTTGGGTTGAACTGTTTTGGAACAGTGTTGTAAATACAACTTAACCACTGATTTCTAGTTGTGTCCTCTTTTGGAAGGCCAAACAAAGTATTTTCGCTTTCACAATGAAACAGCGTTTCCACGTCATGGCGCCAGCAGCAACAGCGAGATTTAAAGGTTACACCTTCTTTCTTTGTGTGAACATTTGGACGGCGTTATGCAAATCTTCCCACATCGTGACGTAGAGATGTGGGGGCATGTTTAAACGAGGCGTTTTAGGAGGGCGTGGGCGAGTCTTAACTTTTATAAACAATATCTCTTTGGATTTGAAACTTTAGTCTTTGCAACTTTACAGATCTTCTTTATCTACCAAGAGCTTGTAACACTCCAAAGAGAAGGCAAAACTTGAAATTGCATCATGTAACACTCCAAAGTGATGGGAGTATATGGAGTCATAAGAGTATATGGAGCAAATGACTGATCCTCACGCTCTGTGGAGAAAGAAAAATCTGTCTTCGTTTTCTGGTTGCTTGGCCATCTTGAAGTATTTATGTGAGTTATTCTATGATGTAATAAGAAATGTATTTTATCATCTGTCTGTATTAGTACTACTTATGAATGTGCAAACATGTAGCCTTATTTTATATTCTAATCAGACAAACCACAGCCATATCTATGCCACTCATGGACCACTTATTCTCTACAGCTATAAACCTGTTGAAAGGTAATAATAAAGTCCCCATGATCATTCCTTATATGGTGTGTGTCCAGCAAAAGCTTTCTCACACACCACTGACATATTTTGTATTTAAGTACTGGATTTTCATGACAAATTTCCAGGACAATTTACAGTCAGTATGTCCTATACATTTATATTCTTCTTACAAAATATTGTTTACTATTAAATATAATAAAATTACAGATGTGCAAATTACCTATGATCTTTGCAATGTTTCAATAACCCTGAAATTCATAAACAGGCATTTCTTACAAAACATTTCAAGAGTTCCACCTTAAAATATGGCAAATGTGAAAAAAGTTAACACTGGTCAATTAACATTTTACCCAAAATTACATTACAATTAAATTACAGTTATCTAAATAAATAAAATTTAAAAAATTCATATGCAGATGAAGATAAATATAACTCAGTGCTACAAAATATATAGTACTTATGATGCTTTAAATTTAATTACGCTTATAATGTATATACAATATTTAAAGCAAAGCATAGATCTAATACTTACATGCTACGATTAATCTCTTCTTAGTTTTGCAGTGTCTGCATATGCTTAGAACAGTATTCAAAAAAACGAGTGCCTTGGATGATCTTTATTATTTTTCGAGTCTTAATGGTGGGTGGAGCAAGTCATTTGGATCATCCTACAGCCAAATTAATCAAAATATAGCATACAGCCAATGCAAATGATGAGGCTTTTCTAATGAAAGACAGTTTTGTAAAGGTCATTAAAAACTAAATGACTGTCTGTAGCCAATCATTATTTATTATTTCTGTTTCACCTGGCCAGTTTACCTGATAGAGTTTATAACCAATTTATAATGTCAACTTTAAACTTTTGTAAAAAGTCATCAAGCTCAGGTTGATGCTCATTATAAAAGCTTATGATTTAATTTAATGGTTTCCACAGTTTGATTGACCCCTAGTTGTCTAGAATGGCAATCCATTTTAACATTTAATCCTTAAAATGTACTAGTATCTATTTTCATGCTACTAGTGCTTATTTTCGAGCTACTATTATCTATTCATTTAAACATAGTTAAAACAGTACATGTACTTAATCGGTTCAGAATATTTTTGTTCTAAAAGGTTACTAGTAGCTAAAACTTAAATATTAACTTAAATCCTCTTCCAAGTTAAATATTAGACAGCAAATATTAGAAAGATGCCCCAACTGACTCCTCATAACCTACCAATACATAAACAGTGCACAGTTCTAAGAACGTATTTTATCATTCAAATTCAGTATCTTTACAAAAAATAATTTTATTTCAAGCATCGCATCAGACGTTTCCATCACGTTCAACAACTGTTGTGACGTGTTTAACTGAGTGTCATCTTTTCCCTGTTGTGTTAAATACAGGAAAATGACTTATAGCACAGTAACAAACTTTGTAGACAAAATAAAACATACTCAAACCTTTGATTCACTGAAGTGCTCTCACCTGAAGATGATGTAAAAACCTCTCGCTGTTACTAAACAGCTGGGTTTTAACTGTAATTGAGACTGACCCAGCATCTAACCCAAGGACTGGGTAACACAAAAACTACCCAACAATAAAAAAGAATAACCCTCAAAAATCCCCCAGCATTTTTAGAATGTAATGAATAAGTACTAAAAGCTAAAAACGAGTACTAGTTGAAGTAAAAGTGCTAGAACGTTTTAAGGAAACAATGTTAAAACGGCTTGCCATATTGCCGTATGTGACTCCCGTTACGTCAGATCAATCGATGTAGTAGTGGTAGAACGTTTTTTTTAAATTTTGTTCATACTGCTTGCTGTAGTGATGTTAGGTTCTTTTCTTAGAGCCGGCTCTTTTGGCTCAGCGCAGAGAGAAAAGAGGAGGCTGTTCTTTCAACTCCCGGCTCTTAATTTAGATTTTTTGTAGGCCTTTATTTTACCATAACTTTGCAAAAATTAATGGTTTGTGTGTTGAAAACCTTTTCATGTGCAGTGTTTTTTATGAGAATCCTTATAGTTTGCCTAATTTTGTGCATTTATTTTGTTACAAAAACCATTCTTTTGCTTTGTTTTGTTTAATATTTTAATTAAACATTTTTATTTTGCACAAATTAACAACAAAACAGCAAATAATAATCCACAGAACAGAACTAAAACCAAACTCAAGCTTAACAGTATTAAATAAATCCTCAGTGAAAATATTGGCATTCAAAAAAATCAGATGCCCTCAGCTTTCTTCTTTCTGTAATTATCTCATAGACTGTATACAAATATGAACGTATTTGTCTGTCAAACGTCACCCATAGACCAAAATCATTTTTTGAGCCAGGCTTGTAAACGTTTTTTTTCTGCTGTAAACGTGTTGGAACACTGACTTATAGCCACAGTGCATTTTAACATGGAGTGTCTATGGGATTGACTCCCTTTTTGCAACCAGCCTCAAGCGGCCAGTCGATGAATTGCAGCTTTTTATGATGTAAAAACCTCTCCTTATTGGCTTCTAACGAGAGTTTTAACGGTAATTGAGCCGCTCCCATTATCTAACCCAAGGTTTTGGGTAACACCTCTACTGTTTTTACAAAATGGTATGATCCTCAAAATCCCCACATCTGATTGGCCGAATGTATTGAATGACCAATAAAAGCTAAAGTTCGAGTACTAGTGAGGTAAAGTGCGAACGGAAAAAAAAACTGTTAAAACGGCTCTCCTCGATGCGTAGCCGGCTCCCTGATTACACTACAGAGCATCGCTCTCAGTAAGCGCGCCTATTTTGCGCATGACACTCACTAGGCTTGCCATATTGCCGTATGTGACTCCCGTTACGTCAGATCAGTAGATGGAGTTGGTTATGAAACTGTTTTAGTGTAAACCCAGTATACGATAACAGAGCCTTCCTGCGGCGAATGGGTATTGACAGTTTCTGCAGTTTGGACGGTTCTGATCCATTTTGGGTGAGTAAATAAATAGTTCTATCGCCGTAAACTGTGTTTTTCCTACAATATTGTTTTCAACAGATTGTCAAGGTTCACCGTGCTTGTACTATGCAGCATAGAGACACTTGGCTGTGTCTCAAAACACAGCGAGCAGCCTAACTTACCTAACTTAGACATAATTTTAGAGCGTCATAGGCGCATTTGGAGGTGCGTTTTGAGGGTCAGAGCATTTTCAGGCATCAAATGCGCGCCTGAAGAGTTCAGTGCGGGTTGAATGGACCTATAACGCTAAATAATGCTGTCTAGGTAGACAGCTTATCAAGTTTGAGACGCGGCCACTGTTGCTAAGCTAACCGGTTAGCCACACAGCAAACTACCATATGCATAACTCTCTGTGGGCTTTTGATCTTGTAGTGTTGATTTTTGTTTACAACAGTCTAACAGCCGTATCTAAGAGTGATTTATAACACGACCACCTGCTCGATGTGTGTCTTTATCTCAGTGTGAAGCTGAAGAGTTGACTTTGTTACTTCTCTGACTTGTTTTTGTTAAGCAAATTCCTCTAATGCTAAGTAGTTTCCTTTTTAACTAGAGAATTCAGGTAATTATTTGTCATAGTCACAAAGAATTGAGCTTTGTTTATTTGTGTTCCAGTTTATGCAAGGTCTGACAGGTCAGTGGATTAACAGTATTAGTCGTAGCTTGGCAGGTTGAGACAGTTTGTACTGCAGGATCAGAGGACCAAAATATTGAATTATGAATCACTTTGACAGATGACTGTATGCCAAGAAAGTATGTTACTTTTCTCGAATTGCTCCCAGCTTTTATATTTACATTGTTAATATGACTTTGCTTGTCCAATGACACAATGCAATGAAAGATTACCAGATTTGTAAAGTTATTAAAACTGTTTTAAGTCATAGGGATATGTAAAAATGTGAAAATTGAAAAATGTAATGTAAAAAAATTAAAAAAAAAAAAAATTAAAGAACTTGTCCCAGTCATGTATTCCCAATAATAATAATAATATAATAATATGGTAATATAAGTAAATATTTTACATGTTTTTTTTTTTTAACTTGTGTTTTCCCCAATCATTTAGTAAGTTCACTCTTATTTTAATTAAAAATAAAATAAAATTGGTACAAGAAATACTTCCATTTAAATAATATGCCATTATTATCTTTTTTTTAAAAGTCATTTTTATAACCTATTTAAATGTTTAATTTTTTCCCCTTATTAAACTGCTGGGAATTTTAGGGGTATATGTTTCATAGGGTCAGCTTTCATTAAAATATTATGAAGTGTATCTTTTTTGTTTTACTTTCCATTTTTCCCATTGTATTGATTCAGCACATTCAGCAATCTTTTTTGTATTACAGTAATTTAAAATTACAACAAATACTACCATGACATAACTAATTACCAAGTGACACAATATATTATCCTTTGCTTTTATCATATATTTTTTTCATGATTTTCCTTGTTACAGTATTATGAAAAAAGTTTAAATGGTCTTAAAAATAGGCTTAGTTTTCTTTGAGCAAAACATAATTTTCTTTTGGTGATTTCAGGGTGAAATGTGATGTTCTTGACAAGAATCCCATCATTAGTGTCATTACAAATAAAAAAAAAAGTGCATTCCAATGCATTTAGTTTAATATCTCAAATGAAAGCTATTTCATGTCTTGAGAAAGACTTGTTTTTGCCAAGAAGCTTAAGACTCTCTGCTCTGCTCTATTGCGCAGAAAAGATTGCGCTTGAGTTTGGTTCTCTGAAAGAGCCACTCAAGAGTGTTTGTTCCTTGCACACATCATTAGGACTTTGTGTGCTTTACGGGGCAGCTTAGAGCTATGTGTCTACTCCAATTGTTACTTTGTTTCTAAGTTTCGTCCAAAGAATCTCCAGAGACGCAGGGTAAAATGAAATACCCTTTTGTCCTCATGTTTTCAGGATTGGAACCGGACATGGCAAACACACAATCCAGACCTGACACCATGTTTCCAGAACACAGTGTTGGTTTGGATACCCTGCTTCTACCTCTGTCTGTTTGCACCGTTATACATCCTATACCTCAAAAGAAATGACCGTGGATACATATGCATGACCCACCTCAACAGAGCCAAAACAGTGAGTATTAACAAACGGGATTCTGGTACGTTGCTTTTTATGTAGTAGTGTGTTTCCTGATAACTCTGCCAAGGTCAACAGCTGTTTCAAGGTCATGTGACTCTCCTCCAACAGGCTATTGGGTTTACCCTATGGCTTATCTGCTGGGCAGATGTTTTCTACTCTTTCTGGGAAAGAAGCCATGGTGCTACAATAGCCCCAGTCTACCTAGTCAGCCCCACCATGCTTGGCGTTACAATGGTGAGACCTGTTCTTTCACAAAAGGAAGTGCTGAATTAAACTACTTTGCTTGTAAATTACTCTTCGGTTTGCATTGATTTCATATTCAAATTACATGAAAGTATTCCATTTTCCTTACCTCATGGACCAATTCTCCCTGATATATTACTGTCTATAGTTTCAAAAATTGTCTAGTCATGGTCTTTTCTTAGCCTGATGTTTAACAAATTGGAAGTGTTTTGTAATTGGATGTTTTATATGTGTTTTAGTTGCTGGCTACGTTTTTGATCCAGTATGAGCGGAAGAAGGGGGTCCAGTCCTCAGGGGTGATGCTCAATTTTTGGCTGATCACAATAGTGTGCGCTACAGTCACCTTTCGCTCCAAGATCCTGCATGCATTGAATGAGGTAAATATGACAGTTTTTGCAGTTCATGTAATAATATATTCCAAGATCCTGCATGCATTGAATGAGGTAAATATGACAGTTTTTGCAGTTCATGTAATAATATATATATATATATTTATTCCAGTGTGATTCAGATGTCGTCTTGAGTCATATGTGACTAAATTTTTTTTTTTTTGTAGTCTGTATTTTGTATAAAACAGAGCCAATCTATATTCATATGTGATTCCAAATGAGATTTTCTGGGGCAATTCACCTCAGTCTGAAATGGAAGATCACATTTTAAATCGTTTTTTGTCATTCGAAATGTGTCGCTTATAAATTGTCACGCAAATTGGGCAAAACAGCTTTGCCTGAATACACTTATTTTTGTTCACCCTTTCCTCATATAGTGAACTGTGTAATAGCGAATTGTGTATGAGTGAATGAATGAATCAGCAGTTTTAGATGCAGTCAATGCATGAATGTGTAAAATGACTCTGTCGCTCGTGATCTTTCATGTGCCATGTGGGTTTTGCGGCACACCAAATTTACTGTCCCTCGCCACACTGATAGCTACTCTTCAGTTTCTGTAGAAGAAACTTTCTCAGTATTATGTTGACTGTGACATCATTAATATAGCGACCGATATAGTTGTTGAAACCGGGTAAAACAGATAATATTTTATCAATTGAAAAAGGACAGTCAGTTCTAAAGTACAGATTAAAAAAAACTAATCAGGTTTGACTGAAATGTGAGCAAACCCTTAAAGTGTTGTTTGGTCTTTCCTTTCAGCCTGCCAGTGTGAATGTGTTCAAATATACCACTTTCTACATATATTACACCATGCTGCTCATCTCCCTGATCCTGGCCTGCTTCTCCGACAGGCCTCCGCTCTTTTCACAGGCTGTCAGAGACTCGGTTAGTGAACTTTACTTAAAGAAGGTAGAGGTCTGCTTTATTATATGGATGTTGAATTGATGGCCAATAATATGAATGTGTTTGTGCAGAATCCATGTCCAGAGTCGGGAGCTTCATTCCTGTCCAGAATCACTTTCTGGTGGATCACAGGGTGAGCAAAATGAATGACTGCATGTCTAACATTCTTCCTTTTTTTAAAAAAAAAGAAGTTGTATTCTGGCTCATGTAATTTCTTGATCCCATTCGTCCCATCAATTTCTATCTTGTCTCTACTATCTCTATCAAGGAAAAAGTATTGAAGAAGCCATCATTTTGCTAATGATTAAGCCTCTTTTCAGGCTGGGTGTACTTGTTAATGTATGTCCCTTTCTTTTCCTCATAGATTGATGGTGACGGGTTATAAAAGGCCTCTGGAAGAGAAGGATCTGTGGTCGCTCAACACCGAGGATAAGTCTCAAAGAGTGGTGCCACAGCTGGTATGCCGCTGGGACCAAGAATGCAACAAGGTCAAAAGGTCAGAAGCGAGAAGTTTATGGATTTACTACAAAACTGACTAATCCTCTGATTGGGTTATGTTTTTTGTTTTAGGCCAGTAGATAAGACACTCTACTCGCCAAAAAGATCAGCAAGGGAAGAAAAGAAGGATGGACAACCAATTGAAGAGTCAGAGATTTTGCTTACGAAAACCCTTCAAAAAACAGGCGACCCTTCTCTCTTCTGTGCTCTCTGCCGAACCTTTGGACCATATTTTCTAGTCAGCTCCTTGTATAAGATTATTCATGACATCCTGATGTTTGTTGGGCCGGAGATTCTCAGGTATGAATACAGCATCAGAATCAGATATTATTCCCACCTGAGCTGAATTCAGAAGCAGTAGTAAAGTGCAAAGTGTTAAGGGAGAGTGCAAGTGTTCCCTCTGTGTTTTCACAGTCATGTGGTTAGAAATGACTTTAACTCTGTGGGAAGGCCACTCTGTCCAAACAACAGCTGTGCCTCTCAAAAGAGCTTCAGTGAAGAGTTAGTTGTGGCTTGCTGAAAAGTTGTGCCATCAAATTGTGCACCAGACCATTTTCAAATCCTCTCTAAGCCTTTGAAAATAACACCTGAAGTCTCAGCAGTGAGACTTTACCCAGTTTGCTTACTTTTCACTTGAATCCAGAAGAACAGCATTATGCTGTTGGATTGACATTAATTTATACTCATGTGAGTTTGTTCTTTTGTTTCTTAGGCTACTGATCCAGTTTGTGAATGATTCAAGTGCCCCTGATTGGCATGGCTACTTCTATACCACCCTGCTGTTCGTTTGTACCTGCGTGCAAACCCTCATTCTGCAGAAATATTTCCACGTTTGCTTTGTGACCGGCATGAGGTTACGTACAGCCATTGTTGGTGCTGTGTACAGGAAAGTAAGTGGATTCTTGAATCCTAAAATGTCTGCAACAGGGTGTAATATGGTGTTTATGCACACTTGGAGGTTATTTGTTACTTTTTCATATTTAGAGCTCTCAGAGATTCAAGAAACTGCAAAAAATGCATTTGCCAATTTGAATATGCCATACTTTAACTCTCAAAACACAGTTTTAAAAAATGTACTGTGTAATATATTTTAAAATATTTTTTTTTTTTCCTGTGATGGCAAAGCTGTTCTTTTTTTTTAATTTGTTGTCAATTTTATTTTTTTTTTCTGAATATATTTTAAAATATTTTTTTTAATAAAAATATATATATATATATATATATATATATATAATATATATATATATATATATATATATATAAATTACTGACTCCAGTGTTTTAATTGTAGTGTAGGTTTATAATATTTTCCTTCATTTTGTCAAGCCTTAGTCATTACCAATGCTGCCCGGCGAACATCCACTGTCGGAGAGATTGTGAATCTGATGTCTGTAGATGCTCAGCGTTTTATGGACCTCATCACCTATATCAACATGATTTGGTCAGCACCTTTGCAGGTTATCCTGGCCCTTTACTTCCTGTGGCAGGTATGTGCCTACGCGAAGGTGTCATGGCTTGTTTGCTCATTTCATAACACATCACTAATACCTGTTATTATGTATTTGTTCATTTATTTTTTGCTTTTTTGTTATCAGAATCTGGGACCTTCTGTGCTTGCCGGAATTGCTGTGATGGTGCTAATGGTTCCTCTAAATGCAGTCATTGCCATGAAAACTAAAACTTACCAGGTTTTGAAACTCTTTTCCTGCTCAGCAGGTTTATTTGCCTCAGTTTCATTAATTACATCATCTTTGTTAATCTGACACTCTCACCCACAGGTTGCCCAAATGAAAAGCAAGGACAATAGGATCAAGCTTATGAATGAGGTGCTGAACGGCATTAAAGTGCTTAAACTCTACGCATGGGAACTGGCGTTCAAAGACAAAGTGTCTGCCATCCGAGAGAGTGAATTGCGTGTGCTTAAGAAGACTGCTTACCTTGGTGCTGTGTCCACCTTTACTTGGGTCTGCGCACCATTTTTGGTAGGTGGTGCCTTTGAATTCCAGTCCTGCGCAGGCTTTTTCATGATTCTGCCCACTGTTTTTGATGCTACCCTTTGGTTGTCTTGTCTCTTTCACAAAGGTTGCCCTCTCCACGTTCGCAGTATATGTGTTAGTGGATGAACATAATATTCTGGATGCACAGAAGGCATTTGTTTCTCTGGCCTTGTTCAACATCCTGCGTTTCCCTCTTAATATGTTGCCCATGGTCATCAGCAGCATGGTGCAGGTACTACTCTCTTTCTCTCTCTCTTTCTTTCTTTTAAAAAAAACGTTGAATGTGAACCTTGTTATACCTTGGAATATGGTATAAGTTGTCACATCTCAAACGTTTTTGGACCACTTGTGATCGGACCGAAAGGAAAACACAGAAAACCAGGAACTTGTCATCTGATTTTGATTTTTATTATGACTGTGAAATGTATTGCTTCCTTCAGGCCAGTGTGTCTATGAAGCGCCTGCGTGTGTTTCTGTCCCATGAGGAGTTGGATGAAGACAATGTGGAGCGGCCAGCCATCAGTTCATGTGAGTCTAGTGATTCACAAGCAGTTAAAATCTGCAATAAAACAAATGTGCCATGTTCTGTGGCATGCATTTTTTAGTATGCTGTGCATGTTTGACTCACAAAGCACTGCAGTCCCCAAACAGTTTCAACAGACAGACGTAAAACAGCACTGTATGAGAGAGTAGCAGCTGTTCAGTAGATCTGTGGGTTTAAAGGCATCCCGTGTGTTTTGATGTTCACTTAAGAGACTTTATTGTTGTTTCCTGCTCATTCAGCTCCAGACAGCATCAGGATTGTGGAAGGAGCTTTCAGCTGGTCTAAAGACGACTCCCCTACTTTGAAGAGGTAACAATGAATAGCATCTTGTTCAGTGTTATAGAGTACTAGGGATGGGAATTGTATGGAATTTCATGATTTTGATGAACGATTCCATGAACAACCATTTAATTTCTTTTGAAGAAACACCACTCTCCCTCAATATATAGTCAAAACTAAACAAATACAATACTTTTTGATAACACTTTTATTTGAAATACAATGTGTTACAATAAAACTATTTTCCAAATTTGTATCTTTAACTTAATAAACAACCTGTCAGTGAGACTGTTCTAAGTCTTGCAAGTCCTGGAATATAGCATCAATTTGAGCCCTGGAAAGGCACTTTATAAATAAAACTTATTATTAATATTATTATTATTATTATTATTATTATTATTATTATTATTATTATTATTAGTCTAACTAGTCTAACTTAAGACTGATTGTGAATAGGACTATACTGGTTGTAGAATATTTTTTGTTGTTTCATGCAACAGTGACAATGCAAAAGTATATTTATTAGGTAATAATAATTTTTTTTAGTTTTTTTTTTAGTTTAGTTTAATTCTGTTTCTGCCCACATTGGAAAACATTAAAAAACCATTAATAGAATCTCATGACAATCATTTGATTTTTGTGCTTAATAACCGTTATCAAATCCCAACCCTCTCTACTCAACACAAATGTACTTATTATATTCAAGGCATCAAAATGAATTTTAGCATTGACATGAATATTGCGATTACATCGAGCAGAACCAGTGAAACAGGCTACTGAAGACATTACAGGCAAGTACACGTGCATGAACCCCGATACAGAAGAGCATCAATCGCAAGAGGAAATGTAATCTGGTGAATCTCCACTGAAATTAATGAGAGGGGTAATGAAATTTGGGTTGTTGAATTGCTTTCAATCTTAGCTTAATCTCATTTACTTCAAATCATGCATTGAACTGTGTAATTTGACTTGCACTATTGTTCACTGTAAATTCAGTTGTTAATATCAGTACACTCTGAAAGATTTGCACATAATCTTCAATCAACAATGAAGTGAATGAAGAAATCCTAATGAATGAATGTACTCTTTTATACCTTTGACACAATGCCGCCTGTGTCCATATGTTGCTGGAACTGTTTGTTGTTCGATGTATCTGTTCTTGTCTCAGCGTGTCTCTCTCTCTCTTCAGGATTAATGTGTGTATTCCTGAGGGGGCGCTTGTTGCTGTGGTAGGGCATGTGGGTTCAGGGAAATCCTCTCTGCTTTCAGCTTTGCTGGGAGAGATGCAGAAGCAAGAAGGATATGTCTCGATCAAGGTACAGACACAAGCTATGTGCTTTTGCTGTATTTTGTATTTCTTTAGAGCAAGGTTGTCTGAGATTTTGTGTGTGAAAACAGTGGCTCTTGAATTAAGTGCTCTGTTGTATTTGAGTTAAATAGATTATGTATGCACTGGGGCTCAAACATATTTAAGTCCACTAGGGTTTTCTTTTATAATTTAATATTTTGTTATGTATTAAATACAGTGGGTATAGAAAAGATTCACCCCACTTTGAAATAATCACATTTTGTTGCCTAGCAGCCTGAAATAAAGATGGACAGTATTTGATTTATCCAGCTGTATTTACTCAGTGCAACTTATAACATCCAAGTGAAAGGTATAACACCAACATGGCAAAAAAAAAAAAAAAATTCAATGGGGTTTAAGTCTGGGCTCTGACTAGGTCATGCAAGGTCGACCACGGAGTGCTCAGTTTTGCTGTGTTTCGGGTCATTGTCATGTTGGAAAGTAAACCTTCTTCCCATTGACAACTTTCTGGCAGTGGGCAGCAGATTTTCCTCAAGAATTTGAAGGTATTTTTCCTCATCCATTTTTCCTTCTATCCTGACAAGTGCTCCATTCCCTGCTGCAGAGAAACACTCACATAACAGGATAATACCACCCACCTCCATGCTATACTGTAGAAAAAGGATCTTCTCCTAAAAATGACTTGTAAACTCAATCAGGTGTAGTAGATAATCACCTTCTCAATGGCACACAAAGCCATTTGACTTTAAACTGTGATCAGCTGTGGTTATTTTGATTAGCTCGGCATGAAAAGAGCTTTGCTGGAGCATTTCAGTACTTGGTATTGCAGCTGAAGCTTGGATGTTTGCACTGAGTAAACACAGCTGAATAAAACAAAAATGGTGTCCATCTTCATTACAGGCTGCAAAACAAAAAAATTTGATCATTTTAAGGGGGGGGGGGGGGGTTCTTTTCTATACCCATTGTATAATTTACTATTTTATATATATATATATATATATATATATATATATATAAAATATATAAATATTTTTTTATATATATATATATATATATATATAAAATATATAAATATTTTATTTGTTTTGTTTTAATTTTTTATTGTATTTTTATTTGGTTTGTTCCCTTGAGTGGCATTAACTCCACAAGCATCTTGTATGACTGTGAAAGTAAGAACATCTGACTGTCACAAAATCAATGTCCCAAACTGATTTATTTTATTTTGAAAAGCTGTTCATTTCATGTCATAACTTTTCTTTGTTTTGATTTATTAATAACAATGAGGATAAAGAAATACATTGAGTATCTGACTGTTTTTCAGGGCTCCGTGGCTTACGTGCCTCAGCAGGCCTGGATCCAAAACGCCACTCTCAAAGACAACATTTTGTTTGGACGGGATGCAAAAGACAGTTGGTACCAGAAGGTGGTGGAGGCGTGTGCTCTCCTACCAGACCTGGAGATCCTACCTGGAGGAGACTCAACAGAGATTGGGGAGAAGGTAAATAAAGACTTCAGAATGATTCTTACAATTTGTCCTAACCTTGCTGTCACAGGCTGCTTTTAATGCAACAATCTGACATTATTTAAATCTTTATTAGCACACAGTTGAGTTAATCATATGACAATGTAATTTTAGGGCGTTAATCTGTCTGGAGGTCAGAAACAGCGGGTGAGTGTGGCCAGGGCTGTGTACTGCAGCTGTGCAGTGTATCTGCTGGATGACCCGCTCTCTGCCGTGGACGCTCATGTGGGAAAACACATCTTTGAGAAGGTCATCGGACCTCAGGGGTTGCTACAGGGCAGAGTAAGGCCATTTAGCCATGTATTATCCAAATATGTATATACATCTCTTATAGGCATTTCACATCACACATGGAACTCTTTCAGACTCGGGATCTGGTGACGCACGGGCTGAGCTTCCTGCCCCAGGTTGATCTGATCTTGGTGATGGTGGATGGAGAAATCACAGAGATGGGCTCTTACACCGAGCTGCTGGGCAGACAGGGCGCTTTTGCTGAGTTCCTGCATACCTACACCAACACAGAGCAGGAGGAGGTGGAGGAGTCAGTGGCAGGTGAGGCTGGCCTCCTCATATCTGAACTGCTTTCATATAGCCAGTTCCTCTAAATGATTACTAATGTTCATATTGTGTGGGTGATCTTTTTTCCAAATTATTCTGTGTCTAGTGATCTTTTTTTGTGTGTACATCTATGTTTTCATCTCCATTTCTTCTTTTTTGTTGTGTACCCTCTGTTGGCTCTTCAGAGGAGGGAGGGGAGGCAGAGGACGAAAAAGGGAAATCTGAAGGTTTGAGGGTGTAATTGGTCCCCGGGCCATATAAACTGAATAGGCCTGCTTGTACTGCATGTTAGAATAGGGATTATTATCCTGGTCTGAGGCCTGAAATATGTGAGTTTTTTAGTACTTTCCCACTTCATTGCCATTGGACTATAGCTCACAAACCATTCTCCAATTACACATTCTTGCACTGTACTCTGTTTTGATGGAGTAAATGGTACCCCTGTTCACAGTAATAGAATTTGATCTCTTCTCAACTCACTTGAGAGCTTAGCAATGATGTAGCTGGCTGTTACTACATTACTCACATACAACTCTTAAAAAAAATTTCAAGAGTGTAATATTGTGAAATATTATTACAATTTAAAATAAACTAAATATTTTAAAATGTAATTTATTTCTGGGATTACAAAGCTGAATTGACATGATCCTTCAGAAATCATTTTAATATGCCTATTTAGTGCTCAAATAATTTTTTTAAAGTATTCTTAAATAGAAATTTCGAAAGAACAACATTTATTTGAAGGAAAAAAAGATATTTACACATGATGATAATTTAATTTAAGGTATACAGGGAAATGTCTTTGTAATTTGTGCAGGACATTTACAATCTTTTTTTTTTTTTTTTTTTTTTTTTTTTTTTAAATGGAGCACTGTGAATGGCTTCAACCTTTGGCCTTCACCAGTCAGTTCCTCATGAGGTGCTGGGCAGAAACAGTGATTTAATGTCTGCATCTTTCATTTCAGCAGGCCTGAGAGGTGTGGTTGCTTGGAAGCTAATTATGATGGCCTTTTATTGCCATGTTAAATATAGACTGTTTGTACTCAAGTGCAGCCCGCTGTTTTAGTCAATGCTTGATTACATAATTTGTTGCATAATGTTTGTGTTGCGTCCGTGTATTTGAATGTCATGACTTCTAGATAATAATGAGAAAGATTGTCTTCTGTAACTTTGAATAGTTGAAAAAGTCATTGGTACAAGTATGGATGTGGAAAAGCATGAAGCACGCAGGAAGATGTGTGTAATTCTGTCTGATTTAGTATATATTTTCTCATCTATAGAAGCTCCACGGAAAGGACTTGAGAATGGGGGTCCTTCTGCCATGTTGGGGTAAGAGATACCTAATACCTTTTCTGATTTGTTTCTTTGTTCTGAATAAACACTGTGTCTAGACATGTTGCAGAATGATGAATAATTTAAGTCATCTACTAATGACATTTTGACATTATTTACTAGCCTGCTCTATCTCTGTGTCCCGTAGGCAGAGTCTGAACTCTCTTAATACGGCAGGCACAGGTAAAACCCCACAGAAAACTGAACCTAATGATGTTGCGGCTTCAAAGAAGACCAAATCTGCAGATGCTGCCAGACTAACTGAGGCTGACAAGGCCAACACTGGCAGGGTATGAGTCAGCTGTCTCTGTGTCAGGATGTTCCTTTCCATGGTTCCTTTTTCCATTTCCATTTTTTTTTTTTTTTGATTTAGTGAATGTTGTGTGTTATGCAGGTGAAGCTGTCTGTGTTTTGGGAGTACATGAAGGCTATCGGCTTGCCCCTGTCCATCTTCAGTGTCTTTCTGTTCTTCTGTCATCATCTGTCCTCTCTGGGCTCAAACTACTGGCTCAGTCTCTGGACAGATGACCCTGTTATCAACAACACACAGCCCAACAGAGAGATGCGTTTAGGGGTGTATGGAGCCCTTGGAATCTCACAAGGTCAGATTGTTGTGTGTGATTGCTTATATTCACATTTGAAATTCCTGAAAACTGTTTTTAATATGACAACTTTTATATAAATGGAACAAAGTTTTGAGCTGTATGGTCACTGTTGGTTGGAACTTGTAATAAATAATTTTTCATTTTGGTGTGCAAACTTTTTCCTTAATGCCATCAAATCAATAAATACTCAGCTTCCAAAATTCACTTTTAAAAAGTTGTATTTATTTATTTTTTTTTATTTTTTTTTTATATTTTTATGAACTATACCTGCTAATTAATAATGATGATATTTTCTTAGTATTTAACTTTTTAAGGTGAAATAGTATTTTAAAATTAAAATAAACAAATATGTTAAATAATTGTTATGCAATGCATTTTTATCACTTAAAATAATTTTAATGCAATGCATTTTTATGCAATCCAACATCTTTTTTTTTTTTATTAAATGTTTGTCATTAATATATGTCTATTTAGTTCTTTTATATGCATTTTATTATTATTATTATTATTAATTTGCTATTTGTCCAGAAACCATTTTGATATTGAAGCTAGCTTTTAAAGCCTTTTTTCTTTTTTCTTTTTCTCTCTGATAGGCATTGCAGTGTTCTGCTATTCTGTGGCGGTGTCTGTTGGTGGGATCTTAGCCTCCCGCTACCTGCACCAGACGATGCTCTACAACGTCCTGAGATCGCCCATGTCTTTCTTCGAACGCACACCCAGTGGCAATCTGGTCAACCGCTTTGCCAAAGAGACAGACACCATTGACTCGGTCATCCCTAGCATCATAAAAATGTTCATGGGCTCCATGTTTAATGTGCTGGGCTCATGTGCTGTCATCCTCATTGCCACACCGCTGGTAGCCATCATCATCCCGCCGCTGGGCCTGTTCTACTTCTTTGTACAGGTCAGTCAGTTGTTTTACCTTGCGGCTGCATGTTAGGAAAGGCTAGCAACTCTCTAGGCTAAAATACATTTAGATAGAAAATATCTGAGATCTAAAACTTCAATGTAAGTGTAATCATTTGCTGGGTTCTGCTCTAACATTTGTTTTTTCATCTCTGTTAGCGTTTTTATGTGGCCTCTTCTCGGCAGCTGAAACGACTGGAGTCTGTGAGCCGCTCTCCTGTCTACACACACTTCAACGAGACACTGCTGGGCACCAGTGTGATCAGAGCATTTGGAGAACAGCAGCGCTTCATCACAGAGAGTGACGGCAGAGTGGACCACAACCAAAAAGCTTATTTCCCCAGCATTGTAGCCAACCGGTGAGAATTCACAGATCCTCACATGTATAAGTGTTTTGTTTTTTGAAAAGCTGATGATTTATGTATGTCTTTGTGCCTCTGTGTCCTGCAGATGGTTGGCAGTGAGGTTAGAGTTTGTGGGAAACTGTATTGTGACATTTGCAGCACTTTTTGCAGTGATGGCCAGGGACAGTCTGAGTCCAGGTATCATGGGGCTGTCCATCTCTTATGCACTGCAGGTCAGTCTAACTTCTAAAATGATGAGATACAGACCAGATGTCCACTCACGTCCTTACTAGTTCCATATTTCCCACAGGTCACAGCATCTCTGAACTGGCTGGTGCGGATGTCCTCTGAGCTGGAGACTAACATAGTGGCAGTGGAGAAGGTGAAGGAATATGGAGACACAGAGAAAGAGGTCAGTGCACCAGCAGGCAGATTGTGTGTGTTCATTCTGTACTTGTGTGGAGTTCAATCTGTTATTAGCCTTGTTCCCTCTGTTATCTCACACTGTACTAGAGAGATGAGGATAGTTAGCACACAGGGAGGGGTGGGGGACAGTATATGTCAACAAGATGTGGCACTAGTTTCCGGAAAGAATTTGGGTAATTTACTATGATTATTTAGGCATATTGTTTTATTAATTTATGAAAGGAAAATGTATGTGTGAGATCTTGTAACTGGTCTTTTTTTCATTTGGTATACTGACCACTGGTCAAGTGTTTTTGTTGTTGTTGTTGTTTTTTACCATTTCTAATGAACTTTTTTTTTTTCTTCACCTGCGGTGTGACAAATGAATTTTTAAAATGACTACCAAAATGAAAATGATTACATACACTTTATAAATATTAGATTCATTACACTATCATTCAAAAGTTGTGCTCAGTAAGATTTCTTTAAATGTTCATACTTTTATTCAGCAAAGATGCATTTAATCAAAAGGGACATTAAGGACAGTATCACAGTTTCCACACACACACATACACACACACACACACACACACACACACATATACACACACACACACACACACACACACACACACAAATATATATAAAAAAAAAACACACACACACACACAAAAAAAAAAATGTTTTTTTTATTGATTGTTATTTATGTTTGTTTATTGGGAAGTAAGTAAGCATATTAGAATGATTTCTGAAGATCATGTGTGAATGAAGGAGTAATTATGTTGAAAATTCAGCTTTAACATCACGGGAATAAATTACATTTTAACACTGAAGACAGGAGTAATTATGTTGAATTGCTGTTTTAGTTTTATTTTTTTTTTAAATAAATTCATTTTAGTTTTGTATTAAAAATTAAATATATTTTTGATGTTTTAATTGTATTTTTGTTGAAGATAAAGTATATTATTTGACGTTGCAAACAAAATGTAATTTTTATGAAAGTATTTTACTTCATGTTTTTTTGGTTTAAGTGTTGTATTTGTGTTTTTGGTGTTTGAGTTGTATTTGTTGGATTTGAGTGTTTTTTTATGGGTTGAATTGTGTTTTTAGAGGTTGAATGTGGGTTGTGGCTGGCCGACCGCTGGTCATATTGAAATCCACAACTTTGGCTTGAGATACAGAGAAGACTTAGAGCTGGCTATTTCTGATATCTCAGTCAACATTGAGGGAGGAGAAAAGGTGCGTGGAGCCATTACAATATTCAGAATCAGTTCAAGCTTTGACTTCATCAATAAACAATGTTCATTTAGAAATCTGTTCACCTAAAATTTCCTTATAAACATGCAAAGTTAATCATGTATGTATTTGTGTTTTGCTTAGGTGGGAATTGTGGGTAGGACAGGAGCAGGAAAGTCCTCTTTGACACTAGGGCTCTTCCGGATCATCGAGGCAGCTCAAGGAGAGATCCGTATAGATGGAGTCAACGTTGCTGAGCTGGGCCTGCATGAGCTACGATCCAGAATCACAATCATTCCTCAGGCACTGGACACAAATACACTTAAACGTTCATTTCAAGTCGCTCATTTGAGGATATCACTATTAAAGTTTTCAAATCTATGTTTTCCTTTCACAATGATTTAATTTTTTCTGTTGACTTTCCAATGAGAATTGAGCTGTTTTAGTTTTTCTTTAGTATTTCTAAACACCTTTTCCTCTGTCCCAGGATCCAGTGCTGTTCTCTGGTTCCTTGCGTATGAATCTGGACCCCTTTGATGGCTACACTGATGAGGAGGTCTGGAGAGCTCTGGAACTTGCACATCTCAAGAACTTTGTGTCTGGGCTGCCTGACAAACTCAACCATGAGTGTTCAGAGGGAGGAGAGAATCTCAGGTATAAACACCTTCTCAACGATGTTTATTCTTCATTTGACTAAAATCTGATATGTTTCTGACTGGATATATTCTGGGTTTCAGTTTGGGTCAGCGGCAGCTGGTTTGCCTGGCTCGAGCTCTCCTCAGGAAGACCAAGATTCTGGTTTTGGATGAAGCCACTGCAGCTGTAGACCTGGAGACGGACAATCTGATTCAGTCCACTATCCGAACTCAGTTTGAGGACTGCACCGTTCTGACCATCGCACACCGTCTCAACACCATCATGGACTACACAAGGTTAAAGAAACTTTAAAAAGTTATAAATAATAATAAAAAATAAAGACTTAACCAACGCTATATTATAATTGTTATATAATAGTATTTAACATGTTTATGTAGAACTAAATATTTCCTCAATTTTTTCTTGAAAGGGTGCTGGTTCTCGATAAAGGCCAGATGGCAGAATTTGATTCACCGTCCAATTTAATTGCCAAGAAGGGAATTTTCTACAAGATGGCCAAAGACTCAGGTTTGGTCTGATAAGTAGAAGGGCTGAAGAGCCCTCTGTTCATCTGGGACATATCACTGGGTAGAGCCCATGGAGAGTGGACCTTGTGAGACATGGACTCTGAAGGTACCTCTTCTGTGGGCCTGGAGCTCACACACATAGTGTGAACATGACACCACTCCATCCTCAGCTACTGTAGCCTTCCGTTTTCAAACACATTTTAAAGATTTCACTGCAAATGCTGCTTTGAAGGTTGTTTGATGCCAACATTTGGGATGTTTGAAACTAGTTTGATTTCTTCATGGCTGTTTTTGTTGTCTGTTTTCATTTGGAAGAATTCTCACTTTACCACTAAGCCGCACTTTCCTGTTGGGGGTTGATTGTTAGTAATGAAAACAATTGTATTTGTATCATTGCTTCACTAGAAAGAGTAAAGAACAAAGTTTCTCTGTGCATTGTACCACTGATGCAGTGATAAGTTGTAAACTGACCAAACAGCTGCTGGGAAATCCCTCCACGAGCATCAGGTGCTTCATACCAAGCCAAAGTTAATATTTGAAGGTGTCCTCATTATCAAAAAAAACGTCCCTAAAGAGACATATTTGAAAATTCTAGTTTCATTACTAGAAAGCCATTGTTTTCTGTCATTTAATCCTTATTTATAGTTTGTAAAAATCTGTTACAATATTTCTTTTTTTACATAAAATTATATATCATATAAGTTTAACATATTTATTACAACATCTTACCATTCTGTTTTCATTGGTAATGTATTTAGTTGGCATATTTGATTTATGATCTTTGTTTACTATTATTTCTCAGTGATTATTTCACCAAAAATTCTGAATGCACTTATTGGTCTGTATAAAAAGGTCAAACTATGTTATATTTCAGGTTTGGTGGGAGTGATATTATTTTAAAAACAAGTAGGAATTATGCTATATCACTTTAAGGTCAGATACCCAAATCATAGTGGTTGTTTAAAGGACAGTTTGTCAAGTAGATGGCGTACATGCTGAGCTGTGTGCTGTGTGCTTCACTCTGTGTGCTGTATGCCATATATCTGTTGAATGTACGCTTGAGTGCGCCACATTGTTTCATTCATCAGTACCTCCACTCTAGATCATTTAAGCCTTCTGAGGTCAACAGTTTTAAAAAAAAATAACTGACAAAGAAAAAAAAAGTTGAATCTGATTTGTTACATATTTATATGAATTGTATGTAATCATAAATATATTATTTGATATTTGTATACATGCACTAGTTTTAAGTGTGTTTAGTTTCATTAAATCAGGCTGATGTGTACAGGGTAAATATGAATACATTTTTGTAAAGAGCCTTTTGTTATTGTTTTAACTTGAGCTCATTATTTTGTACTTCGGAAATCAGTCTCTCAAAATGTGATTTTGACAGAGTGAGAAAGAAATTAATTTCTGATCACTACTACCAACATCTATTTTACTGAAGCTTTTCAAAAATTAAGAGCATTTTCAAGTTTGACAGTCTCACATGAAGTGTGCCTGGAAACATTATAAATATATAAAAATACAGTTATTATACAGTACAAAATACATAAATACTGATTTAAACTTTTAGATTATAGAAAAAATACAAGTATATATACACGGACAAATTCTGCATAAGGATGGGTGGGTGCATTGTTGCATTGTTTTAACATGAATTGGTGTTTCTCACATAAATAGCTTAAAATAGCTGCATCTTTCACCTTTATGGGAATTTAGGGTTTAATGTGCTGACATCA
This sequence comes from Cyprinus carpio, assembly GCF_018340385.1. Classification (NCBI taxonomy): domain Eukaryota; kingdom Metazoa; phylum Chordata; class Actinopteri; order Cypriniformes; family Cyprinidae; genus Cyprinus; species Cyprinus carpio. Next base: position 20,015,771 of record NC_056574.1, on the reverse strand, counting down.
TAATTAATAAATTCTTGTAACAACCTGAAAAGGTTCAGGTAGAATTGTAACTAGTTCTACAGCTGTGTCTTGCCGGGATCTATAACAATAAACTACAAATTTCCACAAACTTCACTTTGACAGCAGTGAGAGGTGGTGAACATGGCTGTGCACACTGACAATCTGAAGTGTGCATTATATTAACCTAATGAACACCTCTACGGTAAGATAAGTTCCTCAAGTCTTTGTATTCTGAGATGAGATTGTTGATGACATGAGGGAATCAGTCTGTTGCTTTAGCACCTCAGACGTCAGTTGAAGAATCAGCAGGAGAATGCTGAAGCACACCGCTTCTGTAATACTGGAGAAAACATGGACACCTGCTCAAGTAGAACGGCTATTACAGGAAAAACCTCTTCATCCTGAGCTTTGTTCTTCTCTTGATTGAGAAGGCAGGATATGCCCTTTAGTAAGTTCTGTGATGAAAAGATTCAGGTAGTCTCAGCAAGTGTATTAGTGAGATTTTCTGCACCATTTTATAGTCTCTCCTGAACGAAGAGATGATTTTGTCATTGGTTGTTCTTCTGGTACTGAAGGTTCACACTAGCCCAGCCTCCCGGCACATTCGATAGAACTGACCACGCTGAGAGATCAGATCGGATGGTGAGTCCATCTCTGTGATGTGCCCTCTGTCCATCACAATCACCCTGTTAGGTACAGTTGAACAGGGTTGAGTTGTTGTCAGTAATCATAATCGTATTCTTTTTCGAAATAAGCACATGCTCTTTGTTATACCTTGTGTAGTCCATGATGGTGTTGAGACGGTGTGCGATGGTCAGAACGGTGCAGTCCTCAAACTGAGTTCGGATAGTGGACTGAATCAGATTGTCCGTCTCCAGGTCTACAGCTGCAGTGGCTTCATCCAAGACCAGAATCTTGGTCTTCCTGAGGAGAGCTCGAGCCAGGCAAACCAGCTGCCGCTGACCCAAACTGAAACCCAGAATATATCCAGTCAGAAACAGACATATCAGATTTTAGTCAAATGAAGAATAAACATGGTTTAGAAGGTGTTTATACCTGAGATTCTCTCCTCCCTCTGAACACTCATGGTTGAGTTTGTCAGGCAGGCCAGACACAAAGTTCTTGAGATGTGCGAGTTCCAGAGCTCTCCAGACATCCTCATCAGTGTAGCCATCAAAGGGGTCCAGATTCATACGCAAGGAACCAGAGAACAGCACTGGATCCGGGGAAAAAAGGTTTAACATAAAACACTCTTTAAGTTTAAGTTTGTAATGGTATTCAATCTGTTTTTCCATTTTCACGTGTACCTGTGGGATAATGGTGATGCGAGACCTCAGTTCATGCAGTCCAACCTCTGCAATGTTTATCCCATCTATAAAGATCTTGCCTTTTGCCGCCTCAAGGATCCGGAAGATTCCGAGAGCAAGAGATGATTTTCCGGCCCCTGTTCTTCCCACAATTCCAACCTGAATAGATTCAGTGAATAACTTAGAAAGTAATACATATAAAGCACAAATATGACACAGTGTGCGCAGATGTTATATTTACTTTCTCACTCTCATTTACACTGAAGGAAATTTCTTTTAAAGCCCAGTCAAGACCCCTGCGGTACTGAAGTCCATATTCCTGGAATCCAATGGATCCGGATCTGGGCCAGTCTGATGGGAGTGGACTGTCCTCGATTGTCCATGGTGCCTGCGACAACCCAAGACTAACATATTGACCTCAAGAATGAACATAAAAGTATACATTTGTCACTTTATATAAAATAATTTATGGGAAAAAAACAGCATTCAGAACATCGTTACCTCTTTTGTTGTTTCGGCATATTCCTTCACTCGCTCAACAGACACAATGTTGTTTTCTACATCTGTCCATGCCCGCACAATCCAGCTCAGGATCCCAGTTACCTGCAATGTAATTTTTCATGAGAAGCTGTTGCCTAATAGGTGGCTGTCCAAAGTTTTCCAAAAACTTTTTGATGAGTTTCCTACCTGGAGAGAGTGTGACACAGCTAGCCCCACGATTCCAGGGCTTAAAGTTGACCTTTCCATAACAGAGAGAATAGCTGCAGCAAGGACCAGCAGGTTACCCAGGAACTCTAGATTTACTGCCAGCCACCTATTGGAACATTAAAGATATTGTATAGAGTTGGACTGGATTACCGGTAACAAAGAATGAATAAGCCATTGCTGAATCGGACCTGGTTGCCACAAATCTTGGGAAATAGGACGTTTGATTGTGGTCCACTCGGCTGTTAGCCAGTAGGATAAACCTAGACTGTTCTCCAAAGGCCCTAATCACACTGGCTCCTTGGACTGTCTCATTAAAATGAGTATAGATGGGCGATCGACTCACCGACTCTAGTCTACGCAACTGGCAGGATGTGGCCACGTAGAAGCTCTGAAAACATAAAAGAATAGATCTCAGATGTCGGACTGGTGCTCCTTGTTATGATACTCTTGCATGCTGAGCAGTCTCTAGTAGCATACCTGGATAAAGGCATAGAGCATAGTCAGTGGTAGTATGACCACTCCTGCAAAAGGAGTCGCCATCAGCACGATAATGCAAACCTCCAGAAGTTTGAACACATAGCCCAACATCATCTTCAGCCCATCAGGGATCATGCAATCAATGGAATCTATCTCTTTAGAGAACCGATTGAGAAGGTTACCACTGGGTGTACTCTCAAAGAACGACATGGGAGAATGAAGTACATTGTTGACAAGTTCCAAATGAAGATGCCGGGATGCAATTATTCCTCCAAGTGAAATAGCCACAGTAGTGCCAAAAATTGCAATTCCTGTAATTAGTACAATAACACAATTAATGATCAAGAACAATACGAAGTCCTAGGGTACTCAATGAGAGTTTGGGAACATGAGGAATATTGAACCTTGTGCAAAGCCGAGAGCGCCAAAAACACCAAGCTTCAGATCCGTGTCGACCTGTGTTCCATTTACAACCGGGTCATCTGCCCACAGGCTTAGCCAGTAGTTGTAGGCCAGTGAGGCAGCTTGCTGGAACGCATAGAGGAAGATGATGGGGATGATGAAAGCCAAGCCGATGGTCCTGAAGTAATCCACATACATCTCCAGTTTTACCTATGTGTGACCCGTTATGAAGAAGAATGTGTGAAGAACAACACTCTGGATGATACAGTGCACGTTCAGGCTATATTATCTAAACCCACTTAACCTTTGGCCTTTCGTATTGAGTTAAATGTGAAGGTATATTTTGATGTGTCTACCCACTATTTGAAACATCTGTGGATGTGGCTCTATTACTTACTCGGCCTGTATGAGCTTTGTCAGCCTGGGTGAGTCTCCCCACTTCCTCCTGGTCCTGCTCCTGTTCCGAGTCAGATATGGCCTCCATGGTTTGTATACTGGCACTTCCCATGTCTCCATCATTAAACAAAATTGACAGAAAGATAAATATGTGCTCTTTAACAACATTTGCATTTTCATTTTCAAAACTTGGTTACTTTTACCTGATGAGTTGCTCCTGGGAGAGGTCAATAGAGAAGTCTGTCATGCTGAGCCGAGATACTGACTTTCTGGTCCCTAAAACAAGGTGAATTGCATTTTTAACTGTGTTAACATAAAAAGTGTTGCTGTAGTAACTCTATCAGTTTTGCTGGGCACTCGTTCTTTTACTTACCTCTATGGGTGGCACTTTCCTTGCGTTCGCTAACAGAAAAAGCTTCAGCAAAGTCTGCAAAAGTGTTCTTCCTACTCAAAAGCTCAGCATAAGAGCCCATCTCCGTTATTTCTCCATCCTCAATCACCAGGATCAGGTCAGCCTGGGGCAGGAAGCTCAGCCCGTGGGTTACCAAAATACGAGTCTGTTTTAGCAAGAATTAGAGAGCATCATCAAGCAAGCTTGTTAGTTTGTTATTCTAAGACTGTACTGTCTCTGTTACAGGAGGGTTAGGCTAATTTCAGATTTTTAAAAAATTCCCTTTCAATTCAAAAGCTGGAATTTGAATTCAATTGGCTACATCTATTGAAATTTGAGATGTAATGACAGAAAGAGAAATTTGCTGAATTGCAGTTCGAAGATTTGCAAGACAAGTAATCATCTTAACTTTGCTTTTTCATTAATGTTTTACTAATTTTAATTATACTTCCTAATTCAAATGACAATTTTGCTTCCTTTTTGCTACTTCAATTTAGAATGTAACTTTTCTCATATCAGATTTTAAGGTCAGATGTTTGATCTTACTCACATTTTAATTTTTACCTTATTTTTAAGAACTCCATTAGGTCCAAATACTTTTTCAAAGATGTGCTGACCCACATGTGCATCCACAGCTGACAAGGGATCGTCCAGCAGGTAGATATCAGCCTTCCTGTAGACTGCACGTGCCAGACTCACTCTCTGTTTCTGACCTCCTGACAAATTCAGCCCCTGTGAACATTGTAAAAATGTAGTAGGAGTTTAGACATGACCCTGCTAATCCCCTTCATATTTTAAAAAGATTTAAAAGACATGATATTTAAAGCTTATAACTTTATTCTATCATGTCTTTTTCGGACATGGTGTAAGAATCATTCTCAGTTCATGTTTACCTTCTCTCCAATCTCTGTGGCATCTCTTGCAGGTAGGATCTCCAGGTCTGGTAGGAGAGCACAGGCCTCTAACACCTTCTGGTACCAGCTGTCTTTCATCTCACATCCAAACAAAATGTTGTCTTTGAGAGTGGCGTTCTGGATCCATGCTTGCTGAGGCACGTAAGCCACAGAGCCCTGAAAGAGAGTGTTAGCTAAATTAAATGTGGAACATGTGAATGATGGCAATATATTTTTAGTAATTTTTCCGAGTGATTTACCGATACTGTGACATGGCCACTTTTCTTTTCCATTTCTCCCAGCATTGCAGACAGAAGAGAGGATTTTCCACTGCCCACGTGACCTACCACAGCCACCAGTGAACCCCGCTGCACTTCGACATTGATCCTGCAGGAATGAACCATTGCTAGATTATCGTCTTTGGATGTTCAGGTATGGTGGACCTGCAGAGATCTTTCAGCAGGTATTTTAATTTACAGTAAGTTATAAATACATACAAAGGCACCTACCCCCTGAGACATGGTGTGCTTTCTTTAGACCAGATGAAACTACCATTGTCAATAACAACAGCGTCAACATCTGACAAAAGAATGAAATAAAGAGGTGAGCTTTTCATCGTTTACACACTCATGGCGTTCCAAACCTCTGTGTCTTTCTCTACTCTACAGAATATATAAAAAAAGAAAAAATAATCATGCTCTTTTCAGTGCAGTTGCAATGAATATTAGCTTCAAAAAGGACACAGAGATACCATACAGATATCATAAGTGGTCCATACATCTCTTGGACACTACAGTAAATTTGAATATATATTTTGAGAAGACATATACTAGCTTTGTGAGAGAAACAGACTAAAATGATTTTCACTGGAACTAACCTGATATCAAAAATAGCATTTTTAATAAATACATTTAAAAATAGGCCTTTAACACACAAAAATGTGGAAAAGTTATATAAATATAATTTCAGCTCCAAAGCTGAAAATCCCCTTTCACTAACTGCTTTTTTATGAAGTCATCATACACATTTCAGCCGCTACCAAGACCCACCTCATAGCCACACAGTTTCCTTGTAGTGTTTGTTGAATTACGTTTTTTAAATTCAAATGGGCTTGTCTTGCAGAATAACTGGAAAAAATATTCTAAGGTGGGTCTTTTTGGCAGATTAGTAACTCGTTATTTTTGTTTTTGGCATGCCAGATTTTGTTATGGCTTTAGGAAATAGAACTCCACCATCACATTGATAGGGAAAAATCTGTACAACAGAGTATAACATGTAGCCTATAACTGTGTCGGTCATCTGTGGCTTATAAACTGCTGTGTGTCAGAGGAAAGTCTGAAAACAATGGCAAGCTAATGCACTCACCAGGATGGTAGGGCGCTCTCTCCACGCTATCCAGTTTCAGCTCGTCTTGACAGAGAAACTTCCCGAGACGTCTGAGAGAAACCAGAGCCTTAGAAACAAGAAGAAAAAAAGATATCTTCAAAAGTTTCCTTGAAACTGTGCTAATATAAATACATAGGCTTTCAAAGGTTTGAAAGACTGTACTGCCACTCACCTGCATGGTAGTGCTCATTGCAAAGGGCAGTTGACTGAGTGGAGCTTTGAGAATATTGATGAGAGCCATGGACACAAAGACCTTCTGAGCATCCAGAACATGGTTCTCATCAATCAGCACATACACCCCAAACATGGCAAATGCAATCTGAAGGCAAAGTGGTGTACATGACTATATTATTATATTAAGGACTTTAGGTGGTTGTAATATAGTTGGGATATTATGTGAAAGTTTTTTTGTTTTATGTGATGAATACAACATCAAAGCTAAATTGGACTACAGGTGCATATAATTAGAATATCATCAAAAAGTTGATTTATTTCACTTTCAAATGTTTACTCCTTTTAATTTTGATGATTATAACTGACAACTAAGGAAAATCCCAAATTCAGTATCTCAGAAAATTAGAATATTACTTAAGACCAATACAAAGAAAGGATTTTTAGAAATCTTGGCCAACTGGAAAGTATGAACATGAAAAGTATGAGCATGTACAGCACTCAATACTTAGTTGGGGCTCCTTTTGCCTGAATTACTGCAGCAATGCGGCGTGGCATGGAGTCGATCAGTCTGTGGCACTGCTCAGGTGTTATGAGAGCCCAGGCTGCTCTGATAGTGGCCTTCAGCTCTTCTGCATTCTTGGGTCTGGCATATTGCATATTCCTCTTCACTATACCCCATAGATTTTCTATGGGGTTAAGGTCAGGCGAGTTTGCTGGCCAGTTAAGAACAGGGATACCCTGGTCCTTAAAACAGGTACTGGTAGCTTTGGCACTGTGTGCTGGGGCCAAGTCCTATTGGAAAATGAAATCTGCATCTCCATAAAGTTGGGCAGCAGCAGGAAGCATGAAGTGCTCTAAAACAGTGGTTCTCAACCACATTCCTGGAGGAGCACCAACACTGCACATTTTGCATGTCTCCTTAATCAAACACACCTGATTCAGGTCACCTTCTCATTAGTAGAAACTCACAGACTTGTTATGGTTGTGTCAGACAAAGGAGACATGCAAAATGTGCAGTGTTGGTGGTCCTCCAGGAATGTGGTTGAGAACCACTGCTCTAAAACTTCCTGGTATATGGCTGCGTTGACCTTGGACCTCAGAAAACACAGTGGACCAACACCAGTGGATGACATGGCACCGCAAACCATCACTGACTGTGGAAACTTTAGACTGGACCTCAAGCAACATGGATTGTGTGCCTCTCCTCTATTTCTCCATACTCTGGGACCCTGATTTCCAAGGGAAATTCTAAATTTACTTTCATCAGAGAACATAACCTTGGACCACTCAGCAGCAGTCCAGTCCTTTTTGTCTTTAGCCCATTCTGCTCTGCCATTCTGTCTGTTGTTCAAGAGTGGCTTGACACAAGGAATGCGACAGCTGAAACCCATGTCTTGCATACGTCTGTGTTTAGTGGTTCTTGAAGCACTGACTCCAGCTGCAGTCCACTCTTTGTGAATCTTTGTGAATTTTTGAATGGGTTTTGTTTCACAATCCTCTCCAGGGTGCGGTTATCCCTATTGCTTGTACACTTTTTTTCTACCACATCTTTTCCTTCCCTTCGCCTCTCTATTAATGTGCTTGGACACGGAGCTCTGTGTACAGCCAGCCTCTTTTGCAATGACCTTTTATGTCTTGCCCTCCTTGTGCAAGGTGTCAATGGTCGTCTTTTGGACATCTGTCAAGTCAGCAGTCTTCCTGATGATTGTGTAGCCTACAGAACTAGACTGAGAGACTATTTAAAGGCCTTTGCAGGTGTTTTGAGTTAATTAGCTGATTAGAGTGTGGCACCAGATGTCTTCAATATTGAACCTTTTCACAATATTCTAATTTTCTGAGATACTGAATTTGGGATTTTCCTTAGTTGTCAGTTATAGTCATCAGAATTAAAAGAAATATGAATGAATATAATATACAAGTTTCACTTTTTGAATGGAATTAGTGAAATAAATCAACTTTTTGATGATATTGTAATTATATGACCAGCACCTGTATATTAATGTTTTAAGATGATGCCTTTGTGAAATGTACCAAGAAAGTGGAGGAGTTGAAGGAGGCGATGGATATGGAGTAAAGAATCTGAGACTTCTTCAAAGCATTCAGCTCTTTTTCCCTACAGCCAAGAATACGTTCTCTGAAGGCATTCTCCCAGGCATAAAACTTCAGGATCTTTATTCCACTCAAGATCTCATTCATAAGCTTAATGCGTCCGTCCATGTACGTCATCTGGACCTCCTGAGAGCACCAAACAGGTTAAAAAACATGCGAATTGAGAATCACGTGAGCAAACTTGTTTACCAGACCAGACAGAAACCAAAATGGGCGAGTTCTTCAATTCTTTGAATATTTGAGACGAAGTAAATAAAGACATTTCAGTTTTACAACAAAGCAAAATCCTGTGGTAGCTCGTAAGTTCCTAACATCAGAGCTTCAAAAGGCACAGAATGTCCACATGCTCGTGTTTTTAAATAATTTTTAGGCATGAAGCAGTTCCTAAGATGACACTGTGTACCGACATGACCTCAGTCCCCACAGCACGAATATCATCATGGAAATATCATTTCTTTGACTGAATGGAAAAATATAAACTATACCTGGAGCTTGCTTCTCATTTTGGCAATGAACCCATTCAAAGGGAAGATGAGAATTACAGTGGCAATGCCAGCCAATGCAGACGGACCGAGGTGCTATACAGGGGTGAGACATTTCAATTGATCAATTTTAGATCTGTGCTCTCAGAAATAATGTACAAAAATTGGGGTTCAACAGATTGTCACTGGGGCAGTACCCTTAAAGGGACATCTTTTTTTAACCCTAAAACGTTCATAGTAGCGCTTGATAAGGTGACAAGTGGTTGTACCCCTAAAGCTACAATTTTTTGCACATTTTTTTTTCTGACAACATAACAATCTAACATATTGTAGAAGAAGTATAAACAAGAGCATACTTTTTGAAGCATCTGTTCTCACCTGCCAGAGGAAGAAAAAACACAAGGCGATTTCAATCGGGGCCACCCACACTGCATTGAAGTACACCACGAAATCCATGAGTTTCTGGGTGTCAGCTGAAACCAAGTTCACTATCTCTCCAACTGTACATGTTCTGCGGGCCGCGCTGTTGATGACCAGAGACTGTGGAGACCAGAATGTATGTGAGAACCATTATATACATCTTTGCATTTGCTAGCAAACCGTTCAAAAACCTACCTTCCTGTACACTAGGCCCATAACTGCAGTTTTAACCCTCATGCCTACTGTGAAGCACATATACATGTACTGATGGTTGAACAGGGACTGCAGACAAGACAACAGGACCATCAAGAAGGCAAAGACATAACCCTTCCACAAGGGGGCGTCTTCATCCCTCACAAAGCCAAGCAGTAGACTGAAGAACAAGAAAGACAGTGTCATGATTACTGAGACCCAAACAATGGTAAGGCATTTTTGTAAATACTGTATGTATTTGGCTTTATTTTGTTCGTCTGATTTACATTACAGCAAACACAAGTCAAACCTAAAGAAATTGGGAACATAACTTAAGACTATAAATCAAGCCTTCCTGGACAAGGTCACTGTAAAGGGGTGTTGTAATGGTAGCGAGGCCACAGTTCCTGTAGTTTTTCTGGCAGTGAACCCAGCACAGTGCTCTGGCTTCTTATATGCCAGACGGAGTGGCTTAATTTGATGATCCAAATTCAGGTTTCTGCTCAGCCACAAAGAATATGATGCTGCAGTGAGCAGACTCTCCTAAGTGATTTCGACTCATGGTGCATGGGACATAATTAACAGTGTGTGGCTGCACCACAGCTGGATGTGCTGTTATTCCTGTCTGTGATGGGAGTTCACAAGTTCACATTACAACTGAGTGCTAAAGGTCTCGCTCTACATTTACACTCTGGCATGTGTTTTCTTATAAAATAACATTAAAAACTGCCACTTAGATATGTAGATATTTCCCAGATACAAAAATATGTTTTAGTCTTAAAAACATGCTTCTGAAAGGAGCACTCTTTTTGTTTTTAGACTCAAAGAAATTAATAATACTGAAAAGTGTTTAGGCATATTAGAATGATTTCTGAAGGATCATGTGACACTGAAGACTGGAGTAATGATCCTGACAATTCAGCTTTGCATCAAAAGAATACATTACATTCTAAAATATATATTTAAAAAAAATATTAATGTAGCCTTGGTGAGTATAAGTGTTTTTATAGTGTTAAGAGTTATATAGTTTTGGAGTGTTTGTCTTTCAAAAACATTAAATCTTTCCAAACTTTTGAACGGTAGTTTATAAAGTGTCATTGTGCATGACATGGCTTCAGTAATGCACCTCTCACCTTAACACTTGTGGTATGGAGAACATGAAAATGTCTTGAATGACCAGACAGAGAGTTCCAGTCAGAAAGTAAGGGCCAAAGTTTTTGGCTAGCGTCCGGAGCAGACAGAAGCCTGAGCTTTGTTCTTTATGGAGTTTTCTGAGCAGTTGCGTCTGCTCGCTCAGTTTATAACCAAGAGCTTGTGCTCCATTCATAGCACTCTCTTGCCTGTGTTTGAAGGAGAAAACACAACATTTTTATCCAAACTCTCTGGTATAGTATTGTGCAAGCATTGTTGCAACAAAGTAAAAAAGTTGCGCTACATTAACCAATAATAATAAATAAATCAGTAGTTATAAACAGGCAAATTATGGACATCATATATTTAAGTAAATCTCGTGTGCACAATAGTCAATGAAATTGTCAACTCAAAAAGGAAAACATCCGTTTAAGGAAACAGCAGGTGTCTTACTGTTGCATTTTGGCCCATTGCTTGGCCCACTCTTTCTCCAGATCACAAATGATTTTTTCAGATGTGTCCTGTTCTCGTAGAGACCAGAGGTCCTCGGCTTTTAAAGGTGAGCGGTAGCCCTTTACCACTAATCTGTGGAGCACAAATATGTGTGTTTCTCAGTATCTTGTGGAATATTATTAAGCAGACCTTTACAAGAATTCAATGAAATTAGAGACAAAAATATTACTCTACCTGCCGAACCACCAAAATAGTACTTGTGAAAGGAAAGAAGCGTCCTCGACTGGACATGGGTTCTAGTGGGAAAAACCAACATGTCCAGGTATTATTTTTTGATTGCTTTCCAAATATGAATTTACTCATTTAAAAAAAATCCATCTTAACACAGATGTACCTTTACAAAAACAGGTTTAAGAGCCGCTGGGCGCTGATCAGTGAAACAGCTGAGGATGAGCTGAGCCAACTGGAGAGAGAAGAATGTGAAAAATGCCACGAATCTCATCGCATTTGCAGAGAAACCCTGTAACACACATGACTGGTGATCAGCAGAATGTAGACAGCAGTGTTCAGCACATCACATGAATACAGTACACTCATTTTAAAGCAACTGTAAGCACAAATGTTTCCTTTTTTTCCATGTTTTATTGGTATAATGTTAGATTAACTAATATATAACATAAAATTACCTTAGCATGAAAAGTAGCAAATTAATTATGTGTCCCTCCTCTTTAAATTGCAATTTTGGCCTATCACACCACAGAATAAAAAATCAACATGATTCTCCCCCTCTGTGGAGATGACCATCTAGGCTCAAGTGATGCATACACATTTGCCAGGGATTTCCCAAGGATTCATAACCACATAAGCTGCATGCTTCCCGTGGGATGGAATTCATATGTTCCCTTCCATCTCCCCTAGCACCAGGACTGATCTGAAATCAGCCGCCCACTTTGTCTCACCGCAGTGTGCAGAGGCGGGACTGGTGGCTGATGTGGGGAGTGTTCTTTTGGGGATGTTGCCTTCGATTCGATTGACCTGGTTGTGTACTGCTCGATACAAGGTTTAAGATTTGTTTGAGAGAAAATATGCTGAGGTCTGGGTTTTAGGTTTAAAACAACAAGTTTTACAGGGGCCACCGAGGGCAACATTTCCTATGGGCTTCTGACAGAAACTGTGTCAAATGGCCACGAATCTAGAGAAAGTGGCAGCGCAGGCCTCTTTAAGAATATGTAAACACAAGCTTCATTTACTCAAATGTTCACAGTTCAAACTCTGGACACCACAATGCTGGATACTGTGATTATTTGCCCTTCACACTGTATGCTTAAACAGTTTGGAGAAACTCAAATTGGTCAGGGAACATATCCTCCCACAGTGTGGTATGAGAGGACCTAGTTGTGCTAGTGCTAGTTGTTTTGCTGTTGCTGTTGGACCTGTTGCCCATTGGAAGAGGGCTCATTTAGGTCATAACAGATTCCCACCACAAACCAAGCTTCAGTTCCTATGTAAACGTATGGACTGTCATCACTGAGCTGTATGAGGCTTCATACTTTTTTATATTTCCTTACTGTACTTAAAGGCATAGTTCACCTTCAGTTGCTGGTCCCCCTTGATTCCATAGTATGAAAAAAAAAAATGCTATGCAAGTCAATGGGGACCAGCAACTGAAGGTGAACTATCCTTTAAGTCAGGGATCTCCAACCATGCTCCTGGAGAGCTACCATCCTGCAGACTTCAGTTCCAACCCTGCTCCAACATCACCTGTCTGTAATTATCAAGTAGCCCTGAACACCTTGATTAGCTGCTTCAGGTGTGTTTGATTGGGGTTGGAGCTGAAATTTGCAGGACAGTAGCTCTCCAGGAGCAGGGTTGGAGACCCCTGTTTTAAGTAGTCTACATTTTAGTTCAATTATATGTTTTCAAATGTCAGTATTGTCATTTTGGGAAACTTTCGCTTTTACTTAGTATATTCCAAAGCATAATATCTTACTCTGAACTCTACACTACACTACATTTCAATAAATGTAAAGTTTAGCCACATATTTTTATTAAGTGGTATATGTCATAACATAGCAAGCATGTTTTTTAACATTTCATGTACATTTTCATGTACAAGTAAATCTGGTGCATTAGTTGTGTGTCTTACACTAAAAGAAAAGTTTCTTTTTATTTATTTATTTCAAATTGTGTATCTAATATGTTTTAAATGTTGAAAATGTGTTCACTTGCAGACTATTGTGACTATTGTGAAAGTGAATTGCGTATGGGTCGAGCCTGTTTTATTACCACACTGTCATCACTATTCATCAGTTCTGGTAGCCACATAATATCAATATATAACAAAATATGTGCATAGACTTAAAGATGATACATTCCATGCTCAATATGTGTGCAAACTGTCTCTGCATGTGAGTCACATGTATATTTCACTCTCCAGTGTCAAGACGTTGATTGTTGTGTCTGTGACAAGATGCAGTGAAATAATTATGGAGCGGCAGCATCGCAGAAGGCGAGAGACAGACAGACTGAGGGAGACAGTATGGGGATCCGCAATATGTATGTGGCTTTTCCTATCTGTCTGGAAAAGCACCAGCACTGATTGTGACTGGTCTCAGCACAGCCTTAGCTCCAGACAAAGAAGGCATTGAGGGAAGTGAAAAGGGAAAACCGACAAGCCGCCCAGACGTCAACACTGAGAAGAGCACCATCTCTAAGCACTCTGTTTATGCACCGCTATGTTAGTCTCTCAGACACAACACAGATAAATTTAGAGTGAGATTGAGTAACATTCATTAAAAAACCATGTGAGGGCCTGTGTTACGCGTGCATGAATGGAGAATAACAGAGCATAGGCATTTTGTAGTGCCAGAGATTCAGGGTTTAGGGGTAACAGGTTTAAAGCACAATTAATGGCTGATATAATAGAACACCTTTAGAAATAGTGGTCCAAATGTTTGTGACTGCAAGTAAATGCTTCTATTTTGTATTTTTCCAATTTAATCTAGTATTTTGCAATAATTACAAATTATATTGGGAGCAGCACACAAGACATTTCTCTTCCATCTACACTTGAGCCTCTATTTCTATTTCTATGCTATCTACTTGTTTTCTTTTCATTTCTTTTTTAAAACACTTGACCCTCTATCACTAGCACTACTATTCTGTTTCTATTCTATCTACTTTTTATACTTTTTTTTGTTATAAAAAAAACCTTGCTGTGGTAGACTATCCAGGACTTGTCACAGCACTTACATATTGTTGCTCTTTTGTTGGTTTGAATGCTTCTGTTGTCCTCATTTGTAAGTCACTTTGAATAAAAGCATCTGCTAAATGATTAAATGTAAATTTAAATACACAATAGTTGGATACACTGGGAATACACAGACCTCGTCTATGATGGCGTGTATGTTGGCTCTCAGAGGCACCAGCAAGCAGATCACTGCCAGCGTCCAATACAGGAAGAGAAAGATGGAGGAACGAAAGCCCCACAGCCTTTCCAAGTGGATCACCAACACTGCCAGTATCTGAGGACAGAGTGTGCTAGTCATGCTCAATACAGAAAAATCCAAAACACACTAGAAGAACAGGACTGAATACCATTAGGCAGCTTAGGCATGTTGATACAAAAATCTCTCAACCAAAATATATTAATTCTATACTAGTATGCAAAGTCTGTTTAGTCTGTTTCAGGACTTTATCTTGTTGGGCAGATCTAAAAAAAAAAAAAAAAAAAAAGTAATTTACTATAACCACTGTTGACACTGCTGTCTGTTGTGACCAGAGGTAAGAGAGGCTTATTTATTCTGATCCCTTCAGGAAACCTCTGCCAGACATCTAGCCACAAAGAGATTTGTTCATTCAAGCTTAAATATAACAGATCATAAATCTTAACTATCCTCTAAAAGAGTCCCATTAAAAAAAAAACATAATTCAAAACATAACTTGTATTTTGTAGTTTGATATTTTTACACTGTTTACACATAATATCGAATATAATTAAGAATATTTTTCTTTATTGTGGATATTCATGAGAATAGTTATTGTAATACTGTGATTTACCATGGTAAGGCTGCGAATTATAGGACTCAGGAGAAAGACCATGTGGCGCTCTATGTCTCTACTCTTTTCCACCAGCAGATAGACCATCTCCAGGAAACCAAAAAAGGCCAGACAGAGACACAAACCCTACAACAGGTACACACAGAGATATAAGCATTAACTGCAACACTGAGGTGTCATGCCTCATGCCTCATTATTTATTCATCTGTTGTCAAAACTTAATTTTCAGCATCATTACTCCAGTCTTCAGTGTCACATGACCCTTCAGAAATCATTCTAATATGCTGATTTGTTGCTCAAGAAACGTTATACCATTGTCTTTATTGTCACTTTTGATCATTTTAATGTGTTCTTGCTGAATAAAAGTCTTAATTTCTTTCAAAAATAAAAATCTTACTGACCCCATCACTTTTGAACAGTAGCCTACTGTATGCTCTTTTAGACGTGACTTATGTGTTCACTGTGTTAAACTTGATATGATCTGTTTTTCTTCTCATAGAATCATTTTCCTGCCTTAAATGCTCTTTAATGATGTCACCCATTTGAACATTTCCATGCACATAGCAATAACTTGTGAGTTGATTGATGCTATATTCAAGTCTAAGCTATAGAGGTGTTAACTAGAACTCAGTCAGTCTTGATATGACCACTATGACTCACCGTCTTGGCACAGCAGAGGCTGGATATTGATATGTGTCCATTGTCATAGAATCTGAGGTACAAGCAGTAGAAAGGGGCACAAACCCAGAGATAGAAGCAGGGGAACCACACCAGTACTGTGTGCTGGAAGCACTGGGTCAGGTCTGGGTGTGCTGTGTACCATGTGACATTCCAGTCCTGAAAACACAATGTTAAACCATTAGACGTTTCTAACTCATTACCATGTAACAACAGGAGTGATTGTTCAATTATTAACGACTACTTACTGTATGCGCATTGTACCACTTAATGGATTGTATTCACTGTCTGCACTCTTGTTGAATTAAAAAAGAAAGAGAGAATTCATCAGATTCCTTGATATCCATTGACGTCCCCCAGTGTTTGTTCAGTCCAAATGACTCTGTGTGTTTGTGATTTATATTAGTTGTCTTCCAGTGCTGTTCTGTTTGCAACAGACAAATTGTGTGACGTAGCACAAAGTTGAAAGGTAAAGCTCCTCTAATAAATCTTCAGTTTTTCTGTTTTGAAATATTTTATTTGCCAAGTGGGTTCATGATGAGTATAGCTAGATTTGTCTTGATTGCTACTACAAGTGATGACAGGGAAAAAAAACTTCTTTGCCTCCACAAATGTACACTGAAAGTTATTTGAGGTAGTGTCGTGACGTGATTTTAAATATTAAAGGTGCACTCTTTTCTGCGTGCGCATGTGTGTGTTTTAGCCCTATTGAAAAGAATTCCACATTCTGGCTGTAGAAAATTCACAACTTCCACAAACATAACATGCAAAGAAACAAATTACTTCCAATATTTTGCTGTTTTAGACAGATGTTGTTTCCACTCAGAAGCATCACCCTTCAGCAGACCAGTTTCAAAGCACATACTGTGTACAAATGTTTATGTTGAGTAACAACTTGTGTATATTAGTTCTGCTGAGTAATAGTCTGAATATTAGAGTTTGTGTGTGTTTTGAAAGTAAAGCAAAGCTGTGGTCTATGACAAAAATGCCGTTCTATGTGTTTTGATTACATCAAAGTTGGACAAACCCAGTTTGGCATCATTGTAAAGATTGAATTTCACAAGCTCGTTCTATTCAGACATCGGTAATTCACACTCTATCTCTTCAGTTATTTCTGGCCTTTCTATTTTGGAAATCAGGCTGATGTCCAAACGCAGCTGTAGAGCTGTTATGTTTTTTTCTTTCAAACGTTCTCTGGACTGATGACATCTTGTTTGACTGTGTTTTATGCTGTGGTTATTTCGGCAATGTCACAGCTCTGATAAATACGGCATGCTGGTTGGAAGGAGTCCCGTGGTATGGCAGTATAAGAAGTGCACCACTGGCAAGCCATAATGTAAACCCCATATGCACCATTAGAGGGGCCTTGAGCACCAAGCACATCTCTTTGTAAGCTTGTTTGCTCACGTACATACAGCAGTACAGCCATTGCCTGAGGTTAGGTTTTCATTTTTTAATCTTATTAAAAAATAATCATATTTACTCTGCCTTATGTCATTCCAAGCCTCATTCTTACATGAAACACAGAGGAACTTTTGACTTTGTGCTGGTTGCTCTTTTCCATGCAATTAAAACTAACTGGAACTGAAGCTTTCATGCCCCAAACAGCATGAAAAAGACGTTTTCCTAAAAATAGTCTATTCAACTAATGCACTATATATTTGAAGTCTTTTGTAGTCATAAAGTAGCTTTTTGTGAGGAATAGACCATTTTGCTTGTTATTCATGTATAATCTTTCCATCCAGTGTTCACTGTTGAAACCAGATTGTTTTGTCAGCAAATGGGATTCTGAGGACTGGACCAGTCCGATTTGTGAATAAATCATACAGAATTGTTTTGTGAACTGGCTGAACTGATTCCTTTAAAACCTAAATCAAAAGAATGATACATTCCTAAATCAAACGTCTTTACTTTTCTCATGAATGCGCCAAAGGTAAGCTGTCAAGATTTTCAGTAATTATTGACTTTTTTGGTCTTTATCTCATAACATAAAGTTATGAATTGAGGAATATGCAATATATAGCGCAAGTCCCATGGACCACTTTTATGATAAGTTTGTTTTATTTATATAGCACATTTAAAAACAGCAAGCACGGCTGACCAAAGTGCTGAACAAAGCATAAAACAAAAACACAGGGCAGATCACACATTAATAACACAAGCTCACAATGAATTGAAAGCCAAAGAAAAAAAAAAAGAAGTTTTATAAGATGATTTAAGTCTCTGTTCACCAAAACCTCAGATTTCATGTGGGATTGTATAGATGGAGTAGCTCAGACAGATAGCTTGGTGCCGGTTTATCTATTTTTATTTATTTGAAATGGTGTGTAAATGATGGACATTTTTATTGTATAATAAAAATGACACCGCGCTGATGTTTGGATTTATTTGGAGGAAATTTCTAAGGATGACTTGTAATTCACAACTCTCTAGTCATTTCTTTTGGAAATGGCCAGTGAGAAGCTAATAAAAATCTCTCATTGCCATAACAAGTTAGTCTAAATAAAGGTTCAAGTCCTAAATAAAGGTTCAAAAGGTTCAGCCAGATTGCTGCTGTCAGACATTCTTTAATAGACATGATCTTATGACCTTGACTTCTTCATCTCATTCCACGTTCCCAGCTAACAATTAAATATTCTAAGAATGTTGTTCTTATTACATTATGAAAATGTTATCTTCATTAGTTTGTGAACAATAAAAGTAAAACTGCAACAAAACTGACATGAACTCTTTAATGAATGTTGATTATCATGCTAAAATAGCATTTAATAAAGCATATATTTCAGGTTGGTTCATCCAGTCCACATATGTAGTCCCAATCATGTCTCAGGACACCCACTGTTTCTATGGGAACGGTAGCTGTGGTGATGCGATAAATGTACCAATTGGAGTTTGGCTCTTTTATTTAGAAGGAGGGACTCATTCCATCATATTGGCTGTTGCAGTTTCTCCTATTCATAGTAATATGAGTGAAAGTGAACTGTCTGCTTTGATTAAACTAAACGTAAAACAGTTGGTTCATTAACTGTTGGTTCGTTATTTAAAACGAGAGTGGTCAAACTTGCCTGTGACATTTTGCTTATATAACCAATATCGTTACACCTTCTATATTACACAATATAAGAGAAGACCATCATTAATCATTTATTTATTCACCTGAATTCCAACACAGGTCATTCGATCTGTAATCACTGTTCAAAATATGGGCTAAAGTACAGTTACAGGCACTGCACTCTTGATGATAACAGAGTACGGCTGTTTGAATGTAAACACTTTGAGAAATTAAAGCACACAAATAACCTTTTCACACAATCTCAATATATATTCTCACACATGTAGCATAGGTTATGTGTGAGTGAAACAGAATAACCTTAAAACAGAACATTTAAGGTTCCCATTCTGTCCTGCATTCAGCATTGGTCAATAAATCATTGGGTGAGAAATGCACGACTCACCCCAACTGGCTTTTATTGTCAAAAACCATGATCACTTCCAAGAACAAAGGGGCATAAATAACATAAATGGATGACTAGACACATTTTGTGTTGCCTCACAAGCATGTAGTTATTTTTAGGCAACCTCCATGACTGTTTAATTTCTTAGGTTTTAATTGGCTATTGAAGTGATTGAGTTTATCTCATTACATTTACATATCATCTCTCCATCACTGATCTGAGACTCACCCAGAGTGGGTCCAGGCCACTGAGACTGCAGAGGCTGTCCATCCAGGTTCTTCTCTTCTTCGCTTCCCTGCTCCCTGAACTCAGCAGTGTCCCACTCTCCTGTCTATGCAGATTTTGTTGGTATTGTAAGTGTGTTTGACAGTAGTTGTGCTGTGCCTGAGTTTCAGCCCCTTTTTTGTAAGCCAGCCTCCTGTGTCCTGACTTGATTCTTGTCAAAGCTATAGTCTGACAACAGGTTTGTGTAACTCTCCTGTTTATGAGAGCTGGCCTGCCAGGTGGGTGGAAGATTTGGACACAGTAAAACTATTTACTCTGTTCTTTTTTGTGGCTCCGGCCCACGTGTTCCGAGGCCACAGTACCACAGACACTCCCTGGAGGAGATGAGACCACCGCAGACATGGCCATACCCCGCTCTCCCTCAGGTTTGCTTCTGTAAACTCCCCCAACCCCACCCTTCCACCCTCCACTCTGCTTTTTAATGGACGGAATGTTTTGCAGCAAATAAGGAATGTGAGTAGCTGTTTACAGGTGGCTCTAATGGCATTTTGTGTGGGGTTCAGTGGGGCTGCAGTTATTCCTGACAGAAAGTTATTTATTTATTTGTTTGTTTGTCTCAAAATATAAGACTTTGAGTATGATATCAGATTTTTTTTTTGGTTTTGTTAACTGAACATTGATGGAGCAACAAAATTTAATCTAAAAATATAATTAAAGGAAGTTTTTAAAAAATTCATGTAAAAACAAAGCCAGCAAGAAGTGCCTTTTAACGCAAGTGTGGAGGACACCGGGTGGTAACTCAAGAAAGTACCAAAGTGGGTTAGCATACACAATTGAATTGTATTGGTTTCATGCTATCCAAATATTCACCACACTGTGTTTTTGCTGCAAAGTAAACATATATTTAATGCTGTCCATGCTCTACTTTCTTTTACCATGCAAATGGTTGCATTTTATTTTTTTCATTTAGCATTTTTTAATTTATAATTTTTTTTCAGAACAGACCTGTTTTTCTTTTTAGAAATCTTTTTAACTCTTGTTATCCTTCACTTATTTCTGCCAGGGGTCAGATCAATAGAAGGAGTCAAGGACAAGCAGATTAAACTGGTATGCTGTTCTATGTGCTTACTTAATTTTCATGTCCAGCTGTTAAAGTCTTTCTCTGTGCTGATTTTAAATTTGCTATTGTTTGGATTTATTTTCAACTATTAGAAGCTCTAAAGATTACAAGATTAATCTCACTTGTGACTAAATCCCATTTTCAAATCCCATCACCCCCTATTTTTTGTGGCAAAAAGGCATAGTAGTCAAGTTAATTCAAGTCACTTTTATTTATATAGCACTTAATACAATCCTGATTGTATCAAATATACTTTACAGTGTCAAACAGGAAAATAGTTTGTTTATAATGCAAGAAGACTACAACAAAGAGTAATTTTTCCAGCTAAAGTCAGTTCATTGATGATTCAGTGATGTCATCATCCAGTTCAGCTCTCTTCCAAAAGTGTCTATGCAATCAGTCAAGAGTCCCCAACTAAGCAAGCTAAAGGCAACAGTAGCAAGAAACCAAAACTCCATCGGTGAGAGAAATGAATAGTAGAGAATTTAAAAAGGGGATTCTCCTTTTGGGAGAATTATGCTTTAATGAAACATTGTGTCCGACACCCATCCACTTTAAACTATTCCCTCATTCCTGTACATATGGTGGAATTATGACATAAGCATCTCTCTTTATTTTTCATTCAACTCCGACTAGACTATAGACAGTCATCAAAACAAACATAAGGATGTTAATGGTATGTCTGAAAATTTTTCATTTATAAGAAATGAGAACAGTGGTCTTTTTGATTGGTAGTAACATTTAATATTCATCTGAACATGGAGATGTGGAGGGAACAACCACAAAAACATTTAATTTGCAATGGAACTTTACAGCTCATGAGTGTTTTTACAGTGAAACACTGCTCACTATTTCTGTCTTCATTAATGGTTGCTGTCCCAACCTGTTTCCACACTTGATGAAAGGTCGTTGCACATGACAGTGGAATTTTTCTAGAATAACTATTTTCGCAAAGAGAACTGCAATCAATTTCAGAATGTGATGGATTTATAGGCTTATTTTTGTAATCAATTTAATATTTGTGATCTGAAACATCAAAATATGCATATGTATCTAAATCTGTTATCAGATTTCTTAAACTACTTGTAAAAGTTTGTGGCAAAACCCTAATTACACAACTGACTATTGCCATCGAGACAGGAATAATTTACAAGCATCTGCCTTTTTTAGCTCCTCTGTCTGATAATGCTGAGGATAGACAAACATAGATTGCAATGCAATGTTGCACAACCTCATTAAAATATTTCTTACCATAAACCTAAAACATGTCTGGATGACACTTGGAGACTGTTGTATGCTTGTTAGTTGAATGTTTTAACATGCGGTCTCAGGATGCTTGCTTTGAACACCTCATCACTGAACATGCCTACAGAACAGAGGACAGTAACTTCACTTCAAGCCTGAGTATAAATGCAATATAAATATTCCTAATGCATTAATAGCTTATAATACATCAGAAATATCATTTGTATGTTCTTGTGAATAATTGTAATGATAGTTATTGTAAATTACAAAATAAAAAGCGGCCTCCACCAGACGGACTAGGAGCAGCAGCCATGCAGTGGTAAACCAGACGCAGATCACCTACACTTCCTCTGGTTTCTCGTACTGCAGCAAACACAGCCTAGTCAAAATAATAGCATAAGTTTCTGTTTGAGTTTTCAGATTGCAGCAATTGCTGCAAGTGTAATACTGCGGGTTCAATAAACAAGGGATTAATTGGTATTGAGTTCAGGCAAAATTTGGCCAGTACGATATTTTTATACACCAATGAAAATTGCACTGCATTCCACTGATGATTTTGTAGAGTTAAACATTTTTGCTGAATTTTTTTTGTAAAAATCTTGCTCTGACCAAAGTGACTTGAACGCACTTGACTTCAAAATTATGACATCCCAACTTGTAAATACAAACTTCTCAAGAGGGTTTGAATGCACCATTTGCAGCATAATAAAAACTTGAATATATATTCTTTAGATTTGTCAGAGTGATAACAAATAGTATCTTTCAAGCTAAAATATTGTGCAAAGATAGGGGGTTTGTTTAAATGGGAATACAAGTCAACCCAAAACTTCTGAACAAATTCACAAGAATAGAATAAATGTATTAAGGTTTCATCTTCGTTGCTACAAAATGTGCGGGTACTAGGAATATCAACATATTTGGAAACAGTTGAGTTAACAGGATATATTTTATGCAGTATTTTAAAGTGGACTTCTTTGGTCTTATTAGGAAAAAAATATTTAATAGGCAACAACCACATTCTTCTCCAATCTATATTATTAATTAAGGCAGCCCAATGGGATCTGCCTGTGCAGTTTGTTTTCTTATGCTCTCACATCACAAAAATGGGTAGACATATTGTGTAACACTATGACTGTCAACAAACAGTTCCTAGCATGCCATTGGTGAAAGACATTTTTACTATGTGACATCCCACCCTCCCGCTCTGACCACTGCTGCCTGTCTGAAACCACAACGCCATGGTCAGTGTCCAAATGAAAATCACTGGCTCACCTCAGGTCAGACCACATTTCACATCAGCAGAGCCGACAACACTCTTGGCCTCTCTGTGAGTAATTGCTTGTATCAATAACTCTGTCTAGTCTGACAGAGTAAAACACTGAACTCTTGAAATCCCTTAAACACCTTGATCTGATACATTTAATTTAATAACAGCAATTTTAGTGTGTCACAGTGATGGTTGTGCATTGTTAACAGTTGATGTGTTGAGGGGTAGGGGGATATGCTATGCACTTCTAAATATAAATGAATAAATAAGTTATAATTGGCTGTGTATTTTTGTCTTATTTAAAAAGTGAAAAACGAACAAAAATAATATAGAGCCTTGACAAAACACTAAGAAGCAAATACAATTTCTTGGATGAAAACAAAGCATTTCAAAAGTATTGCTGCCATCTATTGGTGTAAACATCAATAGCTACATCTCACAGAATTTAATGACTTACAAACCAGACCTACCATATGCCCCAACCTCTTCAAACTGCTGTGTGTGTGCACTTGGATGGGTTAAATGCAGAGCACCAATTCCGAGTATGGGTTACCATACTTGGCTGTATGTCACATCACTTTATAAATCTTGCACTGACAGTCTGAGGTTTGGTTTTGGTTTCATTTCTTTGAAGAATTTAACTGTTTTACTCTAGTGCAGTCTGATTTAACAATACAAACTAAAGTTGCAAGTATTTTTTTTTAAAGGCTTTGCCAACATGGGAACACAAGGGGAAAAGGATGAGAATTCCTTCAGGAAGTGTCTCTAAGCTTTCTTTTGATTATTATGTAACTTGAGCCTTTTATGTGCTTATGTGCTTTTTCTTTTCTTTCATTATAAGTATGTCATTCGATCGAAAGTTTCATCTTTTGTTGGAAATGGAGCAACAGGTGAATAATATACTAAGCTAGTACATAAATTATACTCAAGTAGAAGCATAAGTATCCAATGAAAAGACTAATTAAGTTATGAACAATGTATTACAATAGGGATTTTTTTCCCCATTATATCCACACATGCAGGAAGTGTGTCAAAATCTTGCTGTATTTATTTTATTTTTTTTTAATAAACTAATTAAAATGCACTTTGTTGTAACAGTACCCTTGTACAGTGATGGTATCATATAGAATATATTACTATATACTTATCTGAAAAAATTTAAACACAACTCACCACCGTGTTTCTGTCCATTTGGTAAATATCATCATCTGTCCATATCATCATCCTTATCATAATAAAAATATAAATAAGCAAATAAATAAATTAATTTATGATTTGGAATTATCATAATTTTGGATTCAGTAGAAGTTCAGTCAGCAGCTCTACTGTGTCTTTGTCTAAATTGACTTTGTTCTATTTCTTTTATTTTTCAGTTAAAGGAGTGCATGTGCAGTTTTGGGTATGTCATTAATATTTTTCCTTCCATTAATCTGCACAACCAAAGAATATTTCTCACCCAGAACATTGTTTCTTTGTCGGAATGTTAGGTGACACTGCAAAAGATGGTCAGAAGAGATTCAACAGGAATCCAGTGCTGGAGACTCACTTGTAGCATTTACATATACATGCTATGAAAGCCTGCTAAAGTGAAAATGCATTGATCTCTTTTGCCACCAGTCTTTGATAAGAACCTCAATTCATTCTACATTCTACTCTTTTAGACTGTCTTGCATTTTATGAACATCAAACTGAAGACAAATCATCTATTATTTTGGTTGAACCTTGTACCATCAATGACAAAGAGAGCGCAACAGAAAATAAATAAAATCAGGAAAGAACAGCATAAAATACTCCCTAACTATAACACGAAAGACATGCACAAGGAAATAAGAGCACAACGTAATAGTTTAATTATAGTAATAAATATTGATCTCCAGCTTTTGACTAACTTAACCACAGGGTGGCAGCAATATCACATGAAACCTTTCAACAATCCGTTCCCTTTCTGTCAGTCAAGTACATGAAGGAATGAAAAATGTTTTTATATTTAAAAAAAAGGTTTGAAATAGAAACATTAATAACTAAAATAGTATCCATAACTTCAACCCAGCACATTCAAATGTGACTGAAAAGTGTATTTGGAAACGCGTTCAATTTAAGTTCATTTTTATATAGGCTAATGGATCCGTAATGTTAATTCCGTATGTAATAGCTTTAACGGAATAAAACGGGTCTGTCAGAAGCTTGTGAGTAGTGCTGTACAATGCAACTGTAAGATCTTAATAGAACAAATCGCTGGCTAGGGGAGGGTACAGATGTGGATCTGGGTTTTGGATCAGTGCCGGGGATCTGACAGTGAGATCTGGCAGTAATGAAGCCATGGAGCATCTGGCCGGCTGGCTGAACGGTTCAGATGTGAGGTGTGTCCTCTCCCGTGGGACCTGTTAGAGTGACGCCGGATTGGATGAGCTGTTGGAGTAGGGCGGGGCTTATGGAAAGCCTAACCTGAGCCGGAGGAGGACGAGGAGGAGAGCCGAAGAACGAGACAAAGGAGGGTGATTGCTCTCTTTCCCACCACACCCTGCCAAACCGAGTCCCCGACAAGCGAATAATGTTTCACTGAAGACTTTGAGTGTGTGTTTTAAAGTGGATTCGACGCACATCTACAAAATGCTGTAAAGAGTAATCTTAAACTAGTTTAAAGGAGGTTTTGCATAGCTGGCCAGGCTGGGAGACTATCTTAAACCAGTTCAGGATAGTTTAAGCTTTTTTTCCCAGCAGTGATTTAATCTGAATTTCAGTGTTTCATGCTATAAACAAATAATGCCTTGTATTTAAATTGACTTTAACATAGCTCACTGGAACAAACTGTACTTATTCAAGCATTTTCCACTCCAGGACTCCAACATCCACCCTTCTGTCTGAACAAATGTGAGAGGAATTCTGAGCTTGAATATTTGAGCTCTGTCACAGATGAACAAGTAACACCTGGTTACCTTTTCTGTTTACAGGCAGCACAAAACATGACTTATTCTTAATGCAGAAAATTTCAAAACAAGGACAATTTTACTAAAATCACAATGTGGTTTAATATTTAATTATATAAAAACATGTCCAATCAAAGTAGGAGGTGAAGTATTAAAGTATAAAACTGTTTGCAGGCTCTTAAAGTGAGAACAAAGAGAACAATATGCAAACATACACTTGAAAAAAGTTCTCAGTTTTCTCTTATAAGACTCATCCTTCATAACCAATTACTGAAATTATTAATTATATATAAAAAAACAAACAAACAAACACAAACTAATGCAATCTCTTTCATGTGACTACATTGATACAGTAATTATATTGTAAGCAAAGTACAATGCAGTTCTGTGTGAGGGGCACAGTCAAATTAAAATGAACATTTGCTGACATTCCCTTCCCTCTTAAATCTTTTCTTTTCAGAGACATGTGCATGTCATTAACTTACATAAATAAACAGATATTTAATAAGCTGCCTATTGAAATGGGTGACTTTCAGTCGGCTTTGTTTTGTCGTGCATTCAGATTGATTCATTTATGCTTAATTTCTCAATAGCTGTCATAATAAATTTAAAAAGTCAATCGTTATGACTTGTGTCACAATAGAAATGAAATCACAAAGACATTATTCTCAGCTAAACAGCTCTTGTCACTTAACTAACAACAAAATCTGCATTAAAACATGGGTTAATGATTTCTTACAGTGCATAAAGTGGACACTCAAATTAGTTTGTGATTTTGCATTGTTGTTCTGTACATCTGGTTATGTACACAATTCGTCTGAATGCTTCAAATGAACCTTTTTTTCCATTGCCATTTCACATTTCAATGGATTATGTATTTACATCCTGAAGACAACAAAACCTATATGTGCAGTTTGGAGATAATAATGCTGTGAAATATCTGTACTGCACATTAGCTGTAAGTTAATGATAAATACATACAACTATAACCAACAATTATTCCACTGAAGTACAGTAACATTTTCCAGTCAGAGGTCACCCCTAGAACAAATGCTTATCCTCCATCCTGGTTAAGTCGAACCTGGAGACCGCCAGGTGCACATTCACTGGGGAGTGTTGGGCCAGGACATTATCCCAGGGTGGGATACCCTCCTGAATGAATAAGAAACAGAGCAGAAGGAGGCATACAAAATCTTCTTGCACCTGGAATCTTCTCTAGGACCTCCTGTCTCCATTCTTAGTCTTGAGAACAACTAGGACCACCATAACAGGGATTAGGCATATGGGGGTCATGACAAGGGCAAGGATGATGCTGGGAGGGGGGTCCTTCAGTGCCTCTGTGGGGCATTCTTGAAAATAGGTGGTGTGGATATCTACAAATAAGTTTTCAACCAACTGATTCGGCCAGGGAATCAGCAGACAGTCAGCAACAGACTCCGTACACACAGTGAAATTGTTGTATGCACTGCCAGAGAGACATACGGAAAAAGAGAGTCAACAATTGCTATCAAACACATACAGTATTATATAGTATTTGATAAGGAATCCTTAGAATATACCTTTTTATTTTTTCCAGTGAACACCAGTCGTTACTGTTCATGGACAGCATAGCATCATCAAAATGAACTTGACACCATTGCACCAGCAGTTCATAGCATTCTTGGGTTCTCCAGGAATTGTTCACACAAAGTATACAGTATGTGTCACAGGTGCTCATGTTAGCACAGCCTATGATGTAAACGAAATGAAATAAATAATGAACTTTGACATAAGTCAAGCAGTCAAGCATATACCTACAGTAATTATCTTAGCTTAGCTCATTAACTTACCAAATGTTCCTCTATCTCCATAGCCAGGATCTAAAAAATGTAAATAAATGCATACATAAAATATACACATGTAAACATATGCAAAATGTGCATATAATATGTCCAAACATGCAGCAATGAGACCCACTGCCTTTGGTTAATAGAAATAATAACAATTATAATAAATATATAATAAATAGAACTTGCTTCAGTAAAAAGGACAAAAAATGATAACATATTCATATTAGACTATAGATCGTTTGTGAACATGTTGTCATCTGCATCCTTGAAAGCACAGATTTGTCATGCACTGTATAGGCTACAGTGTCTAATTCAAGTTAAATAAAAGCTGAAGTTGTCTATCGACGCACACACACACACACACTTACCACAGAGAACAGACAGAAAGACGCCAAAGAAGCTGAACGATACCCTCATATCAGAGCAAACGAGCGCTGGCGAGCTGCTCTCAACCCGCCGCTGAATGTTCCTGAACTTTTACACCGAAGAACGCTAGGCATAACAGGAAACGCGACGGGTGGAAGCGTGATGCGCCGTCACCACATGTGGAATCACGGTTACCAGATGTTCAGAGAGCTGCTGACCGAGAACGCTTTAATTTTCCCACGTAATAGTGCTCCACCCCCCACCTCCCTCCCTCTCTCTCTCACACTCACTCACTCACTCACTCAGTCTTTAACAGAAAAAAAAGCAAAATAAAAAATAACGCGCCATAAATACAATCCATTAATTTGACTTAGGCTAAAATATTAAACAAACACGTGTATTTACAAAAAGTGTATGAGATTCATGTGAGCAATAAGTTTCACTTCGGACTACATTATCACTGGAAGTTTTGCACTGTCGATTTATAGGACAACAATGTACTAAAAGCAGAAAAGTTTTGCGTTCACGTTTCTGAAAATATACAGACGACACATTGTCAAAACAAAGTTCGCGTCAATGAAAATGACTAAAAACAGCGTGTCACTTTGTAAACGGAAGCACATAACATGCATGCACATGACGCTTTCACAAATTCACATTTTTTTGTAGTTTACACAGAGACGATAATCGCATTGTTTTCAAAAAATAATTTGAAACCAGTTTTCAAAAGTTTGTGTTTTCAGGCCCCCAAAGGGAGTCATGTAGGCCCCCTTTACAGGTTACTGGTCCCTTAGGGACACAATTTATGACAATGGTGTCACACACATGTGTAGTACATGTTCAGGCATGTGCAAGTTCTTCACAGCATTTTTAGTCATTTCATCAGATCCGTGTCAACAGATCGTTTTGACAATGTTTTCGTCCATACACAAAACTTTTCAAACACACGAAGGAAAAACCTTCCTGTTTTTATACATCATTGTCATGTAAACGTACCCTTAGTAGAGGTGTTGCAGTGAGTAGTAGTGGAAATGTCTAATTATTTTAGTAGTACAAAGAATGCATGTTTGAGAAAAGTTAACCAAGCTTCACAAAAGTCATTCAGTATTTTTGTTTAAATGGAACCGTTTCTGCATAAGAACCAGTTCTCAGTTCTAGACCTGACTCTTGATATTGTAAAGCACTGTTGTGTTTAAAGATTGCTGTTTCCCTGAGGCACGGATCTTTTCTGGGCTGAGCACACCCAGGCCAGATGCACATCTGCAAACGGGTCTTCCCCTTGAAAAAACACTCCATTTCTCTCAGGTTAATGCCTCGTCGGCTCAGTGGTTCTGATTTATTTGCGTTTTTCGCATCTGTTTCCAAACAGGAAACATTAGTGAACATTTAGGGGGAGAGCCGGGCGGGTTGATGGAATGGACACTTTTAAGAATAACTGGGTCCTATTAAATAGATTGAGTTGAGTGAAACGATATAATCAGAGTTTGCCATCTGTGCTTGAAGGGCTGCACTTTTGGTTTGAGCCCAGCTGTGATTGAAACAAACTCTCAGCTCACTCACTTCAAAGGAAGAGAAAGAAGTGAATCCAGGGGCCAGGGAGGACTGGAACAGTTTATGTAACACTTCTAGGCTTGTGGATCTCATGTTGACCAAGTGAGATTGTCTGCAACCAGTACCAATAGATTATGTCTACAAAATAGCATTTATTGTAGTATTCATGTTTTAAAAAGTTTGGATTTAAAAAAAAATATATATATATATATATATATATATATTTTTTTTTTCCCGTAAATCTCAATCTGTAAAGACAGATGAGTTTCAGAACTCAAAACTTCGTCTTATAGAGTCAGGTTAGAAGCCATATTGAATGTAACATTAAAGAAAACAAGGCTATAAGGGATAGACTTAAAGTCAATAGGACACACTTTGTAAAGGCCCCAGGTCATATAATTTTTGCCAACTCACAACTTTCAATGAAATTTTTGTTACTTTATTTATTTTGGAAATGCGCTTCGTTAGCTGACGTAACAGTATATTAAAGTACAATCCACTGAACACACTTTAATCCCTCACAGCCTCGTTTCATGGCATTACCCTGATTAATGTCCATACCCCTGAAGAGAGATCAACCAATCAAATAAGTCTTTACCATTAAGAACTCTCTCTACAATATCAAACATCCTATATATTTTAAACAATAGTTTTGTAATGAACATCACATAAATTGTAATATTATATGTATTCAACAAATATATGTGTGTGTTGTATAAACATGTTTTATAGGTAGCATGGCATATGTGTTATTAAACTTCATATATTTGAACAATGCAGACTTTGTTTCTGTTTTTGGCTCCTAACAACAGGCCAGTCTAAATTTCCCCAGTGCCCATGTGTTTATTCAAATCTCAAACTGAAGCAGTTGGTTTATTCGTTGTTCCAGAGACTCTCCCATGCATATAAATATTAGAAGAAAGAGTGATCGAAAGTGTCAACAAAATCTTTCACCACAATGTAGAATTGCAATACAATATTCTGTTCACCATTATCAACAACTTTGTAGCAGTAACCTTTCAAAGCACTGATTGTCTGCTATTCATTGTTGATGTGCTCAGTGAGCACTCAATTGAATCCATACACCAAAAACAACCTCACAGTAGGGTTTATTTGGACAAAAAATAAAAAAATAAAATAGCAGACATGTCTATCATATTTACACAGCTGTATCACTCACCTGCTCTGGTGTATGCAGTGGTTTGTACTTCTGTCGGCATGGTTGATGCAGTCTGTCTCTAGAGCACGGAAGAAAAATAAATATTCATGAGATACAGAGGATATTTTACAAAAATACATTTTAGAGCAAATAGAAATCAATCTTAACACAACTTACCACAGTTTGTCTCTGTTCATCTGGTACCAGGGTCTGCAGAGTTGAGACCATTAGACAAAGACAGACTATCATAAAAATAAAAATGGTGGATTACACACATGAATCACACTTCTATTCAGAAACACACTTATTTGTCATTATAAGACAGCAAATTCCAGCAGTTAGGGGAAAACTGACAGACAGAAAGATTCAGGAAGGGAGGAGATGGAGAGAGAGAGATGCATGGAACATCCTCCCTTTGTCCTGACCAGTTGGATCATGACAGTCATTTCCTCAGAAACTTTCCAATTTATCTATATCCATTTAGTAATTTAACGCATCATTTTAAGGAAGTCAGCAGTATAATTTACATGACATCCCATCATATCATATCTTCTTGATGGTCATGAAGGTGAAAAAGTTTATATTATATTATATTATAAATGTATTATTATATTATAAATGTATTATATTATATTATATTATATTATATTATATTATATTATATTATATTATATAAGTGACCTTGGACTACAAAACCAATCATAAGGGTAATTTTTTTTAAATTGAGATCTATACATCATATGAAAGATTCAGATTCAGATTCAGATATCTTTATTAGTCCCCAAGGGGGCAATTCAGTTATACAGCAAACCCATCCAATAAGGGTTAAATTAGAATTATTAGCACACAATAAATATAAGAATTATAAAGTTAAAAAATGTATACAAACGATACACCCTGACACACACATACAGCACAACACACACATTCACCTGCCAGTGACAGAACAAAGCAGTGGAATACAAGAGCCATTTATGTAGTTATGAGTTCTCATTCAAGAATCTTATAGCAGAGGGAAGGAATGAGTTTGCATATCGATTCGTTTTCCGTGTTGGCACATAATACCGCCGACCTGACTGCATGAGAACAAATCCAAACCTGAGCACATGATCTGGTTGGCACAGTATTCTATCTGCTTTTTGGACCATTTTTTTTTTCCAGAGAGAACAGAGATCATTTAATTGGGTGCCAGTAATTTTTGAGCATACTTTAACAATGTCGCTCAAACTCTTTTTGTCTTTCACAGCTAAACCATTAAACCAACCCAAGAAAGAAAAAGTTAATAGACTCTCAATGAATGCCTGATAGAATGTACATAAAATTCTTTTACAGACCCCAAAGGAGTTCAGCTTCCTCAGTAGGTATATTCTTTGGTTTGCTCGCTTAATAATGCTATCAGTGTTCTCTCTGAAATTCAATTGTGAGTCAAATACTGTGCCCAAATACTTGTATGTTTGAACCACTTGAACACCTTCGTTGTGTATTACACTCAGTTTTGGTTCGTCACTAACCTTCCTAAAATCTATTATTAATTCTTTGGTCTTTGACACATTTAAGTCAAGGAGACTGTCGTCGCGTAAATAAGCTTTCCACTGATTTATGGTTTGTTATGATAGGACAATATTTGGCCGAGATACAACTATTTGAAAATCTGGAATCTGAGGGTGCAAAAAAATCTAAATATTGAGAAAATCGCCTTTAAAATTTTCCAAATGAAGTCCTAAGCAATGCATATTACTAATGATAATACATTTTTGATATATTTACGGTAGGAAATTCACAAAATATCTTCATGGAACATGATCTTTACTTAATATCCTAATGATTTTTGGCATGAAAGAAAAATCGATCATTTTGACCCATGCAATGTATTTTTGGCTATTGCTACAAATATACTCATGCGACTTATGACTGGTTTGTGGTCCATTATAGTATTTAATAGATGATAATAGAATTATTAATAGATTATTATTTAGATTTTAATTCAATTATGGAACTTAAATTAGTATTCAGAATCAGAATTAATATTCTCAATGATCAATTAGAAAATGTACAAATATAATTAAAAAAATATTGAAGATAGTTAATAGAGTGAGTTTTTATTCGGTCTAAGCGCAAATACAAGCATTTTCTTTTTAAGTTTCAAGCACACTAAACCAAACTTTTATTCTAAAGGTTTCGGATACTCACCCCAAAACAGAAGAGTCCCTACTGGTTTTGAAGCAGATATAGATATGTGTGCCATTACGCTTTAATCCTGTGGTAGTTCTATTTGTCTGTCCTCCTCAGCTTGCAAAAATGTATGAACTCTTCAACAGGAAGATTCTATTAAAACAACAGGATGTGCTCATTTCCTTAAAGGGGTGGTGGAGTCACAAATGGAGAGACATTACAGATAGGGCGGGCTGTCTAATACTGTATATCCCAATGTTGCCATCTATCTATCTATCTATCTATCTATCTATCTATCTATCTATCTATCTATCTATCTATCTATCTATCTATCTATCTATCTATCTATCTATGTCTATCTATCTGTCTGTCTGTCTGTCTGTCTGTCTGTCTGTCGTATTGTTGTATTCAATCTTTTGTATTTGCATCTAAGGATTTTTTTAAGTATTGCTGTGTGTTTTAATAATTCCTGATTGTTCAAATTATTAATAATGATTATTTTAATGTCTGCCAAACATTTCTGGCTCTGACAAACGTCAACTGATGCATATATACTATAGTAAATTATGAGGAACACATAGAAAAGCTGTGTGTTTGTCACTGCACACCTTTGTTTATCAGCACTTTTGTTGTATGTTTTTTTTTTCTCTAACACTCAATCATTGTGAGTAAGAGCGTCTGAATGGATCGGAAACTTTTTTTTTTTTTTAAATCAACAACATTTTGCTTTTAGTTTGGCTCATTTGTTTATTATGTAGAGTAGTGTATATATATGATGTGATGTATGATGTTTTGGTAGAAGACCAACTGGCAAATACTCAGAACTGAGGAAACAGTTCTACTATTCAGGATGTTTTACATATTTAACTTATTAATTCCATTATAAAATATTTATTATCAATTATGTATAATCCCAATATAGGGTGCATTCAAAATCCAAATTGAAAATCCCAAACTTGCATGTTTTTCTGCATGGACAACCAAATTCATATACATGTATAATGTAGAATAATTACATTGTAAATAAGACATTTCTTTAAAATATTACACCAGAACTGGCTTCTGTGGTAGGTCTCAAAGTGTTTATTATCATAGAGTTGAGTAAGCAGGCTCATTCCAAACAGACTGTTTCTTTTCATGTTTCTGGCAGGGATTCTGTTAACCTCATCTGGCTGTACAGGGGGTCTTACCCAAGGTGCTTTGGAAAGTGAACTGTGCTGCAGAGAGGAAGGGAGAGATAAAGACTGATGACAAATCCACCCCCTGAGCATTGGCTCAGAGGAGTGTCTCCCCTCACTATTGACGTACACCGAGCTACACCACTGCCATTGACGCATGTACACTGTGACCACCACTGGCGTGCACTCAGTTCAGCTCAGGAGTGATGCAAGAGCAGAAAGTTTCATTCCCTTAGTTTCTAAACACACACACACACTCTCTCACAGCCACAGATGTGTAAGTCAACGTCATCTGGCGATTCCCCCTCTCTCACTCAGCTGGGTTTGGTCTGGTGCCTGGTGAAGTTCTGAGGACCCAAATTACTTCCACATTTGATTCACATTATTAAGGAGAGGCTTGTTTTCCACCCTTAATTGGTTTGCTCTGTTTGTAAAACAGATTAAGTTAGAGAGAAAACACAGGGTTTATTTAGCAGTTTGGTACACTTCAATTTCGCAGAATTGGAGTTCCAAATGGCACAGTAAGTACAATTATATATTTTTGCAGTATTTTACAATGATAAACAACAGAAAAGCTAATTATAATTATGATCACATTAAAAAATTCAGAGGAACACACATGCTGCTCAAGTTTGTGAACAGAAAATCTGCTCAAATCGTCGATAAATGAATGCAATGTGATACTATAGGTCAGTGGTTTTCATACTGTGGGTCACGACCTATAGTCTGATTCATGAATCAAATGACTCTTTTAAGTCATTTGAATCACAGTCTCAGGAGTTAAGTCTGAATCCCTTAGACAAAGAATGAATTAACTGAATCCATCAGTTTGGGCTCTGAATGTTACTCAGCTTCCATGTCAGTCTCTCTGTTAATAATAATTTAATCTGAAATTAATTTGGTCATCGTTTGTTTGTTGTTATTTTCTTCTGATAAAAGTTTTAAGTGAGACCTACATTTAAAAAAATAAAAATAAAGGTTCTTTACTGGAATCTTTCCATTGTACAAATTTTTATATTTTAGCTGAAAAGGGTTCTTATTAGAAACTATTAGAAAGTGTTGTTTTAAGAAAGAGAACTGTTTGCTGAAAGTCTGATTTGGGGGATGGTGATGCCATATGATACTTATATGGCATCACTGTGAAAACCCCCTTTTGGAATCTTTATTTTTAAGAATGTAACATGTTCACTGAGGAAAGAAAATAACTAGAAGGATATGAATCACATTATAATATGATATATGTAAAATATGTTTTTTTCATATTCAATTATCATTCTTATACAGAAAGCTATAGCTTATATATAGGTTTGCATTTATATGCTTTAAAGCCTCTGTATCTGGAGCTGTTCAACACCATGTCAAATGTCACAGTCCCCACTATAATTCATTTCAACCTCTAAACTTTGGGCCTCAGAGCAAAATGACCATCCCTCAGTAACCCCCACACCACCTGATACTAATCTTTCTTTTGACATGCCAAAACCAACATCCAGGGTTTACACTGGACACAATTAAAAACTTTCCACAGATAAAACCTCCCTCTTATGTCTATCTTTTCTGCCTGTGTTTGCTTCTGTTGTGTGGTCCAAGATAAACACTGGACTGGCCTAAGGAAACCCTGTTAGGATGGGCCCATTACTGGGATAAGGGTGTGAGGAAAAATTGTGTTACCACTCCATCTATCACATACTGAAGTGCTGAGCAATACCACCTCAACTCTACAGACAGAAACACCTGCACATGGCCAGTCTTTAACCAAGCCTGCATAATCTCAAACTAACACACACAATGTCAGTATCAGAAAACAGAAGACAGAAAATCTGGTGAAATTCAGATACTGTAAACAAAACTCATTATAATAGTTTACACATGTCAGAATATTTTCCTTGTCAGTTTAAGGCATAGTTCACCCAAACATTAAAATTGTGTCATCATTTACTCACCCTCATGTCGTTCCAAACCTGGATTTCTTTATTTTTTTTCTGCAAACACTAAAGAAATTATTATGAAGAATGTTGAAACCAAAGTTTAGGTTACCGTTGACTTCCATTGTATGGACAAAAAGCACTGAGACATTTTTCAAAATGTTATATAGATTTGGAGTGACATGAGGGTGAGCAAATGATGATCCCGTTTTCATTTTTGGTGACCTGGTCTACATATACACTGTTTTTTATGTTAAAGTATTAAGTATGCAAAAAAAAAAAAAAAAAAAAAAAAATCCTATTACTCTATGAAACAAAACCAAATATCATTTCCATGTTCTTGCAACACGACTGTTTTTAGTTTGTTTGTTTTTTCTTTAAGAACCTACAGTGTCAATGAATTCTTTGGGATGGTTATGTCAAAAATTCAAATTAACGTCTCTGGTATGTTGTTCCAAACATGTTTGTGAAGAGTCACCATTCACTTTCATTGCATATTTTTTTCCAAACAAATTCTAAAACTAAATAGGGACTGAGACTGTCCTTCTGCCTAACATCTCATTTTATGTGTTTCACGAAAGAAAGAAAGAAAGAAAGCCAAATAAGTTTGGAGCAACTTGAGTTAGACTTTTTACTTTTGGGTGAACCTTCTCTTTAAGGTGAGGTGTAAATGGTTAAATGTCGCCATCTAGTGGATTCATAAATATCAAAACATCTGTCGAAAGCGTGCTACTACGAGATGTATCCTTAAATTATATAACATAATATAACATTATTATTATTATTGCATTTGCAGTTGCATCATTACTTTACTATGCCTATATTTTATCTGTATTTATTTATTTTTAAATAATATTCGCAATAGCAGTAATTGGGATCACTAATAGTAGCAGCCTATTACTGATATAACTGGGGCCAGGGAGCGGTAAATGCATAAAGCATTTTACTGCTTTTCATTCTGCGTAACCATCTCTCGAGCGCGTCCATTCAAGCGCGTCCTCGTTGGGTCACGTGTGACGTGCAGAGAAGGGCAGTGGCTTCCGCGTCGCGTGGCGGGCGGCCCCCACGCTGTCCTCGCTCGCTCTCCGGAGGAAAACAGCACATGCTAAGCGCTGCGGATCTCAAGGGAGCCGTGCAAAAACAACAAGCATTGGATCCTCAAGCCAGGCCCCTTTGCGCGGAGACTTCGGTCTCTGCATACATTAACATCCACGTGTACATAATACGTCAATACATTTGATTAGGTATCTTGCTATAAAGTAAATCAAACTAAAAATGGTTTATATGCAAGCTGTTTCCGTCATCAGCAATTTATTTTGATATATTTAAAATATTTTTTTTAAATGTGCATTTTAATTTATAATGAACATTATAAAGCACGCTACTATGGAACTATTCAATAATAATTATAATAATAGACGGATAATCGTTATTAATCGATTTATCAAATTTTAAACGAAGCTTACTAAATGTCAGAGGTCATGCACATGTTTGCATCCAGGCTATTAATTATTCAGAAAATGAGTTGCATTATTATTTTCCTCCTCAGCGCACTCGTAGCCTGTGGTCCAGCCAAAGAGAGCTGGAGTATGTTCATAATAAAGACGTCACCCTGTGCTCTGACCGTGCCAACCAAGTGCGCAGCTCTGAACTGTACAACTACAATCTCGACATGCTTACGGACGACCGAGGAATTCTCACATCCCCTGCGCTCGTCAACACAAGCATTCTGGCACCGACATCTGCAGTGGGTCGGTAGCCAGAACACCGTTTTTCACTACAGGACGTTTTTGGGCACGCGGACCTTCTTTGCTGCGCACTTGGAGCCGAGGCTGATTCGCGTGGATTTAAAAGGAAGGAGCAGGGACTCTTAAGGTATTTCAAACTGATACGTCTCCGTATCGTTATCCTGCATGTGCAAGAGAGACGGAGCATGTTGCACACGACATGTTTAAATCGTCTCGGCGTGTATCGTTTGCTTCATAGTGTCTCGTGCAAGTATTTTCAACGCGTGGCGTTGTTGAAGCTTAGCGTCCTCATTATAAACGCTTTCGCTCGTGGCCCGTGTAGCCTCACGCTGTTCGTTCCCAAACAACATTTTATATTTCATTTTAGTTCCTCGAAAGTTCGAGAAAACAGTATTGGAGGGTTAAGAAATGGTGAAAAGTGTACTACGCACTTATCCGCACCGTGGTGACATGGGCTCGCGAGAGAGACACGCCCACTTCCAATGTGTGCTCGTCAGGAGCGCGTGTTTTTCCGAGCACACAGTCTCACTTGGATGCGATTTGCATAGCCAGTTTTGCTCTGTGGCAGCTAGCGCGTTCCCTCTTGTCGTTTTCTTTTCCATTAAGTGGTTTCTGGCGTGTTTCGTTCATCTGAAGCACTGATCTGAATTAAAGACCTTTAAATGGTGTGTGTGTGAGATGCGGAATGTTAGTTGTGTTTTGTGAACTGCAGGGGGCAGTGAGTGAATCCTATATGGAGCCACTACTGAATGATAAAGTTTGAGTCATGCAATTTATAGGTCCCTTGTTTGTGTGTGTGAAAGAGAATGAGTCACATCTGATGGGAACCCTTATTCACGTCCCAGAGAATATGTTTCCCATAAAGATGAATCTATGGATTTACGAGAATCAGTACAGATGATTTTGTGCACCATATTATATTTATATATAATAATTACTATGTGTAATATATTATATTAGATATAATAATTAAAACACCATGCACACACACACACACACACAATATATATTATATGACTTTTGGAAAATTTTAAAAACAGCCTGAAATATTTCAGTTTACATCACAAGTTTGTTGTAAATTTGATAAAATCCTTAAACTTACTGTTTGTTCCAGTGTTGTCTGAATGTGAGCTCAGCTGCATGTGCATTTGTCCCATGTATAAGTAGT
Source organism: Cyprinus carpio (assembly GCF_018340385.1). Taxonomy (NCBI): domain Eukaryota; kingdom Metazoa; phylum Chordata; class Actinopteri; order Cypriniformes; family Cyprinidae; genus Cyprinus; species Cyprinus carpio. Next base: position 19,976,778 of record NC_056574.1, on the reverse strand, counting down.
GCTCCCGTGCATTGTAGCCAGGTGAGGCTGATGATGGAGGAGGTGTCAGGTCCCCGGTCCTGCACTGCAAAGCCCCCCCGCAGTCTGCTCGAATGGAAGAAGAGAGTCAAGTCTGAGTACATGAGGTTAAGACAGTTGAAACGCTTCCGCAAAGCTGAGGAGGTCAAGGTAGAAGGTCTATTACAGTATTGTTTTACTTTTCTTTCCTTTACACTTTTAATATAACTTGTACTGCTGTTTTCTCTCATCTCTAAAAATTTTTTAAATTTTTTTTTTATTTTTTTAAATATACACTGCCATTAACGTTTGGGGTAGGTAAGATTAATTTTCTTTAGCAAATAATTGTATTCAGCAAGGATGCATTAATCAAAGGTGGCAGTAAATACATTAATAATGTTACAAAATATTTCAGTTCAAAAATAGCAACAATAATATGAAATGTTTCTTGAGCAGCAAATCATCATATTAGAATAATTTCTTAAGGATTCAGCTTTGCATCACATGAATAAATTACTTTTAAAATGAATTTTAAAATGTTTTAAAATAAAAAAAAAACACTTAAGATGTAATAATATTTCACAATGCTATTTTACATTATTTTTCATTAAATAAATGCAGCTGACTTCTTTAAAAAAAAAAAAAACGTCTGAACGGTAGTGTATTTCTTTTAGAATTTTGTCATCATTCTACTTTCTCTTCCTTGATTTGTTTTCTGTGCCATTCTAATTGCATGCATCTTAGCTTTCAATTAAAATAATTCAACCTTTTTAACTATGAAACTCTGTATTTTTCACAGGCTCTTTTCCAGTCAAATCGCCGCAAGATTGAAGGAAGAACTGAGCTGCTGAATGAGGAATGGTCCAAGCTCCGAATCCAGTCCATTCCTCTGTCCACAACCAGTGGCTCTCTGCCCTGCAAAAAGGCAAGAATGACCCAGCTGGGGGCCTTGACTACCACTAACCAGTGTCAATCATCTTGCATCTAGATAGCTTTACTGTGAATTGCCCCTGCTAATTCAGCACAAGACTGTCCCCCCAGATGATTTATGAGCCGAATCAATACATAGTCAGCTTTGCCTTGCCATTTTCCAAACATAATTTATTCTAACAAAATGCCAGTATGACTAATGATCATGTGCCACCGTTCGCCTTCCATTTCCTGGAGAACCTACTTTATCATATCCTACCTGACAAGTGTTTAGATCAATCTAATGATGTCATTAACGGACTGACTGTGGTACAGTTAACCTCTAATTAATTAGTCAGGGCAAATATTATCAGCAGGCCAGTAAAATGCAGCAAAGTGCCCCCCCCCCCCCCCATTAAATTGCTCTGTTGCCAAAAATGTATTTGTATGTTTGCCAAGCCAGAACTCAGTATCTAAAACTCCTGTGATATCCACAATAAAAGCAGCCAGCGGGCAGAGCAGAGCTTAGCTCTCTGTGGAATACAGAGACTGCTCAACATACCTGCACAGCTGGATCCTTCATGCAACAGCACTGGAAAACAATCCCACACTTGATGTTCTTTAGATAAAACCAAACCAAATATTTTGATTAGTGGGTTATGATTTTGGTCACAAGTGTAATTTCCCTTTGCACACATTTGGTCCCATTTCAATTCTTCTTGATCTAATGACTTTTTTGTCACTGATTTGGTGTGGGATTAAATTTTTTCATTATTTTTCACCCTCATGTTGTTTCATTATGACTTTTTTTCTTTGTGAACAAAAGAGACATATTAAATACTATTATTATTATTATTATTATTATTTTTTTTTTACAATTAAGCATGAGTGAAGCTTTTGAACTTCAAAAAGGAAACAAAAGCATAAAAAATATCATAAAATGGTCTGTACAATTAGTGCAATACAATGTTTGAGTGATTAACAGACAAAATATGAAGTAAGTCATTGTTCTCGCCCACATTTCCATGTTCATGAGAGAAGTTTTGGTGACTGATTTGCAAATCTTTTTAACAAATCATTTAATCCAGTTCATAAAACTTAACTCAAACGATTTACAACTATCATGTGACTTCAGGAGATTCGGGATTGGAATACAGTGCATGCATTGTATGGACTACTTTCATGATGCTTTTGCTTCCTTTCTGAAGCTTGAAAGCCTCAGTTAATATTTATTGTAAAATGCATGGAAAGGAGAGACCAGTTTAATTCTTGATATTTCTTCTTTTTCCTAGAAGAAAGAAAGTCATAATGGTTTGGAACAATTTTAATGATGTCAGTATTTTAATGAATTTGGTTGAATATTTCCTTTAATAATACATGCAAATAATTTTTTTATTTAGATTTATATTCAGTAATCCTTGAGTAAACTCTGGGGAAAATATATTCAAATACAACTTATGTAAGATTAATGTATTCAAATTACATTGGCTAATTAATATATGCAGGAATAAAGCAATTTAACGGTCCTCTAATAGTTCTTAGTGACACTTTAACTTGTCTTCTGTTTTCCTGTCTTCCCTTTCTTGTCCAATCACAGTTGTGCATGGTAGAGTCTGGCTTTCCATCTTTTCCGAACCAGGCAGTTGCCATGCGTCCCTTGACAACTGTTGCTGGGATACCATTCATGTACTCCTGGTCCCCTTTGCAGCAGAACTTCATGGTACTGGATGTGGAAAATAAGTGCACACACATACACAGTAACACACATAAAATTCACTCAATCATGATCATCATTAGAAGCCTGCGTCTGCAGAAAAATAAGGAGAGAGAGATGAAAATAGAAGAAAAGCATTCTTTTATGACAGTGGTCATTTCAAAAGTAGGTCACCCTGCAGCATTGCATTCACATGTTCTGACAGCTCTAAGCAGTGTTTTTAAAATCATCTCTCAGGTAGACGAGGATGTGCATCTTTAAACGCCTACACTCAATTACAGGCACAAATATAGGCATACACAAGAACTCCCACCCACAACACACATTTACAGTATCAGTGTGCATTTATCTCTCATTAGAAGAACCTCACTGATCCATGAATATATATGGAACATGTTTTTATATTAATCAATAAAATAACAAATAAATGTCTTTCCTTGAGGTGGAAGATGAGACGTTTCTGCATAATATTCCCTACATGGGAGACGAGGTGTTGGAACAGGATGAAGCTTTCCTGGAAGAGCTAATTGACAATTATGACGGGGTGCATGGAGACAGAGGTGAGCATCACAATATGTATTTATACACATGACCAGAGGTGTCGCTAGACCTAAGCTGACTCTTCTGGAAAGCCCTGAATGTTTTAAAGGCATTGTTTTAATAGTTTTTGTTAGTTTCTTATGATCAAGGATGCATTTTTCATGAAAAATACAATAAAAATAGTAATAATGTGAAATATTATAATTTAAAGTAGCTGTTTTTTTATTTGAATATATTTTAGAATTCCTCTGTTATCAAAGCTGAATTTTCAGCATCATTACTCCAGTCTTCAGTGTCACATGATCCTTCAGAAATTAGTATAATATGCTGATTTGCTGCTCAAGAAACATTTATTCATATTATCAATGTTGAAAACAGTTGTGCTGCTTAATGTTTTTTGAGGAAACTGTGAAACATGTTTTTAAGATTCGTAGCAGGTTCAAAAGAACAGCATTTATTTGAAATAGAAATTGTAACTTTACAAATGTCTTTACTGTTATTTTTGGTCACTTTAATGCATCCTTGCTGATTGATTCTATAAACAAAAAAAATAGTACTGACCCCAAACTTTTGAACAGTAGTTTACATGATAATCAGTATATCACATGCATGTGAATGTTAGACAAGCAGTGTGGTGTATGTAAGTATCTTGTACCCTGATAACAGAAGGAGGCTTCATAAATGATGAGATTTTTAAAGAGCTGGTGGAGGCACTGAGCCAATACTCAGACCCAGAGGAAGAGGATGAGGAAGAGCCCTCAGAGAGAACAGAGAATAAGGAGAAGGAGGAGGAGGAGGAGGAGGAAGAGGAAGAGGAGGAGGAGGAGGAGGAGGGGTGGGGGGAGGTGGAGGTGGATGACCAGAAGAGTCACCTGCTGAAGGTGAGTTGGTTTTGAACAGAAGCAAAATAATGGAATAATTATCACAATAAAATTACATGTAAAAATATATGATACATTCAAAAATCATTATTTGTTTAATTAGATTATTCAATTTTATTAACTTTTAAAAGAAATCAGATCAGCCTCTGTGTCTATGTGCAATTGCTTGCTCTGAGCGTCACCTCTGTTCCCAGTAAGGGCCGGACAAACCTGTTTGTTCATTCAGTTTGTTTTAGGACAGTATCGAGTTACGGTACACCCTGACCCTTACACATGCACATATACAGTACATAAGCCCATGCACTATTCTACTTTTGTTTTAAAAGTTACATTCAGGAAAATTCTGATTTTAGTTTTGCATTTCCCTCACTAGGAAGAGAGCTCTCCACCAATAAGAAGATTCCTCACGACAAGATTTTCACAGCTATCGCATCCATGTTTCCATACAAAGGCACCATGGAGGAGCTGAAGGAGAAGTAGGCCACCTTGTTAATTTTTTTTAACCTCAATTTTTAGAAATGAATGGGATCAGGACATTAGGCAGTCCAGATTCAAACTGGCTTCCCCCAAATGCACACCATTTAGATTGTGTACACTAACAGCTAGGCTGATCCAGCACCATCTGTCAATATCTAGTATTCTTAAAGGGAAACTTTAGTATATATAAATGTTATGTGTGTATTTTACTAACTGCTATTTTTAAACTGTTTTTTTTTTTTTTTTCTGAACTCTCCCCTGTCTTCCATTGTTTGGACAAACACATTAGCTTGCTTTAGTCCTTTCCAGTTCAGTCCAGTTGCATCAATTTCAGAGTTGCACACTTTACATGCAGTCCCGAACAAAAGCTTTAATTCACCATAATGGCAAACCTAGCATGCATGCACATTCTTCACATGTCTAGGATAGAATATGTCATGCCACCTTAAAACTGTGGTAAATGAAGGTTCATGGGAAGCTCCTCGGGCTCTGCTGTCAGCTGGCTGTGCAGCCCCCGCAGCAGCAGTGGAAACAAAAACCCGTCACAGTCTGTGTTATCATCCAACTGTTTACAGTTTCATGTCATTATTGTTCATTCCACCAGCTGCGCTCATTTTATTTCTTTCCGCTTGCTGGGAGAAATCTGTGAGAGTCATATTTAATGGCCTGTTATGTGTGTAAAACAAATTCAGCACTTTAAACGAGTAGGTTCATCCAAAACAGAACATTCTGTCATCATTTTACTAAGGCCAAAATTGTATGACATACTTTTTTTTTTTTCTTTTTTTTTTTTTGGACCAAAAATGCGCAGAAATAATTCTTAAATGCACATAGCACAACAGCTCATTGTGACTACAGCTGTAAATATGGTTTTGGAACACCATGAGGATGAATAAATAATGGCAAATTTGCACCATTTTAAGCTTGGGGTCAGATTTTTTTTTAAAGAAATTAATACTTTTATTCAGCAAGGACACATTAAATTGATCAACAGTGACAGTAAACACATTAAGAATGTTACAAGAGATTTCTATTACAAATAAATTCAGTTTCTTTCAATTTCTTCAAGCAGCACAACTGTTTTTTAAACATTGATAATAATCAGAAATGTTTCTTGAGCAGCAAATTAGAATGATTTCTGAAGGATCATGTGACACTGAAGTTATGACTGCTGAAGATTCCGCTTTGTCATCACAGAAATAAATTACATTTCACAATTATATTAAAATAGAAAGCAGTTATTTCAAATTGTAATAATATTTTACAATATTAAAGTCTTTACTGTATTTTTGACCAAATAAATGCAGCCTTGGTAAGCATAAGAGACTTGTTTCAACCCCAAACTTTTTACTGTAGTTTCAATTCAATTTGTTTTGCTATTACAAATAATAATGGAGCTGTATTTTTCTCTCTCTCTTGCAGGTATAAGGATCTCCTGGAGCCACCCAGCCCTGTGAAGCTGCCTCCTCTCTGCACGCCTAACATGGACGGCCCCTTTGCCAAATCTGTTCAGAGAGAGCAAAGTCTACACTCATTTCACACACTTTTCTGTCGCCGCTGCTTTAAATATGACTGCTTCTTGCACCGTAAGATATTATAATGTCCTTCTCTAGTCTTCTGCCTTTTTGTGTTTATGTAAATGGAGAGAGTGATTCTGCAATCTGTCCTTCAGTGCATGTCCCTTAATTATGTATAATGCAATACTTTTCAGTTATGATACCATATTGTACAATCTTCATCAGTAGATCTAGCCCTGTTTAAACCTGGCAATAAAGTTAGTCTGAAATGATCTGCTGGCAGGTGGTCAGATGTGTATTACATTATATTTAGTATAATTATAATTATGCTATATTAACACTGACAAGTGTTGACCATGTTGTTTGTGCTCAGCTTTCCATGCATCTCCTAATGTATATAAGAGGAAGAATAAAGAGATCCGAATGGAGACGGAGCCCTGTGGACTGGACTGCTTTCTGCTGCAGGTACAGCTTTCTAAGTACATAACAATTTCATAAGTGTTTCTAAGGTCATACTTTATTTTAAGGTTCAACTCTCACTATTAACAAATCATTAACAATGACTTTTTCCTCAATGAACTCCTAATTTGCTGCTTATTAATAGTTAATAAGGTAGCTGTTATGTATTGGGTATGATTAGGGATGTAGAATATGGTCATGTAATAAATAAAAGCTTTATGAGTACTAATAAACAGCCATTATGTTAATAACAGGCATGCTAATAAGCAACTAGTTAATAGTAAGAATTGGTCCCTATACTAAAGTATTACTATTTCTACTTTGCTGTAAATGTATAATTTCGTTAAATTAGAATTGAGTATTTATATTTCTCTTGATTCATTCTTTGGTCACAGAAAGGGGCAAAAGAGTTTGCCGATCAAAACATGCAGAGGTCTCAAAGGCCCCGACGCCGACGGCGACAGCCCCGCCCCTCAAGTTCATGTGGCCCCACCCCCTCAGGCTCCGGTGAAGAGGGAAAAGGAGGAGACAGTGACCACGAGACCACCAGCTCTTCAGGTACACCACACTTTAATGTACAGCAAATAAAGCATTAACAGTTTATCCAGACCAAAAGAACACAGATGAAACACACAGCCAAATCTTCCCTTGCCAAAAAGAACTCTTGTCCCATGGTGAGCTGTTTGTCTAAATTGCAACAGAGACATCACTGAAGATGTTTGTAGAAACCACCAAAACACCCTTGTAACCACAGAGCAATGTACTAACAACAGCTCAGAATGCCTTACGACCTCATTGCAAACTCATACACAGTGTATCAGTACCAGTACAGGTACACCATCTGCTCATCAGCCGAACACGATAAATATCTTTACTCAGTGCATCCTTGCTGAATTAAAGTATTCATTTCTTTAAAAATCTTACTGACCCTAAATTTCTAACAGTAGAGGATTTAGACAAAATAGTATGGACTTTACATTTAATGAGTTAATGTCAAATATCAGCAGCCGCTCGTCAGTTCTGATTTAATTTAGTAAAGAGTGTTGGGATGAAAACCTGACATTTAGCTGTGTTCATGTTTGTCTGTCAGACAGTAACTCTCGGTGTCCCAGTCCTGCCAAAATGAGACCAGGGGAGGAAGGAGCGGAGGAGTCTGATTCGCCTTCTCAGTGGAGCGGAGCAGAGGAGTCTCTGTTCAGAGTCCTGCACGGCACATATTACAACAACTTCTGCTCTATTGCACGACTCATTGGTACCAAGACATGTAGAGAGGTATGCACACAAATGTGACCCTGGACCACAAAACCAGTCTTAAGTCGCTGGGGTATATTTTTAGCAATAGCCAAAAAAACACTGTATGGGTCAAAATTATCAATTTTTTTTTATGCCAAAAATCATTAGGATATTAAGTAAAGATCATGTTCCATGAAGATATTTTGTAAATTTCCTACCGTAAATATATCAAAACGTAATTTTTGATTAGTAATGTGCGTTGCTAAGAACTTCATTTGGAAAATTCAAAGGGGATTTTCTCAGTATTTAGATTTTTTTTGCACCCTCAGATTTCAGATATTCAAATAGTTGTATTTCGGCCAAATATTGTCCGATCCTAATAAACCATACATCAATGGAACGCTTATTTACTCAGATGATGTATAAATCTCAATTTTGAAAAATTTACACTTTGGTAACTCTTTGGTAAAGGAGTTTATTAATGCAGATCTAAAGTGAATTAAAATGTATGAAAAGTTCTACAGTATTTACTCAAAAGCAGAGACAACAAAATGTGTGTATTCAAATATACAACTGTGTGCATATGTGCCTGTGGGTTTTTTCCCAGAAAGACTGCAGTTTGCATCACTGCAAATGTGATTACCTCAAATCATGTGTTTTTCTTTCATTTAGGAAATGGTCCAAATCTTTTTCAAGAGGAGTGTTGTTTTGATCGTGTGTTTGTGTGTGTATGTGCGTGTGAGAGCTCATATGGCAAAGATCAACATGATAATGAGTGGTTAAATCTTGGTTTGGTTTCAAAGTTCTGACTAACGCCAATTAAGTGTTCATGGGATTGTGATGCAGTGTGTGTGAGTGTAACATGTTGCAATGCTTTGCCTTATGTGCTTGTGTATGAATTTGTGTCAGGTATACGAGTTTGCAGTGAAAGAGATGCTGATTCACCGTGTTCCGCTGGAGGATGGTGGAATTTCACCTCAGAAGAAAAAACGAAAGCACAGGCAAGATGTTAACACACCCTTATCTGGCAGTTAGATTCAGGCTGTAATAAGCTGGATGTTACACAGGCACAGGATACTAAAATTATAGCTTTAGAGTTTGTTTATGTTTGTTTTTTTTTTTTTGGTTATGGGTAAAGCTGAAGAAAGGTAAGACTCTAAATTTCTATAGCAGACCGAGACGAGGTCCAGGTCCGGGAATGGACAAACAGAAGGAAAATCCATGGAGATGTCTGTAGTTAGGGAGATTATTCTGGCTGGCGATTAGTAGTCAGACAATATACTGAATTAATGATCACTTTAATGGTTTGTTCAAGTGCATGTGCTTATTACATAATCATTTATTCACTTTTTAACACAGAAACAAAGTCTTTAAGACTTTGTAAACAAATATTGAACAGTATAGAATGACAAGAATATTATCAAAACGTTTCCGTTTGTAATGCAATATTTAAAGTATTTTAAATATTTGTAAGTGTTTAAAATGCTGCCAGAATTTTGTACATAAATGGCTAGGCCTGTTTGTTATCAAAGTAATTATAAGCAATATAATTCAGGTCTAAAATATTTAATTTCTATTAAATTATTCAAATTTAAAATTTCAGTAACACTTTTCAGTAAGGTAATTGGTGTTTGTTCATAATACATGTTGATCAAACCTTAATGTAAAATGTTAACATAACTGCTCTTTATGAGTGCAGTTTCTAAAAAGTAATTAAAAAAAATATATATATTTATGTAGTAATCACAAATGGCTGGAACCATACTGAAAAAGTCTTTGTTCAGAATGAATTTTTTTATTTCCCTTCCTATTTGTCTTACAGACAACTCATCCAATCAAGTGTACAATTATCAGCCGTGTGACCACCCTGAGCACCCGTGTGATAGCTCCTGCTCATGTGTGATGACACAAAACTTTTGTGAGAAATTCTGCCAGTGCGATCGGGAGTGTGAGTTCAACACAAATGCAAACACATGAAATATATTCAAATTCAAGTATACAGTATTACACTGTTCTAAAATAAAGGGAAGAAAACAAGCACTTTTTAAGAATTTGAAGAAAAGCTATTGGAGTTCTTACTGTATATATTATAAAGTTTTTGCTTTCTCTCTCCCTTTATCTTATCTTACACTACAAAATATTTTATTGTGTAGATATATAATGTCTATAAAATTCCATATTTCTGTCCAATGCTCAATTATTGCTCCTATTTCCATATCTTTACACCACTAGGGGGCACCAACAAAACAAGATCAGACCACTAGTGGTGCAGTGAAGAAATAACACACTTTAACAAATCATTGTACCATTTTGACTTTTATGTGACTTTGAATATCCATTTACTTCAGGCATAAGAAAAGCTCAAACATTCACAGGGCGCTTTAAGTTCTGCTCTGGGTTTTTGTTCTAGGTCAGAATCGGTTTCCTGGCTGTCGCTGCAAGACTCAGTGTAACACCAAGCAGTGTCCATGTTACCTGGCAGTGCGGGAGTGTGACCCTGACCTCTGCATGACCTGTGGGGCCGCAGACCACTGGGACAGCAAACAGGTCTCCTGTAAGAACTGCAGCATCCAGAGAGGACTCAAGAAGGTATGAAGTACATTCTAGTGCCACTGTAAAAGATAAATCTATCTATCTATCTATCTATCTATTGTTCTATTGCTCTGTCATTCTATCATTCTATTGTTCTACCATTCTGTATCTGTCTATCTAGTATTTATCCAACATTGTATGCCAACATGCTGATAATCAAAGGGAAATAATAGATACAGAAGATGCTTTAGTGATATAAATGTTGTTTAACTTTTTTGCCAGCATCTGCTCCTGGCCCCATCTGATGTTGCAGGGTGGGGTACATTTATCAAAGAGCCTGTCCAGAAGAATGAGTTCATCTCTGAGTACTGTGGAGAGGTATGTGGAAATCACACACACCCCTAATGATGAGCACTAGATGTAATGTGTCTGAAAGTTGTATTCTTAGTGATCTGATTGATGCATTGTGTGTGTGTGTGACTTATTTCTCAGGATGAAGCAGACAGGAGGGGCAGAATCTACGACAAGTACATGTCCAGTTTTCTGTTCAACTTGAACAATGGTATTGGCTTCACTCATGTCATTATATTATATTATTGTTGTCTTTTAGATATCAATTTGGTGTTTTTTAAAATAGTGTTTTATTTCATTCCAGACTTTGTAGTGGATGCCACTCGAAAAGGGAATAAAATACGATTTGCCAACCACTCTGTCAACCCCAATTGTTACGCAAAAGGTACTTTATTTCATCAGATAAATATCAAAGTACAAACTTTGAGTTGAAGCTATTGAGCACGTTGGTTTGGTGTTGGTTATTATTACAGTTGTCATGGTTAATGGTGATCACCGCATTGGAATCTTTGCTAAGCGAGCCATACAGCGAGGAGAAGAGCTCTTTTTTGACTACAGGTATGTTTCGTTTGTTTCAGTAATACTGTTACATTACTAATGCACTCACATATATGCAGTTTCATTTTATTTTGTGATCTAATTAGATTTTTCCTGCTTCTTAGGTACAGTCAAGCGGATGCATTGAAGTATGTGGGTATTGAGAGGGAAATCGAGATCGTGTAAACATGCTTTTTTGAGTCCACATTTACCTGGTAACATGTTTTGCCTACCCACAATGCTTTGCACTTCACTGACATCACAGATTGATTTGATGATGCAGTCAGACGGTGATGTCACTACCTTAACCTGTGGTTTAAATGAATTGTCTGAACAAGCGTTTTTTGTTTACATCTTTGTGATAACATTTGTGATGACCTAAAGAAACCAAAAGGTGTCCTCAGATTTACAAATCCACTCCTCCACATTTGCACTATATGGCCAATAATACAGAATATTGATAGACGGCACCATTTTTTTTTGCTTTAATGAAAGGAAAAATTAAGTTTTTTTTTTAATCCCACGTCTCCATTCATAAGGCTCTGTAAACAGCTTTTGAAATAGCTATAACCTCTATATGCTCAGTATATACTGTAAACTGAATGCATCACACTTAGCCGTCGTTGTTGTTTCTGGTCAAAATATTCTGTCATGCAAAACATCAAGCAATATTTCATAGTTACATTTGCACTTATAGTCAGTCAGGTCAGTATTTTCTCTCTTTAGAACAAACTTTAGTCAACTCGTCTGCAACCTGGTGTCATTTGATGTTAGCCTGTTACCGTAATGTGCACCCCTCTGCTATCTGTCTATCTATCTGTCTATCTGTCTATCTATCTATCTATCTATCTATCTATCTATCTATCTGTCTGTCTGTCTATCTGTCTATCTATCTATCTATCTATCTATCTATCTATCTATCTATCTATCTATCTGTCTATCTGTCTATCTATCTATCTATCTATCTATCTATCTATCTCTCTCTCTCTCTCTCTCTGTCTCTCTCTCTCTCTCTTCATCAGCTGTAAGCTGCTTGCTGTATTGCACAAAGCTGGCTCATGTTGTCAGAGATTAGCATTCTAGCTAACATAGCACTAAGGCAGTTAATCTTCATCTCTGCTTAAACTGTATGAGGTCAAATATTGTTAATGTTCTGTAGAAATAAACAAAAGTAACCATATAAACCGACAGACTGAATGTGAACTGTGAGCTAAAGAGTGACTTAAAGAATATTGTTTAGCAGGCTTTTCTAAGAGTGTACAAATTAGGCCTAACAAGAGTTAGGGTTTGGGCTTCACTGTCATATGTTACATTTTGTGTAAAATAAAGAGCTAAATCAAATGACCATATTTGTTTAACATGCCCTAGAACTGTAACTGCATTTCACATGTCCACTCAAAGCAAATATGGGCAATAATTTTACGAGGCTGAGAAAATAATTCCTAGTGTCTTGTAAAATACTGTAGTTATATTTTTATCTGAAATATTTTGTGCTTTATATTTATTCCAAAACACTGAATCCCACGAAAAGAGCTTTCTAAAAAGGACAAGTGTAATTGAATTTCCAGATGCATTTACAAGCAGGTATATTGGTTGAATTGAATTTTATCAACTCAAAAACTTGATATGGACCTATCTGGAATCGATTATAGAAAGAGTACTCAAAGCTTGTCTCTCCTTCAGGCTTCTTTTATTAAAGTGTCATTTGGGATTTGTGTTGATTCTACACAGTCATGGTCATTTACAATGAGGATGACACAAACAAAACCAGAACTAAAGAATTAAGAAAACTCCAAATGAACACTTTGTCACACCTGACCACAAAGCTGAAATTACCTGTTTGCAAGAGGATACCATTATAAGGTTTTGTCAGATTCCATGAAACTAGTTCATCTTTAACCTTGGGCATTTTCACAGGACCTACAGTTCCCCTGAATCAACCTCAAGAGCACAGTGGTAATAAAAGATCATTGTGATCACCTCAACATAAGACTGAATCTGCATCCTTAAAGTTAGTAATTAAAGTCTTAGTTAACAGGACTCCTGGAAAAAACCTTCAGCAGATGCAGTTTACTCTACGGTTCAAAAAGTTTGGGGTGTTTACAAAAAGTTTCTAAGATTTCTCATGTTCCCAAAAACATTTCTTTGATGAAAATTTAAGTAAATACAGTAATATTGTGAAATATTACTATACTCTCAGAAAAAAAGGTACAAAGTTGTTACTGGGGCAAAGCTAAAAGGTACACTTTTGTACCTTTATATTAGTATTATTATTTGAATATTAGAACCGTAAAAATACATTTGATGTTGTACCTTAGTGCTTAACATGTTAGTACCTAAAGTGTGTGTGTGTGTATATGTGTGTGTGTATGTGTGTGTATATGTGTGTGTCTGTGTATATGTATGTATATATATATATATATATATATATATATATATAATATATATATATATATATATATATATATATATATCTCCTTTGAAGAGGTACCGCCTAGTGACCTTTTTTCTTTAAGTATAAAATAACTATTTTCTGTTTTACTTTACTTTAACTTTTGATCAACTTAATTCATCCTTGAATAAAATCTTATTGACCCCGTACCTTTAAAGGGTATTCTATTTAAGTGTTATGTTTGCAACAAGTACAAATGGCATCTTGTTTACAGTAAGTGCAAATAGTAATAGATTCTACATAAAAAAGTTTAAAAATAAATAAATAAAAATCGATGTTATTTGCACTATATGGATAAATTGCTTGAGAAACATTGGGTTAAGTTTGTGAAATAGCCACTGTTAACAAAGTTGGCTATTTGCACAATAGATAGATATAGCTACTATTGTTACCAACATGATAGACATAGTGGAATTCTTAAAGTTTATCCACAAGATAAATGGCCTACAAGATTTCAGATTTGTATATGTATATTTGAATGTGTGGTGCATTTGGAAAAGATGATGAAGAAAATACTTCACAGTGAATCAGTGTGTTTATATGAAAAATGCATTCAATTAAAAATGAAAAAAAAAAAAAAAACATATTAAATTATACATTTCTTCAAATGAAACAAATGGATCTCCACGTTCCGAGAAGTGATGTTTACTTCAAACATTCAGTCAAATTTATGTCAGTGAGGTAACGCTCCTATTAGCTGCAGTACTGACACAGACGACACACAATACCTCATTTATACAAACATACATGACACGAGCTAGTGCTAAAAAACCAGCCCTCATCACCATTTACACTATCTGCTCGCTTCTCATTTCACATTAACATTCATCTGGAACAGACTGTGGGTTACATTTACTTTTGTCTGAGGATCATCATCTCCCGAACTTTGGTGTTGGTGTTTAATCATTTATACCGACTATAGTTTTTAAAGAAAATGTATGAAGAGACTTTGAGAGGTGTTTGTCCCTGTTAAATTTAATATTTCTATACAGTAGCATTTCATTCAAGACTTTTCAAAGTAAAAATGAATTGAAAGCCTATATTCCACTGGTTTAGATGACAATAGAAGGGAAGAAGTTAAAGAATGAGGAATACATAAAAAAAAGAATAAACAAGACAAAACCTGACTGAGGTCATGAGGTTAAAGCTGGACTTAGTTATACATATACATAAACAGCATAATCTGTGCATGAATATTATGTGATCTCTTTGATAAAACTTGTATGGCTCTGTTAAAGAAACAGACTAAAGAACATGTGCCTGGCACTGGAAGCAGCGGATTCTTCTTTTTCTTATTGCACTTTGATGAAAGGTGCAGTAGTCATGCAAAATGCATAGCTTCTAAAGATAATACATGTGTTCTACCTTATTTGCTCTTTTGTTTTAATAGCTCATTTTACATCTGGAAAGATGATGGAAGTGCTCTAAGATCTTGGTAAGAAGCAGCAGCATCAATAATGCTGTCCTACAGCAAACACATGAATGTATAAAAACCATGACTTTATACATGGGAGTCTTTCATCCACAGACCGTCTGTGATGTGTGAAAGCCTCTCGATAATCAGACTTGTGCTGAACTGTGCTGAGAAAGCTTTCATATGTGACTTCATGTAAAAATATCAGCTGCTTTATGATTATTTCTGTCCGAAATCTCATCTTAAACTATCCTTAACAAACTGATTGTAATTTATGATATTAGATTCCTCTATATTCTAAAGGTGCCGTTTTGAGTATTTGTCACTCAGTTATTGTTGATCCATAGCTAACACAGTTTACCTTTTTTGATCAATATGTAGATTATAGACTCCACACTATAAAAAGCACAGTCTAAAACAGTGTTTGCCAAACATTTTTGCTTTAGCCCCATCAATAAAGGCAATTTACCCAATCATCAGTTATAAATTAATTTTAGAATTATGGATGAAAAAGGGAACACAAAACTTACACACATTACAAAATTAAAAATTAACTGAAAAAAAATTAATAACGATATTAATTTAAACAAGTTTTTTTTTTCAATCTCTTATTTTTTTTCTGTTTTATATATTTGACAGTAAAGTCAAAAATATTCCTGGAATCACTGGAATCAAAAAAGAATCACTGGTCTAAAATGTGTTTTCGTGAATATGATGTGGAAATTACATCATTGTGCTCTATTATAAGAAACTATATAATTTTGCTTTGGCCCACAGGAAGAACTCTCTTGAAAAGACAGAAAAGGACACAAGGAAAACAGCTTCAACTCCGATCACTGATCTGTGGCATCATTATAATCAGACACAATACAGTTTTACCTGCCTGTACTCATGTACTGTTAGGTCTGTAAAATATGAATTGAAACTTTATTTCAGAGTCAAAATGTCTTGAGAATGGCTTGAAAAGGCTGGTGTGTGTGTTGCTGTTGCAGCAGTGAGAAGAACATGGGTCATGATCACTGTTACCAACCCTGAGACATACAGTACAACACACCCTGTTCATTAAAGTGGGCACTTCTATGTACATCTTTCACGGAGCCGATATCTTCTGCTTGTTTCATGAGGCCTATTGTGTGTCATTGTCACAAAAATATTTCTGAATTTTACACCACATAATGCTTTTCACGAGCAGTATGTGATATGGCTACTATCACGAAAACATCCTTTCTGCAGTTTTTGAAATGCCACAGAAATAATATTTCCCCAAGGCAGGTTATTGTTCAGCTCTAAAGAAGCTGAAGCCATTCAATGTCATTTGCCTCTTCATCTGTTATAAGCACTGTACAACACACATATATACCATTAGCTATGTCTGAGCAAATTCCTCCATGCGTTAATGAAGTTGTTAAAACAGATGTGTAAACATATCTACATTTTCAAAACACTGTACTCTGAAGGTTGTTGTGGTGCATTTTGTGCAGATTCGGAGCACAATGACATGGCTATCAAACACACTTAAATCTACACTACTTCTGCCAGTACACAATAATGAGCCAAAACATTCACTTAGTATATACAGGGTTCCCACACCCTTAGACCAGTTCATTTTCATTTTTTTGTAAATAATATAGATTTTTATTACATAACTAGATAGATAGGGCATGACTAGAAAGATTTATACTGGCTACAGAAATGTCTGTTTTTCCAGCCAATTGTGATTTTAAAAAAAATAAAGATTTGTTGAAATAATTTGACAAAAAGTGAATTTGTAACCAATAAAATACCACTGATATGGGCATGACTATATATATTTACAGCACAACTATTCATGACTTTTCCATGATTGTAATCATTCCCAGTACCTATTTTTCTAGGCCTGGAAATCACAGTTCTAAAATTCCCTGATATTTCCAGATCTTTATGACCGTGGGAACCCTGGATCGATCTTTCAAAGTTTCCTGTAATTTTGCTGAGGCACTTCAGTCGGCCTGCACTGCTAGTGCTCATCGATCGGATGATAAATATTCTCTAGCCTGCTTATTTTGAGCTCTACCAAAAGCACCAAATATTAGATTACACTGTACAAATAATGGGACAGAAAAATAAATATAGTTACATTACCATAAAGGCAAAAGATACATAAACAAAACTCATTCCTCAGTCTTCACCATTTACCTCCCACATAATCACCAGCACTCCTCTCTTTTCCTCCAGACATCCCTCAATCTGTGTTATTCATTGGGACTTTCCTCCTCTATTTCCGGCAGGTTCTTTCTATCCTTGCGCAGAGTATCAGTGAGGGGCCGAGCAGAGCTGGGAGACTCCAGCTGCTTTGGTTCATTAGTGTGGTAACTGCCTTTATACCTGTACAGGTAAATGTAGAGGCCATACAGGATCAGGAAGAGCAGCATCAGAGACACTGTCACGATTACTGTGAAGAAAATGACACACACACAAAGAGAGAGAGAAAGAGAGAGAGAGAGAGAGAGAGAGAGAGAGAGAAAGAGAGAGAGAGAGAGCAGTCGTTAGCTTTAAGCTTAATACTCTTACAGTGCTCTAGCTGAGCTGTCTGCAAATGATGGGTTTAACATAATTTGTATCATGCTGCAGAATTAGGGAGAGAATACTGACTGCTCAAATGTACTCCTAAGATTTAAAGGGAAAGTTCACGCTAAAATGAACATTTAATTACTCTCATGTCATTCAAAACGTTATTTTTTTTCTGTGGAGCCAAATGGAGAATTTTCATGCAACCCAATTCATAGGGATTACTTTCATGATTACTTAAGTTCTAGTCACTTTGAGGTGGCCACTTTGAACTGTTGTGAAAAGAGCTGCATGAAGATTCTTCAAAATTCTATTTTTGTGTATTTTGCAAAATAACAGTATACAGGTTTGAAACAACATGAGAGTGAGTAAATGATGATATAATGTTCATTTTTGGGTGAATTAAGGATTAACTGTGTGTTTAAAGGATATGAGTATATGAGTAAGGATACTGATAATTCTTAGAAAATTTTAGTTTTTAATTTTAAAAATGGTGTTGTTGTATTGTTCTGATGGGCTTTAATTTCTAAATCTTGTTATTATTAGATTAGAAGTTCTGTATAACATTCACAACAACGAAATTAATTTAACAGATCAGTGTGACATATTGTGACATTGTCTGTCTGGAATATGGTCATTTGTAAGGATCTGACGCTTATCACACCTTGATTTATTCCACACACAGAATATTATCCTTACATGATGTGCTATCACTGATTAAACCAGGTTCCTGTCATGTGCAGAAGATTGTCTTTATGCAGAATCTTATATTCCCATGAATGTTCCCTAATCCTGTGTTCTGCAAATTAAGAGGATTTTAAAATCTGCTTTGAGTGCTTGAAGATCAGCATCATTTGCAGTACTCGCTGAAATGCTGATTAGGAATAAAAGACAAAGAAAAAGCAAGAAGAATATATATATATATATATATATATATATATATATATATATATATATATATATATATATATATATATATATATATATATATATATATATATAGTCACTTTTATTAGGAGGATGGTGGAAATCTGACAAAAAGCAATAGGTATAATAGAAGTGTAAGAAATAGCTTTTAGAAATATGCTTTAAAACAAGATCAAATGAGTGTGGCTGTAAACTTACGTGTCATCCAAGGTGGGGTAACATCTTCATGAATGTAATAAAAGACTAAAAAGAAAGAAAAACATTAATTGGGGGTTAAAACAACCTTTAATCAGTGTAGAGTATGATAATCATAACATACTGTAAGAGTAAAAAAATTACAGTTGTTTAAAACTAATCCTTTTTACAGTGCATGCACTAATAACTTGCTCAAAAAGTAGGTTAAATTCAGATAAATTAGACCATATCTTAGTGAAATGGTCCGATTTACTTTATTTCACCCTACAATTATTTACTTTCACTTCTATTCAAATGTTTTGGGGTCTGATTTGAAATGTTTCTGAAAGAAGTCTCTTAGGCTGACCAGGCCGCATTTGTTTGATCACAAAATTTACTGTAAAAAAAAAAAACTGTAATATTGTGAAACATAAACACAATTTAAAATAAATTCTTACTATTATAATATATTTTAAAATGCAATTTATTCCTGTGATGCAAATCTGAATTTCAGCATCATTACTCCAGTCTTCAGTGTCACATGATCCTTCAGAAATTATTTTAATATGCTTATTTTTTTTTTATCAATTTGATGCATCCTTGCAGAATGAAAGCATTAATTTCTTTCAAAAAACAAACAAACAAACAAAAATCATTTGAATGGTAGTGTATGTTTGAAGGCATTCATGTGAATGTCAGGTAGTCTTACACAGGCCAGTGAACCAGGGGTCATCCTCCCAAGGGACATATCCTAAGACAGGGGGAAACGCCCCACAGTTAGACTCCACCACATAGCCTTGAGTCGTCACTGGTGGAGTGGTTACATTAGGTCGGAAGTAGGCCTTCAGTGGGGCAAAAATATTATAGCGGACACCTGATATACAGCCCATAAAACCTGGACTGTTGTGCCTCTGAATTTCGTAGTCGACACCTCCCACCTCTATTAAGAAGAAAAAAATAGCTATATAGTAAATGCAACTTTTTATCCACAGGCAACAAGTTAAGATAAATATGCTCATCTTACCCATGACTCTACCCAAGAATATAGACTTTGGTGAGTCAAATCTGGGAATCTCTCCTGGAATTAACTTCTCAATCCATGGATCCATGTAATCCACCTAGATCCAGGTGCAAATACACATACAAACAGTGTGCTTTTGCTATGCTAATAACACTAAACATAGCTCTAGTTTGAGATCCTACCTGTGTCCATATGGTGTAGTTGTGTCGGGTGATGTTGACGAAATGAGGGAAGCCATCTGCCATGTTTCTGTCAGTCAGCTTAAATTTGTAGCTTATTATCCCGAGCCGGTATCTCAATGAAAGAGTCCCTGCAGAGGTGGTGACATCAGTTCTAAAGCTAATGTTTTGCATGATCTGGTGTGATTGTGTGTGTGTGTTTACCATCTTTCTTGAGCAGGACGGCGATGTAATCATTGCTAAAGGAGCTGATATACAGCAGCACAGCTGGGGCCTGTAGAGTGCTGAAGCTGAACTCTATGTCATCAGTTGTCGTGTTGTAACCAAGGGTGAAGTTGTGCCAGTGAGGCTCTATCCAGAAGTTCGCCCACCATGCATCAAAGGAAATCGGCTCTTTGCGGATATCATAACGCAACCACGCTCCCACATCAAAGAATGCCCCAATATCTAAAAGGATGTGACACAAGCAGAGATGTTGTTTATCAAGTCATGTCTCATGGGAACTCCTCCCACATGCTTGTTTTTACAAAAAATGGACATGATAGAGAAAGATCATCATAATAACATGTCAAACTCGAAAAGTATAGACTTGTTATAATATTCTAGTACAAGCAGTTATTATTGTTATGATTGGTCGAGCAGCACTGCAGTTAAAAAGTCCTAGGATTTGTTTGTTAGATTTTACAGTGACTTTTTCTGCAGGTTGCATTGTTACACCAGTAGATGGAGACAATTGACTATATGAGTGAGTCGTTTAAATGATTCACTCAAATGATTCATTCAAAATGCTGATTCATTCAGAAACAAGTGATGGGCTGAATTCAGAACTGAAATAGTAAGAGTAATTTGTTAGTATGTTGTTCCAAACTCAGCACAGAGTCCACGAATCATTCACTCTACTACTTCATTTAAAAATGTTGATTTGTCCACAAAACAAATGACTGACAGCATCCAAAATTGCATACTCTCTCAGGAGGTCCATCTTATGAATAAGTACTTATTTTGTGTCTGAAAGTATGTTCTATATAGTATATATGTATGTAGAATAAATATAATCTGGACCTACTACATTTGACATGCTGTCATTGTCATATGACCTTCCAGCATCAGTTATATCTGTACATGGCTATTCACAAATCCTCAACTGTAGCCTCATGGGATAGTAAAGTGTCCATTGGACAGTTATAGGTCATCTGAGTAGTGGGTACTGTTTTATGAATTCTACATACAGTAGTAGGGAAGTATGCATATTGTATATTATGCATATTATGCAGCCACTGTTTTATGAGTCATTGAATCATTAAACAACTGATTTGTTAGAAATGTTCGGAATAATAAGTGTATAATTTATTTATTTATAAGTGAATAATAAATGGGTGCTTAATTATTTAATTGCAGCTTAACTCATTTAACTCATTTGACAGCCCTACTAATTTACTGTAGATTCAATAATGTAGTAAGCTAAATATATGACTTAAATAATGAGCCCATTATGAATCAAATTCAAAAGACAAAAGATCTTAAACATTTCCACACAGATTATCCAAAAATGCAGTTTAATTCATGGAACAGACAAATCCCTCTGTTAGCCTAGATCAGCTCTGATTTAGAGGCTTGGAATGGAAAGTAGACACAAAAGCCAAGTCTGTCACTCTCTCTTTTTCAGGCAGTGAATCTCTCTTCAACAGACTCTTTGCTTGCTCCTCACATTTTTTATCCTTCACTCAAATCAGTTTTAATCTTTTAAATCTCCTAATCACGATTTCATGAAATTAAAATGCATTGGTAATAATTAGTCTTTTGCCAGATGAAGATGAAAAGATACAATTTCAAATTTGCATATGTTTATTAGGAAACAGCTGTAGTCTGTATTGCATCATGTCAGTTTGTGCCAGCGTAAGTGTGAGAGAGCATATGCAAATGTGTGTTAACTCACCTAAATGACAGTAATAGCCATCAAAGGCTGTGTTATTGCAGTCACAGATGTATGAAACATAGCCATCAATGCACTGGCCTCCATTTCGACACGGTATGGAGGCGTTCAGACACGCTCCAGTGCAGTTCCTACGTATGCCAGCTCTCTCGTCAACCTTACCCTCCAAATCCAAAGGCACCCCGTTCATCCTCAGCCCACGCAGACAACCCAGAAAAGGCCTTAAGGTGTGATTGGCTGCCCCTGAATACAGATGCATGCTATGTTTTTGTATCAACTGCTTAAAGCAATGTTTTCATATCAACTTGCTTGAAACTCCAGCTCTATGATTCTTACCTACGAGCAGGGGTTGTGTGAACTTCATAGTGATGTAGGTTTGGCCCGGAAACTTATGAATGGCCGGAGGCAGGAAATCAACCTTGAGACGTGCCAATTTCACATTGATTTCAGCTTCTACATAGTGCCATTCATTATCGTTGAGAGGTTTAGGAGAGCGCAGAGTCACGTTTCTAATCCCATCACCCACCATGAAAATGAATACCACCTCAGTTGTAGCTGTGAAAATTTAAGCAGAAACGGATGAAGGAGACATCAGAATCACTAGATATACACCATATATTTTTACGATTTACAATGGGATTTACAATCCCACCGCCATGGAAACAACACTCACAATTGAGTTCAATTCGTAAGAAATTACGCAGGTGGTCATCTGAGCTTTCCACAAACACTCCATTAGTTCGGTAGGTCCTGAAGTGGAACGTGATGTCGGCACTGGTGCCGGGCTTGAAGGTGGGGAACGTCAGATAGGTGGACTTGGTAAACGCTATGGTGTTCCAGATACTCCCTAAGAGAAGGATTTCCCATGAACAAATTGGTGCAAATATACAGTAGAATAAAAATATACAAATATACAACAGAAATTAACATTTCACACCAATTTCTTGATTTATTTGGTAAATATTTGTGTATTAATGAGGATAATGTTCAGTCGTCCATCCAAATAAACCCCTTTAGGGTCATATAAAACTGCTTTGCTTTGTGTTTATTTTGTGATAAAAATCAAATGACTGTATATTTCCCTTTACTCACATGTCAGTACGGATCTTCTTATTAAATAGGCAGACTTTTCAACCATGTTATCTTTTTAATATTCATTACTCACTGTCTCCATGGCAGTACAGTGCCCCAACACTATAGCGTGCTTCTGAACCGGTGCGGTTCGTGTCTCCTATGACAATCCTCCTGACAGGCAGGTGGTCTCGGAACGACAGGTAGCCCTTATCTGAGTGCCTAGTTAATTGAAATGAGCCTTTAAGATAATCAATTAATGTTTAAATTGTACTTAAATATATACACTACCATTCAGAAGTTTGGAGTTGATTCGATTTTTTTTACATTTTTGAAGGAAATGTCTTATGCTCAACAACGCTGCATTTATTTGATTAAAAATACAGTAATCATGTTGAATATTAGTACAATTTAAAATAACTGTTTTCTATTTTAATATGTTTTTAAAATGTAGTTTATTCCTTTGTTGTCAAAGCTGAATTTTCAGCTGGCATTGCTCCATTCTTCAGTGTCACATGATCCATCAGAAATTGTATTCATTTGTTGATTTGGAGCTCAAGAAACATTTCTTATTATTGTCAATGTTGAAACACAAATTAATTTTGTAGAAACTAATTATTAACTAATATGATTAATAGAAAGCTCAAAAGAACAGCAATTATTTGAAATTCTTTCCAAAAACTCTTACTGACCCCAAACTTTTGAACAGTCATGTATACATAGTTTTACATAGTATATGAATAGTTAATTTATTTTCTATGTTTAATAATATAAAACACCACCATACAGACACATTGTACAAGACATGCTTAGATGACAAAAAAAAAAGTTTTCATTTGTTTGTTCATTCTCACCATTGGCGGTAGTCTGCGTCACAGTTGCACCAGTACTTGGAGTCAGTACAAGTTTGATTGACAGCACATCCACATTTCCCACTTTCAGGGAAAGCTCCTCCCCAGTATTCATGACTCTCATTACGCTGACCAATCCAGTAAGTGTAAGGCCGTCCATCTGTTTACAACAATAAATAAAGCCAAAGAAAAACTGGGGAGAAGTGGCATAAATATTGGTAGTGTAGGCAAGCCAGTCTCACTTTGCAAACACAAATCACTCATTTTAATGGTGAAGGCTGACTGATAGGATTCCTAGAAGTGTTAAAAAGGCTTTGAAGGTCAGTGACACTAAGTAAGTTAAAGTTCCTGGCAGTTCAGTAGTATCTAGTGTTTTTGGACTGATTCTCCTAAGATCAATACTTCAACAGCCATCTAAAACTCACAGCTGTGGTTCCATTATGCACGATTTTTCTTCTACTACGCTATATAGTTCAGCTATATAGTTCAGCTATATAGTGATGACTGCCTATACATTACACCGCAACACAACATTCAAATTAGTTTATTTGTATTGTGGAATGCAAAAGGTTTTTGAAGAACACCTTGTCCACGCTTCTCAATATAATACAAGAAAATTAGGATTGGGGATGTCAAGCACCAAAATAAAAAAAAGAAATACAATAAAAAAAGAAACATCATAATGTATCATAACAACATTTTATTCCCTTTTTTTTTAAGGCATAAGTCACTGATAAAACTCATTAAAAAGGTTTGGAACATGAGGATAAGTAAATTTCATTTGAAAAATGAAATATTTTACATTTTTGGATTAACTATCCCATTCGTTCCACTCACTGATTATAAATGACCAAGGATATTCCACATTACTGGTTTCCACCTGTCATTGTGAAACCTTGTAAATAAATAACTAATATTTTAATAATAACAACTTACCTAATAACCTAATTACCTAATAAACCTAATAACTTACCTGGTGTATTGAGGAGGCGTGACTTGTAGCATGAGAACTCGATCCATTGCTCGCAGTATAAGGAAGTGTTTGCTAGGGCAGTGACTTCATCCCATGATGCATTTACATACTGGAGGTCCCCAATATACGGTCGATCCATGGTGGAGCCACTCACTTTGGTGCTTTTCATGCGATTGTGCTCAATGACGGTCCATGATTTTTGCACTAAAAATGTTATAGGATAAACCTTAGCTTACCATGTCAAATTATTCGAAATTGCTTTTAACATGTCAGTCTCTTCTACTTCATACACATATTGCAGTAGACCGTGAAAGGCTTCAGTGGTCCGCTCAGATCTGGATCTATGGTGTAGTTGCCTGACCAGTACTTCCCATTCAGTCTGTAGGCCTCACATGACTCCCTGTAGACCGCTGAGATGGAGAAATAGACAGTGAGAGGCTTAATTTTCAAAAAGTTAATACAGAGGAATCTTCTTATAAGGACACTCACAGTTATGACAAACTTCCCCCTTGTAGCCTGTGTTGTTACACACACACAAAAAGTCATTCCAGGACTGAATACACCTGCCTTCATGTTCACAAGGGTTTGGAGAGCACCTGAGAAAAAAAAAAAAACGAGATAAGAAATGAACACTAAACTTATATCCCACACATGCATGCTAGTTTTTAGATCATGGTGGTGACTTCCCATTTATATACTGATATAATAGAGCGAAGCTAATGATATGTTTTATCTCCTACCACTATACTTGACTCCTACAGAAGGCATTTTGTATTTTACATGCATGAGGACTGTTTGCTTGGCTTCTTGAGGACAGTGTTGGCAACTGTCCAACACACACACACACACACACACATACACACACACACACACACACACACACACACACACACACACACACACACACACACACACACACACACACACACACACACACCTATCAGTGATTCCACAGGTGCCCAGCAGGATTTCAGCATATCTGCCCCATTTCCTCTGCAGCATGACGTCTATATCCACCGGCTCATCATCTATAAAGATCTGCTGCATGCAGCCATGGAAGCGAGACAGCTTGGTCACACAGCGAGCCGTGTTATTGGTCTTAGGACAACCTGAAGCACATCACATATAAAATACACATATATTTATCTGCTATGCAACTGAAAAGCAATGAATACATTCACATTTAGTATAGATTATGAACATTAAGGCAACATTTATGGCATTAGATGTGCATATTTATGTATAACAGATTAAACATGCATATTATTGTAAACATTATTGTTGTTTTACGGTAATTTTTGAGGCAGAGTGTCACTCAGTATTAGTCATGTGGCACTGAATCATAACAGACTAATCCTCCCTACTGTATATTTTGTGATCTGTTACTTACCCCCAAAGAAGTAGCGGTCTCCTGTACGAACCGTGAAGGGGTTGGTGATCTTCAGTGGTGAGCTCTCATCTTCATCTATAGTGATAGTTAATAAGTTGTCTTTGGCGGTCAGGTCTACTGTGTGCCAGAAGCCGTCATTGAGACGGTACCCTGAGACAAGACAAAATAGGCTAATATTTACTTTATATAATCTTTCATCTTTAGATATGACCAGTTTTGGTTCTGCTAAACTCTTGATCTGCAGGGGCTCCATTCAGTATAATCTTATAGAAACAGAGTTGAAAATGTCATAACGAATGCTATGGACACAAGCCATAATCATACCTGCAGCAAAGCGTAATCTCTTGTTTCCAGGCTGCATTAGAGTGATGTTGACTTGTCCTTCACTGAGGCCCAGCTCCAGAGAGCCCAACTCATCTGCAAACCTGGTGAACATCAGTAACCCTGTGTAGTCCCATGAGCGAAACTTAAACTTCACCGCCAGACGGTTCTTCCGGAAGAAGCCGGGCAGCTGTAGGTAGTTGTTGGGACCTGCAAAGGTCATGGGTTTCCAGAGGAGATCACGGCAAGTATAAAGCATCTTTTTCTGAAGAAGGGCAGATGAGAAGATGTAAATATACAAATAAATATTTCAAATATTTTGCAAATGCAATACAATGGTCATCCAAATGTGACACCATATGTGTTTCTACATCCCTAAATAATTCACGCTAAATTACACTCTTGCTGTTGTATGGGAGAATATTAGGAAAACTCTACATACCTTTTTAGGAGCTAGTCGAATTTCAGGCTCCTGGTACTGTGTGCTGTAGATGATATTGATCCCATTGATAAAGACGTTCTCCATGCAGCCACGGAAGTTAACCTTACCGGGCAGATGGGGCACGTCTTTCTCAATCACACCACCAACATAAATCTAAAGACAAATGGATAATTGTTATGGTCAGGATGCAGGGAACATTGAATTCTTCATTTAAATCTTCTCAACAAATGTGAGTCATTTAGTGAAGTGTGCATTAATAGTTCATGTGTTCACCTGTTTGTCCAGATCAAGGTACTGGAACTCTCCGTTGAGGATAGCAGTCTCTGTCTGGCTGTCCAGGGTGAAATTAACCTCTCGTCCGTAGCGCTTGATTGTGACGTAGTGCCAGTGCTGAGTATCCAGCAGGTTTCCCAGCATCATCGTGGTCATCCCATCCGTGTTATGGACTGTGCTACTCCCTGAAAAAGAGCAGAAATACATGTCCTATGATTGTAGATAGAACGATAGATAGAACGATAGAACAATAGATAGATAGATAGAATGATAGATAGATAGATAGATAGATAGATAGATAGATAAATAGATAGATAGATAGATAGATAGATAGATAGATAGATAGATATGTCATCATTACCCAGGCTGATATGGAAGTAGAGGCGTCCAGTCTTCAGCTCCAGAGTGATGGAGTCTCCCTGCAGACCCTCACTGTGCAGGAGAACACCATCCTTCTCCAAGGTCTTAAAGTTTAAAGCGTAGTGGTCCTGAAGTGTCCTCATCCTGCCCCGTGGGAATGAATACGCCACCATGTCATCCCCCTCAAAATGCATCACGTATGAGTCTGTTAGGGTCAAAGGTCAAGAGTATAAAGAAGACTGTCAAAAACTGTATTGGAAGATGTTCTTCATCTTAAAAACCAAACACAAAATAGACGAGCCGATGTGTCTAGCTGTTGACCTTGGCTTACAGGCTCTACTAGTTGAGCGACAGGAACCCAGATCATCAAGGGGTACACAGTGTCTCCTCAATAACTGCTTATAGCTTGCATAAGACAGTGTTCATAGTAACTGAATTTACAAATCAATATTATATAATATTATATAGGCGTGAGTGCTTGATGTTGTATCCGGAAAAAGTATTCTTATTTTTTACAATGCAAAGATGTTAATGTTTAAATGATAATCTGCTTGACACACTTAAAAAATAAATAAATAAAATAAAATAAAATAAAAAAGTATTTATCTCATGACTTTCAGTATTAATCTTTGAAACAAGATACAAAGTACTTAAGAAAAATTATATATTAAGTTTTGCAATAAGAAAAAATAACTTTATTTCAGCTTCATTTAGATGGTTAAAATGTTTCATAAATTTTTATTTTTATTTTTATTTTTATGAAAATGACTTATTTTATGTAATTTTCCTTCTTAAGCACATATAGGATATATTTACTGGAAAATAAGCTAAATTCTGTTTAAAAAAAGATTTTCTGCAGTGCAACTCAAAGGACCAGTTAACATTACAAAGCACTGAGGAGATTTTCTGTATCATGTTAAGATAAAGTTCTTGGCTGCTGATAAAACATAAGTTGTTCCCAGTGACTCAGTGTGCTGTTTACCGTAAGGACAGCCGTACAACTCAACACGAAGGCCGATCTTGCCTCCGTTCTCAGTATTCCAGCCCATGGGATAGATACGCAGATGTTTGGCAGTGAACGCATAATGAAAGACGTTTCTCTTCACCTGGTAGTAATTCCAGTTGCCAGGCAACGTCTGAGAGGCACAAAAATCTGATATTAAAGGCTCTATGAATGTTACACACCATTTAACGAATACACCACTTACAACTATTCTACATCTAATCGAAATCTAATCTATCTAATCTACATCTACATATAAAACTTATTTAAACTCTAAATTCAGACTGAATAAGTCATATTCAAGGTCATAAAAGATAAAAAAGCGTTTTTGACTTGTCATGAACCACTTAATCAAGACAAATAATATTTTTTCATGTTCCAAACACTCATAAAGCATAGATTGTTTTTACCATGTTGCCTCCTCTCATGACATATGGAGTCCATGCGTCGAATCGGTCACCGTACAGCAGCATGTATTTGGTGACCCAGTCATAAGAGTTGAAGGTACCCTGAGTAGCAATGGCCATGATACGATACTTCCTCCCCAAGTCAATCTGCATCCATGGCTGCCTGTCCCGAGGGGATGGAGACCAGCCGCTGCTCCCTAAATCATCACATTTACATTCATTCATTTCTATCATGACAACTCTCTGAAGATTTTAGCATGTTAATGGATATGACAATGTTAATGTATTTGGTCTATGCGGAATAGATCTGCTGCACTGCTGCTGCTGCTGCTGTTGGTTATTGCTGTTGTTGTAGATTATTGCTGCTGCTGCTGCTGCAAAGCAAGTACAGGACCTTGTTACTGCCAATACATACACCGATACGGTGCTGTGAGTGTTAAGACATACTGCTGTTGCTTAAGTGGCATATATAATAACCTGCAGCAGATCTATACAGGTGGAGCTGGGAAAGGTGGAGGGTTTTAAAGGAACTTTACTCTAAATGATTTTTTAAATGAATTGCTTTAGTGAATGCTAACCAGCCATTTAAACGTTAAGCAGTAAGCTCATTGGCTGCGTAAACCATCTCCAATCATCTTGTTCCAAGTAGTTTAACGCTGTGAATATCATCAGTTTGCATTAACAAACCATCAGCCTGTGCCATCTACAGTTTCATGACAGAACTTGGCATTTAGCAGATGTTTTTATCCAAAGCAATTTACAAATGCGCCATCACACAAACATTTGAGAAATTCAGTTGATAAAAAAACATTTTTGGGACTTCAGACTCTTTTCATGGACTGCAGGAACCATTATAGTTAGGACCTTGGTCCCTATTTTGAGCATACATAAATTGACAGATATTGAAAAAAAAAAAAATCTAAATAATCTATATTATAAAATAAAGGGAAAATTAAGAAAAATTTCCCAAAATGCCTTGTGTGCTTATTTTACAGATAGGTAAAAAATAAAATAAAATAAAAAATAAGCAAACAAATAAACAAATACAATTCCAGACTGCTCTACTGCCTAAAATATAATCATGTTGACAACATAACACTATAGGACAATACGACTGATACTTGCTGAATCTTGAAGAAGTCTGCATTTACTGCAGCATTTAGCTGTGTTTCATGTGATTTTGTGACATTTACATTCTCTTATTTATTATTTTCTTTTTTATTCATAGCTCAGTATTGTCACATATAGTAACAGATGTTTTTAATCACAAAAAATTAAGGTATTTAGCTTCAAAAGGGAACCCATCCAGCAGTCAAGATTGTAGTGGCTTACAATATATCTGCTAAGTAAGTGTGAGAGGAGGAGGTTAATATTATTTCACTTCATTATTCTCAATAAGACCTATTCAAACTATGCTTTCCCCAACCCATAATTTTTGTGGCATAGTCACTTACCATACAGTTTGGCAAAGTGTGCAGAGTAAAAAAAGTTATATCTGGAGGAAGCATGGAAAGAGGACGCGTAGAGAGGAGAGATCAGCGGATCTAAGCATGGCCCTGAATAGAGGGAAAGAAAAGGAAAATTACTGAGAATATTTAATGACAACAGCATTGCATAAAAGCATATGAAAGCTTTATCATAAAAGCAAAATGACGTTTTTTTTAATTTATTTTTTTTACTTCTGACACAAGATAGCAATTTAATTCAAACAGAAGAACACAATGAAACTCTGTCAAGTTATGTAAATAAATTACCTGAAATTAATACTTTTAATTACTGTTATCATGAATAATATTTCCAGTTTTTCAAATTAAAAATCATCCTTTAGCTGGTATATTATATACACACACACACACACACACACACACACACACACACACACACACACACACACACACACAGTTTATTCAGTTCATAGCACCACCACAAACGCAACAAAACCACCATATCATGAGAACTCTGTGTCTGTGATTTCAAATATGTGTTTCTCCAAAATGAAAAATTGACTGGAACATCTATTGGTAAACGTAATGGAATGCTTTGGCTGTTCGTCTGAGATTAATGAACAATAACATTTGACATTGCGCTGAAAATGGCATCTAATCTACCATGTAAACCTATTCACTGCCAAACAAACAATAAAACATAATCATCTGTGAGAGCAAATTACTGTATGCTCAGACATTTAGTCAAAGAAGTACCATGTTTAGCAACTTAATATATAAACCTGTTTAAAAGTAATGAATGGAATATTATGTTTTTTATAGTATATCGAGTTTAAGCATGAATATGTCTATCAAAGATTGTATTACTGTACTGTATTACTGTACTGTGGCATCCTCCACCTTCAGGTCCTTTTCTGAATGTTTATATAATACAAAGTCTTCTGTCCACAATGATGAAAGGCCTTTTCAGTAACTTTAACAACATTCAGATTTAAAATCAAAATAATAGAGAACGAATAGAATATTTGTGGTATAAAGAAGCCACGGATCAGTTACATACAGCACACTTTTGCACCGCATTTATATATGCAAGTCTTGCCATCAGTCCCTCTGTTACACAAATCCCTGTTTCAATTAGACCTGACAACATTTCAGCCTAATCTAAACAGCAGAGTCAGATAAACCCACCTCAATCACACCCTCTCAAACAGTGCTCTAATAAAGCCATCTGCCCAAATGGCATCACATCTCACAGCCCATCCTCCTCACCTCTCTAACAACAGCCGACACAAAAACCAGCAAGAGTAAGAGAGGATAAAATGAAGAGAGAGATTGCTGAAATATGTGTATATATTATTATTGTTATTATTATTATTTTCACTGTGTGAGAACATGATGTGTGGCGTGAGAGCTCCATGGCTTGTCGGACATAGCAAGAATAACTAAGGGGGGTGGACCTTTGTAAAGGGCCAATTGTGACTGAATTTTGACTTTATATCGCAATATGATGCCTGAAAAACTTAAAAACCAAACTTTAGCTTTCTTATAAGCAAGCAGCTAATAAAAATCCTCTCATCAATATCATGTAATTTTTTTTAAATAAATATAAAACAAAAAACACAATTACAAAGCAACAATGACAACATGACAACTAAAAATGTTCCCTGAAGTTTGATCAATCTTATAAATCCAGCATTGCGGATGCATTTTAAAGGAATAATGATTCATAAAGTCTTATCTTATAATCTTATAATGCAAAGTGTTTTCTTTCGAGAATACAGTTAATGATTGGATCAGGCTTAATTTGTTGTATTTATAATTAGCTTCTGAAACAACAGAAGTCCATTATGTAATGTTCTCATTTAATTGTGTGGTATTTCAGGTAGTAACTGTAGCTACCAAAAAGAAACTGCAGGGGTCAGACTGTTTAACACAGCAGAGGTTATAAGTATTCTGACCACTGCAACTGCCAGTGAGGGAACAGAGGGGAAAAAGAAACAGTTTGATGGAAAGAGAGACAGAGAGAGAACTGGAGAGATGGAGGGAGAAAGCGAGGAAGATAACAGAATACTGCAGGAGTCATCTAATTTATTCTCAAATGATTGCAATTCCCATCTGATTCACAGTCCCCTGCTTTGTCAGCCTTTGATTAGCCGGATTCATCAAGCCATTAACTCCATTATGAAAGTCTTCTGAAAGAAATAACTCATGGTGGAAACATCCTGTGAACATTCCTTTATTCCAGCAGAGCCTCTGGGAAGAGCTGCACATCTGTTCCCTGAGATATGACTCGCAAGTGAAAGACATACTGACCGAGAATAACCTTGGCTGCTCAAAGATGATAGCTATGAGTGTGTCTGGAAGATGTCTGGGTTTGGTCAGGATGTGGTCTTGATTCATGGCTAGTCAAAGGGTACAATCATTCATGCCACTGAATTGTATGATTTTATGATGTCTGTATTTGGACATTAATAAATAAAACACAACAAAACATTTTCATATGTAATAGTGAAATTAAAATTACAATAATCATTATTTGAATCAATTTTGAAGTAATTATCATAATAAAGTAAATACTTTAATATGGTGCTATAAGCATAAGATTAAAAATCCATATAAAATCCAAGACACTCATCCAAGATTAGCCTCGCTTTCATACTCTCCCAAAAGCACCAGCACCAGTGCAGTAATCTGATTCACATTAGGCAGATAAATGAATTGACTGAATGTGACCCAGCCTAATCTATCTTTGTAAAATATAAAATGCAGAGATTGTCAGTCTGTCTTCACCAGCTCTGAGATCAATGATCTCCACACTGTGCTATTCTTTCCCCACTAGCAGCTGTGCAGAGCAGAGAGGAGCGCCTGCCCTGCATGAGAAGCATTACAGTTATTAAAGTACTCAGTGCAGAAGAGCTGCAAGCTAAACTGGGAATAAGCAATGACAGGGTCATGGAGATATATGCTGAGATTTATACATAGACATGCTTGTGCAAAACTTGCCTATTTAAATACAAAAGCTCTGTTCCAAAACCTACTAGTGAGGAACCTTGCTTCCCATAGCCCACAGAGGCAGCTGCCTTCTAAAGGGAGCATTCTAACTGTTATGGAAGCTAGTAAGTGACGGATTCAGAATGCTCTTCGCGGTCATAAACTGTGCACACCTTGCAAAAAGCACAGGACACTTGCCACACAATCAATCTGAGTAGCTTGATGCTAGCATGTTGCACAGTGCAATTCTTAAATAATCAAAAAAAAAAAAAGAGAGAAAAAGAAAAAGTCACATAAAATCAGATTAACACTTGTCTATTTTTAATCAATAATTATAAAACATAAACCTGCACCCCACTTGTTTTGTTTACCTTTGTAAAACTTGTTTTGTTTTTTCCCCCAAGCAATTCTGCTTTACAATCTGGATTAAACAAGAGGTGCATCCCAATTTGTGTACTTATGCACTATCACATGCCATTTTAAAGCATAAATAGTGTGTTCACATTGAACATTCCAAAAAGAAGAAGTGCACTTCATATTCCTGAATAACACTTTTCCTTATGTAGCAAAAGGGGAGTGACTATCAGACTCTTAAACTGGATGACAAAAAACCTTTTATACAATTTATAGTATAAATTGAGTACATAGCGCGTCATTTGGGACACAATGAAGGCATCTTAGAGCGTTTTATAATTAAGATGGCTACCTTTTAAAACAGTCTTCATCTAAAGATCTCACCAAAAATGGCTTTAAAATGTTGCCTCTGTAGGCAGCTGACTAGGTTTTGGAACAGGATGTTTTGGCAAAGGAGGTGAAAATAAATTCTTACTTTCCTATACTTCTTGATAACCTAAATAGGTCTTCTGTCTCTTGCTTCCTCTCACTCAATCTTTGCTTACAAAGTGGTATTTCCAGTTGTTGCAAAACGCAAGTTTCTCCTATTTCCCTCCAAAGCCCTTGGCCGCTCTCCACTCAAAGATAAGGGGGAACAGTCAAGCATGTGAAGGAGCATCTTGATTGCTTTCTCTCTCTCTCTCTCTCTCTCTGTAAAACATGTGTTGAATTACAGGCACTCCCCCAGTCTCTGCAGGCTGATGCAGCACTTTGCTGTAGGAGAATTGAGTGCATATCACGTGAGCTATTTTTCATCACTGGGAGGAGGCCGCAGTACACATGGGTCTAGACTAAGATTACTGGTTCAGATCAGTCTATGTGGAGAGATCATATACTGTATGTGAAGAAGCTGTTGTTAACATTTTTAGCATGCTGGATAGAGACCAGGGTGGTCACGTTGGTATAAATTATTCATAACAGGGCTTGCAGCACAGTAGGTGGCAGTCTTTGAATGAAATAAAAGATAAGCTCAAAAAAGACTTTAAAATACTGAGTCGATCACAGCACATCTTATTACATGCACACACACACACACACACACACACACACACACACACACACACACACACACACACACACACACACACACACACACACACACACACACTTGTCACATACTAAAAATACACACAAACCTGAATCTTTTCCTGAATCTTTCACACCTTCCTCTATATTCTGGATCTATTCTATAGCCACAGCCACAAACACAACATTTAAACTCTCTATCAATATCTAACTAACCATGCTTTCTAAAATCAGACAGACAGGGCATCTTAAATCTCAATAAAAATACATTTTTCAAACAGTTTTTCTGTGTTGTATCACATTCACAAGCTTTCTTGCAGCATCAAAATAACAACCCAAATTAAGTGTTTTGTGGGGATTCAGAATCATAGAATAGAATATCGATTATGTTTGGGCATATTTTGTGGTTTGAGGGTTTAAATGCCTTGTTGAAGGTAACCTTACGTGAGGATTCGCATGCAGTGTTCTACGTCATTTGAATTTGGGAGTTCAGTGAGCGCCCGCCCTCTGTCGTCGCATAGGGCTGCTCCCACAGTTCACGGAATAGGAGCCACGCCATTTCAAATACACCGACAATCTCAACTTTTCACCCAGAAGACACTAAAAACACGGCTAATTCTGCACATACATGCTTTCAAGAGTCTGTGTTTAACCGCAGGACAGTGTGTCCTTCCCGCGTGTCCCCTGCGCAAGACGGACCTTTCCTTGCAGAAACTTGCCCAAGTGAGCGCGCAGAAGCACTGCAATGCAGAAAGAGCCCACAGACACAGGCAAAGTCGCGAGCCCGGGCTCTGGACTACAACATGCTTTGTTTTCAGCCCAAACCCTTTAGACCCATTCATCTAAATATGGATCGGCAACAATGTTTACAATTTTGCGCTGATTTAAAACAATACAGCTTAAAATATCGCAATACTGAGATCAAAATCATTGTGTCATAGCTTTACTGATGCACCTGTCCTGACAGAGAATAATAGTCACGTTTATAGCAAATAATAAACATTTTATTTACAGTGAATTTTGCATCTGCAGTTTGACTTACGTGACGAGCAATGCCTAAATGCGAGAAAGAGTAAAAGGCTTGGGGCAAGAATTTTGATATCCATCCTCTCCGGGAGATGGAGTCGCTGTTAGATGATTAAATCAAATGTTATCCTTTTCTCGTCACCGGACAGAACAGCATCGTTTATACGTCTTTTCGGCCAACTTTAACTCTCTCGGCCGGGATGGCGATAGACTCGCTCGCAAGAGGCGGGCGCGCGCGCGAGCGAGAAAGTGGTGCTGATGCTGCGCTCTGGCGGGAGCGCGCATACTTTCATTAAACGAAATTCCTTGAAACTTGGAAAGTTGTGACAATCTGGTCGAAATATATTTATAAACTCTCTGTTGTTTAATACAGAGGGAAAATGGAGTCGTATGGTCTCTAAGGAGACAGTGGACAGTCACGACTTTAGTGTCTGGGTTCACAGTAAGGGAGGGGTGCAAGATAACAGAGAGAAAAAAAAAGTTTTGGACTCAAGCGGTTCGTCATGGTCATGGGAAGTCCGAATCATTTTCGTGAATCGGTTCGTTTGAACAGAACCTCTTAAAATGATTATTTTACGTAATGACGAGATCACGTTGTTCCTGACATCCTGGTGTTGACTAGGCACATAAATTGAGTTTAAAGTGAAAAGTTTATATGAATTTAAATAAAATCTAAATAAAATGTAGATTTTATTTAAATGATTCAAAGATTTAAAAGATAAAGATTTATAAATAAGGATGCTTTATGGTCATGTGTCTCATGAAGCCATTTAAACTTAAATATAATTTTTTATTTGTATTAATATATATATATATATATATATATATATATATATATATATATATATATATATATATATATATATATATATATATATATTACCAAATTAACTAAATCATCAGTTCACTCCAAATGCTCATATCAACTTGTTCATCAGTTATTGGGTCATAGCGACGAGACAGGCGCATGCTCATTCTAAGTTCAGCCAGTTCAGAAAAGTAAAATATGCTATTCTGAATTCAGCAAGATCTGATTTGATTTGTACACAATCCAGATGTCGCTTACTATACACCATGCACCTTACTTTCCAATGCATACAGTATATCTAACATCATGGCTTTAGTTACAATGTAGTTAAAATTCTGCATTTCCAGTGCCTCCCTTTCCTGCAGCATGGGTTTGTCCAGAAAGCACAAGTTCATTATACAATCAGTCCAACTGGTTACAATCTGATTTGTTTGTGGGGGTTGTTTGTACAAGGTACTGTAGGTAAAATCCGTATTTGTGTTGGAAGAGGTGGTCTGTCCATGATTCTGTGATATAAAAAGGCTTTGGGATTAAGAAGTGGGTTTGTAGGACAGCAACAGAGCAGGGGCATATTCAGGGGCAGAGGGGGATTTGCAGTGTTTCTAATCAAATCAGATTAGGGTTTTATCAAAGTCCCTCCCTGTTCTTACAATTATCTTACACACATCAACACTCATTCATGAATATGAATATGCATGGGGAAGCAAGTTGCAGTGCAAGGGGTTAAGATATCTTGTCTGGGGATAGAGAAGAAAGGTCTCTATCCCCAGACACACACACAATTCAAGCTGCAATCATTACATTATTGAGGAAGACTTATTTGTGAAAATACATATGGGTATCTGGATGGGCAGGAGAAAAGTGAAGAATATTACTTTTAAAGCATCAGTTATTGCTTTTACATAAAATAAATGCAATAGATTCAGCAAAGGATTAAATGACAAATCCATGCATGAATCCTCTATTGATTTTCTTTACACACAGACAAAATCTACTATCTTTATAATCCTAACCTCATCCCTAAAAAAAAGTCCATCTAATCACCATCTGTTTCAAGTTGAAAACACAACTGTGTCAATGTGCTTATTTAATACATTTGAGAGCAAGGTCCTGAATTCTTTACTTACATTATAATATCATTGACTATGTTTTGTGATAACATCTAAATTAGCAAAGTCAAAAAATAAAAATAAAAACTATGTGATCATTTACTAACCCTCATACTTTCCAAACCTGTATGACTTTCTTTCTTCTGCGTATTTTAATCCATTCAAAGTAATTCAATATAGTAAACAAAACAGTTTGCTTATCAACATTTTTCAAAATATCATCTTTTGAAAAAAGGTTTTCTATGATCTATTCTGCATTTAGACCAGTGTTACTTTACTATTATTATTATTGAGAGACTATTAAAAGAGGTTTTTATTAATTTTTGAATTAGTTTTTATAATTGTGTTCTGTTTTAATTTAAATTTTAGTTTAAGTAATTTGCTTGTTTGTCATTTTTTTAAATGTCTATATAGTTTTAATTTCTGTTACAGCTTTAGCTATTTTAGTACATCAACTTAAACTAATGAAAATGAAAAACAATAAAAGGCTGAAATTATATGCTTGATGTTATTTAATAATGTTTAGTATTTAAAAAAAAAAAAAAATTAAGTGACGAATGTTTGTTTTATGTTTTTAGTTTTAGTTGTCTATAATCACCCTGATTAAGACTGTTTATAGTTTTTGTGTATGTACAGTAAAGACAAGCACTACAACATGATATGGTTAAATGCCTCATATGAGCACCAGATGGCGCACACAAGTCAAATCGTGAGGTCTCTAGTGAAACAAATGCCGGATGTGAAAGTCAGGATTAAAAACAGGCGCCAAAGAGCCAC
This sequence comes from Cyprinus carpio, assembly GCF_018340385.1. Taxonomy (NCBI): domain Eukaryota; kingdom Metazoa; phylum Chordata; class Actinopteri; order Cypriniformes; family Cyprinidae; genus Cyprinus; species Cyprinus carpio. The sequence continues at coordinate 19,938,318 of NC_056574.1, read as the reverse complement.
GAGTCACGACTCCCTGCCAAAACTTAAGAACAATAGAAGAGTTTTGATCAAGTGTAAAGATGAAATTCAGAGAGCAAAGATACTAAAACTAAAATCACTGGCTGGTGGTAAAATTAGCTGTGCCGAAGTAGGTATGAGGAAGAGTCGTGTGGTTTCAGGAGAGCTCTTGAATGTAACTATGGAGGAAGTAAAAGGAAGCTTGATTGGAGGCAAAGTTGATCCGGTCAAAAGAGAAATGATACAGAAAGATAATAAAAAAAGTGATAGTCTCTATTTACTGATACACTTTGAAGACAGCAATTTACCAGTAAATGTGAAGCTAGGTTTCATCAGTTATGTGGTACAAGAATATGTTCTCCCTCCTTAACGGTGTTATAATTGCCAACGCTTAGGGCATACCGCTGCTGTTTGCAAAGGAAAAATGCGGTATGCAAAATGTGGAGAAAAGCATGAGTAAGGGAAGTGTCAAGTAAGAACTAATGGTTTGGAACAACATGGGGGTAAGTGATTAATGACAAAATTTTCATTTTGGGGTGGAGTATCCCTTTAATGCTATTCTAAATAATAAATTTTATTCAACATTACAAATATTTACGGATGGATCTGAGGAACCTCTTAGTCAAAAGGTTGGAATAGGTGTAAATATTCCAAAATTTAAAGTACGAATTAGTTTGAAATTGCCAGATGATTTATCGGTATCTACTGCAGAGTTAACAGCTATAATAACAGGACTACAGTGGGTTGAACAAGTCAGAACAAATAAAGTGGTAATATGTTCAGATTCTTCTTCAGCTTTAATTAGTATAGCACATGCGAGATCAGATAGAGAGTGTATCTGTCTTTATAGGGATTGAAAGTGGCTGGGATAATGGTATATTTTTGTTGGGTGCCAGCACATGTTGGGGTACCTGGTAATGAAGCTGCTGATAAACTAGCCAAGATGGAGGTGGATGTTAAAGTGCCAATGGGGAAAAAGGAGGCAAAGTCGATTTTAAAGAAAACGTTCATAAATGGCAAATTAGATAGGATAATAGCAGCACAGGGAGATGGTGTTATAATATTACGCAGACAGTAGGGAGGATAAATTGTCTGGGAAGAAACTGGAAAGAAGAGGTGTGGCTGTCTAGATTAAGACTGGGACATACAGGGTTGAAATAAACACTGGCACTTATGGGTTTACATGAAAATGGGTTATGCAAAAAATAAATGCGTATATGAAAATGTATATCTTACTTTTTATGTGAGTGAAATATAGTGTATATCATGATATTATTTAGTCACTTTGGTGAGGAAAGAATGACAAATGAAGATATTTTAGGAAAAGGTTTAGTGGATAGACAGGTATACAGAGCACTAATTAAAATTATATATATGACTTTAGATATGTGATTTAGGATATGGATTATAATATGTGTGGATGGGAGTATTCTACCTAATCTGGGGTATGAAGAGCTAATTGTGAGTGTTAGAGGAGCTGAACATGCAGCGCTAGCATGAGCATGTGATCTGAGTGCTCCATAGATTGGAGAGAATATGAAACATCCACCAATTATTATTTGTTCCTCAATCCTATTCTTATTCTTAATCTCACATAGCCAGACCTTCAGACTGACGGCTGAAGGTCTGGAATCCAGCTTTCATTGGCCAAGGCCACCCATGAGGCCATTTGACAGACATGTCAAACAACCAATCACAGTTCGTTTTGTTCAGCATCATGTTTCGGGGCGTGGAAATGTCGCCACATTTTATGTTGGGGTTTAGCGTCATGGCATCTTTGTTTCCAGGCAGAACGTTAAAGAACGCAACACGCACGTCTCCCAGAAATCCTGTATAATTCAACCAATCCGATGATGACTTCAAAACTCCTGAAGTGTTTCCACTTTTGTGTGCCGTAGGCTATGCATCAGATGTTCAGCCAATGGTCCGTGGGCATGGGACCTGAGGCTGAGACTATTTGCCATTAAACAAGAAGAAGAAGAAACAAATACCAGCGAGCCATCCTACAAGCTATCGAATGAAGCCGCTGGTCAAACAGTTTGGGACTGGCCATCAGATGCACTTCCCTTTTCTCTTCCAACCAGTGACCTCTCCAGAAAAAGAGGAAATAAAGCTGTTCGTGTGATTCAGTGAGGAACAAATTTTTGTCTTTGTATCTCTACACGTGAGGGCAGTTTCATGTTGAGACGTATGCACAGCTGTTTGGTTTACTTTGGTCTCAAGATAGACATTCGTCAAGTTAAAGCTTAGCTGGTTCTGGTTTAGTTCAGTTCAGTTCTCAGACTGTGAAACATCTTTGGATGGAAAGTGAAACCACTGATCGAACAAAGTGTGCTGCTTTCGTTCAGGTAACAGAATCATGCAAATAGAGACCGTAGGAATTATGCCTTCAAATGTAAATGCACTTCCTCTTCATCTCTTCCCCTTTGTAAAGGGTTTCCATAGTCTTTGTATTGCTCTGACACACATTCTGCTCCCAGAAATTAACATAAAACCACACGTGCCCCTAAACAAGTCTCTTCTATTCTGTTTCCTCCCTTCAATAGGATTTTCCTTTGATCTGATGGTTTCTTCACTGCTTATCAGATGATCTGTGTACTTATGCATATGCTTGTGGTTGTCACATGGTGTACATGCATTTTCCATATGGGTATTTGCATTTCTATCTCTTGGTCATTCTCTAAACATACCCAAGACTGTTTTGCTGATGTGGCCTTGTCTGTCAAAGTTAAGATAATAACCTGCATTAAATGACCTCCAAGTTAATTTTGTACAGTAAAACACATAGTTTGGTATGTTAGTTGGCAATTAGTTGTCATAAAAAGTTTAGAGATCCAGAACAGACTTGCTTAAAGGTCTACAAGCCAAAAAACATGACAGGAATTGATGCATGTTAATTTATGCAGGGAACAAATGACATACAAGCTTGTTCACAATGAAAAAGGAGGGAATATCTTGCTGAAATATGACAAGTTCTTAAAGTCCTATAAAAAAGGTAAATCTGACATTTTAAGAGACATATTCACCATGACACATGATCATGAGGGCCTTTAGTGGTCAGTGCTTCTCAAACCTGTCCTGGGGTCCCCCAAAAACGGCACATTTTGTCCCGGTTTTCACACAAGATATGCAATTATTGCTGGTCTACAGGACAGGTTTGAGAAGTACTGCATTATGTTATCATTTCCTGTTTTGTTTTGTTTTGTTTTGTTTTGTTTTGTTTTGTTTTGTTTTGTTTTGTTTTGTTTTGTTTTGTTTTGTTTTGTTTTGTTTTGTTTTGTTTTGTTGTTTGGTTTTGGTTTTGGTTTTGGATTGGATTGGTTTGGTTTGGTTCGGCTTGTTTTATTTTGTTTTGTTTTGGGTTTGATTTGGCAGATAAAAGATTTTCAAATATCAGTAAGCAGTGAAAACATTTTTTTCTATGAAATAATAGTATGATACACAATGACATCCTGAAATTTGTACTTAACAGCACCCCCCCCCCAAAAAAAAGTATATATATATATATATACACTCACCTAAAGGATTATTAGGAACACCATACTAATACTGTGTTTGACCCCCTTTCGCTTTCGCCTTCAGAACTGCCTTAATTCTATGTGGCATTGATTCAACAAGGTGCTGAAAGCATTCTTTAGAAATGTTGGCCCATATTGATAGGATAGCATCTTGCAGTTGATGGAGATTCGTGGGATGCACATCCAGGGCACAAAGCTCCCGTTCCACCACATCCCAAAGATGCTCTATTGGGTTGAGATCTGGTTACTGTGGGGGCCATTTTAGTACAGTGAACTCATTGTCATGTTCAAGAAACCAATTTGAAATGATTCGAGCTTTGTGACATGGTGCATTATCCTGCTGGAAGTAGCCATCAGAGGATGGGTACATGGTGGTCATAAAGGGATGGACATGGTCAGAAACAATGTTCAGGTAGGCCGTGGCATTTAAACGATGCCCAATTGGCACTAAGGGGCCTAAAGTGTGCCAAGAAAACATCCCCCACACCATTACACCACCACCACCAGCCTGCACAGTGGTAACAAGGCAGTGATGGATCCATGTTCTCATTCTGTTTACGCCAAATTCTGACTCTACCATCTGAATGTCTCAACAGAAATCGAGACTCATCAGACCAGGCAACACATTTTTCCAGTCTTCAGCTGTCCAATTTTGGTGCGCTCGTGGAAATTGTAGCCTCTTTTTCCTATTTGTAGTGGAGATGAGTGGTACCCGGTGGGGTCTTCTGCTGTTGGAGCCCATTCGCCTCAAGGTTGTGCGTGTTGTGGCTTCACAAATGCTTTGCTGCATACCTCGGTTGTAAAGAGTGGTTATTTCAGTCAAAGTTGCTCTTCTATCAGCTTGAATCAGTCGGCCCATTCTCCTCTGACCTCTAGCATCAACAAGGCATTTTCGCCCACAGGACTGCCGTATACTGGATGTTTTTCCCTTTTCACATATTAGGAAGCCTCATTTTAAAAGTGTGACTTTTAGACCACAAAATCATGTAAATGCATGAAACATTATAACTTCATGACCATTTTTCTACAGAATATGATTTTTTCTGGTTACACCAAGCTCTAAAATATTTTATCAAGTAGAAATTATTCCAATAAATTCCAATAAATTATGAATATCTGGACAAGTCATGGGGGCCTTTGAATATTGCTGTGAACAATGGGTCAAAAAGGCTGACGACCACAGCCATAGAAGAGGTGTATTCAATTCATTGCATTTATGCATTACATGCATTTAATGGATTAATAGATTTAAAAAGAATAGATAGAATGAGAAAAATTAGCATCATGTCATCAAACTGTTTTTGATCTTGTCAGGTCCTAGAACACTTCAGCTGCTTTGCTGCCCAGCAGGGGCAAACCGAGTCTCGGTGGTGCTGGTGGGGGGCACATATAGCCTCTCCATGTCTCATCATCCCCTGACAGGACAGCTGCTACAACAAGATGGCTGTGGTAGAGTTTATTGGGCAAATAAACAAATAAATATTCTGACTGCAAGCACTGAACAGCTGCCTAACACCATCTACCACAGACAATAAAGACAAATTTGCTACCTCCTAAATCTGCAAATTCCCTTCAGGTAATAATCTGTTTTGGACAGTTTTGGGGCCTGCATGAAAGACACTGTGGAGGTTAGCATGCTAGCTCTGTCAGCAAGAGTTTCAATAGCAGGCGCATTAGAGTGCAAGCAGTGTAAGCAAGTATTGTATTTTACAGAGCCCAGACTAGTCCTGTCATCAAGTTCCACTTTACAGTTTTAAATAACCATGACTGCGGCTCAGCTCACAGGCTAGAATAGTGTTTGCCTTATCAGGGTGTCAATGGCCATCATCCAACACCTTTGAAATGAAATTAACACCCATCAATTTCTCTATGATTTTACTGAAGTCACTGCACAAGCCTGTAGACAGAAGTTTTAGTGAATTACATGTGGGGAAAATTTGCAAACATTTGCAAATGTATATGGAAGAATGCAAAATGCACAAGCACACACTGAAACACAATCCTGGTAACCGCTGCCAAGTATGATAGTCAGCACAGTACTGTCAATATCAAACAAACACTTTGGAGTGCAAACAAATGGGCAGACCAAACATTCAAGGCCTTTCAGCTGTATGGGAGATGAAACTGTGTGGGTGTGTGTATGTAGTCTATATGTAGCTGTTGCTGCTATATGTGTGTGAGCAGTGAGAGGTATGTCTTTTGTTTGTGTCACTGTCTATACAGTAAATAAAAAATTCTTAGATAAGCAAATAATTCTGAAAAAATACCAAAGATTTACTATTTACTATTCTGGAACTTGCACTATGTTTTTTTTAAAGCAAATTAACATGCACAGCAAGTCAATTGGAATTTTCAAGAGTTCAAATAGGCTACTAAGAAAAATGGTTTTGTGGTTCAGTCAGTATTTCCTTTTTCCCAGAATGCACTTGGACATGTATAATTAATACGGTGTTCTTTGAGCTTTCACCGGTCATCAGGTAAAGATTTTCATCAGGTTCTCAACCTCCAGTTAAAATCGCTCTACTGTAGTGAAAGCTAGGTCATTGTCGAATAAATGAATTTTTTACTTCTCATGCCTTGGATTTTTTATTTGTGACTGAAACATGGTTAACAAATGGTGAAATGTCATCTTTTGGTAAGCTATCCCCCTCTGACTGTTCTTTCTATAGCTCTCCTAGGCCAAGAGGACATGGTGGTGGCTTAGCCACAATTTTTAGAAACTCCTTCATATGTAGACTTCTGCCTGTAGATGCCTTTTTTAGCTTTGAGGAATGACTCTTAAAATTGATCTAAATGCCCCCCTACTCTGTGTATTGGTGTAGTCCTCCTAAAGTCAGTACAACCTTTATTCATGAGTTTTCTGAGTTTCTGTCTAATCAGGTGTTTTGCTGTGACAGGCTTTTGATGTTCTGGGATTTCAACATTCATGCCTGCTGCTAAACCTATGGTTAAAAAATATATGAGCCTTATGGACACACTCAATTTTGTACAGTCAGTCTCCAGCCCTACACATAACAGAGGCCATACATTGGATCTTGTTTTGACTCTTGGTTTTTCTCTACATATTTGATGCTGGAATTTTTGATCATTACCCTGTGGTGTTTGAACTTGTTATTTCATATGACCAGCCCATACTTTCTCAGCCTGTTCATTACTCTGCCTTTCATGCAACTACTGCATTTTCTGAGAATTTTCTGAGTCTTATTCCAAGTTCCTTTCAAATTCTAATGCCTCTCTTTCATCCTGTATGGATATTGAACAACTGTTTGACATTTTCAACTGCTTGTTGTACTGCTCTGAATACAGTTCCTCTACTTAACCGTAAGATGTTAAGGTCAGTTCTAGTCCTCAGCCCTGGTTAATCGCATCTTCTCACACTCTCAGGCAAGAGTGCAGGAGGCCTGAGTGCAGGTGGAAAAAAGGATGCTTTACAAACTTTCAGCCAGTGTCTTAATCTCAATTACTCAAAAGTATTTCTCAGATGAAATTCATATGTTGTCAATCAGATGTATTACCTGGTCATTTGTTTAGAGAGGTTTTAGACACACACATCAGCCCCACCCTCTTAGCTATAATAAACAGCTCTTTGATAAACGCTCACTCTCACAGTTTACTTCATACCTGGATACTTTTAATGTTTTAGACCCATTTCAGTCTGGTTTTAGAGCACTGCATAGTACTGAATTCAGCAGTGCTGAAGGTTACAAATGACATTCTCATATCCATTGATTCTGGGTCATCTGCTATCCTGATACTGTTGATCATGATATTTTTCTGAAATGACTTGATTGTGTTGTTGGAGTCCAGGGCCTAGCTTTACAGTGTTTTGACTTTTTCTGTAAATATCAGGTCATTTACTTGACCCCCTTTGCCTATCCATTGTGGTGTTCCACAGAGATCCGATTTTTGTCCCCCTTTCGTTTTCCCTCTGCATGCTCCCTTTAGGCTCAATACTCCAACATAACATAAATTATCATTGTTATGCTGACAACCTTGAACTATATCTTCCAATCAAACCAGGAAATGACTTTTCATTAGATCATCTCTTTTCAAGACCTGGATGATTCTCTGCAACTGAATGAAAATAAAACCAAATGGCTTCTACTGGGTCCTGCTGCTTCTTAAGTAAAAACCTACACAATCATCCAAAAAATTTTTGATCGTCTTCTCCAGTTCGATAAGCATATAAATGCAGTTGGCAAAAGTAAAACACTTTCTTTCTAGTAAAGACCTTGAAATTGTAATTCATGCACTAATTTCCTTTCGACTGGATTACTGTAACTCTCAGTACATTCGCCTCAATCTACACTGTCTCAGTTACAAATGGTTCAAAATGCACCAGCCAGATTGTTAACAGGAACAAAGAAAAGGGATCATATCTTCCCTGTCCATGCCTCATTGCATTGGCTCCCTATAAAATTTAGAGATCTTTAAGATATTTCATTTCACATACAAGGCACTGTATAATTCTGCCCCATTATATTTGTGATCTTATTAGGCCACACACAGCCTCTAGGTCATTTAGATCTTGTGATCAGTTACTTTTATCTGTCCCACATTCTTGTTGTATATTCGAAAGGAGATCGAGCTTTCTCTGGAGTTGCCCCAAAACTCTGGAACAGTGTACCTTTGAACATCAGGGTCTCTCCATCACTGGATGTTTTTAAATCTAGCTTAAAGACTTATTTTTACTCTCTAGCATTCGAGTGATGCTGTGTATGTACTTTGAATAGTTGGTGTTCTATGAATATAAATGTTGATTGATGTTAATACTTTTAAATTTCTATTTATGTCTTTTTTTCTACCCTCTCTCTTTTAAAATTCTGATTAATTTTTATTGTAAAGCACTTTGGATCAACTATGCTTGTGTTAAACGGGTGCTCCATAAATAAAATTGGCCTTGCCTTCCACTCAAAATTCCTCCCTAATGCTTGAAATATTGTCAATTAGATAACATTTTCAGTATTTTTTACTATAATATTTAACACTTTATTTTTACAGTGTGTTTGCATTATGTACAATATGTTCACAGAAAAAAACTGAGTTTTAGCTTATAATATTTAAAAATGAAAAACTTTTAAATAAAGAGAACAATTTGTCATGACATGACAACCTGACATTCTACATTCAGTCAAAACATTTACCTAATTACATGAATGAATTAAACTAAAAAAAAACAATGCAAATTGTTGCTTTTTTCTGAAGTTCTACAAACACCTCATTTTTTCAGTGCATGCAAATTGAATGTAAGAGAGAATGTGTGTATATGATGTATGTGGTGTGACGGCGATGTAAATATTTTAAATTAAAGGGGTCTGAGCTTTAATCTACAATCCTCAGCCACCAGTGCCAGAATTCATTCCAGCTGCTTAAGGCTTTGTAAAAGCGTCAATATGACAAATGGACTGTACAGTATATTGTATGTGCAGTGTGATTGTCTATGTGTGCTGGAAGCTTTACTGAACTCTCCAAGCGCAAACTGATCCAGCGAGCATGTGGAAGCCCTGCCAACCCTTTGACCCACAGTCTCTTATTCCTGGCTGCCCTGACTGTATCTTTTGGAAAGACTTAGTGCACAGCTATACATACAAAATGAATGTGCTTATATGTAGATTCTACATCTGCATACGTCTCCTTGTATGCATGTCTGCAGCCTAAGCAGCAAGTTAATGTCTTTCATTAACAATCATAATTGCTCAGGGTTTTGACCACAATAGCTTGTAAATTCGACACAGTGGTCTGATGGTTAACAGTTCAGTCCCACCTCAATACTGAAATAGAATTCATTCACCCATATTTTTAATGTGAGTATGTGTGTATTTGGGGGGAAATTGCAGGTTTCTATGATTGTTCACTGTGGCTTCCACCCTACCCTAAAGCAGAGCAAGTCTGAGGCCTTATGCATATGAAATCACAGCACAGTTGTATGAGATCTGGGAACACACACTTTTCCACTCAGTTTAACAGACCCTCAGTTATTTACCCAAAATATGCCAACATTTCTTTCCTTTTTCTTTTCTTTGCCCCTGTCACACAATGAAATTGAAATCTTTCTTAAAGACAGACATGGTTTAATACTTTGTCACAAGGATGCATGCAAAACACACACACACACACACACACACACACACACACACACACACACACACACACACACACACACACACACACACACACAAGGTTCGGGGATTTTGGCAGCGCTGTACGAGTTCTGAGTACTTTCACACAGTCTAGAGGCTATAAATAGAGCAAGGCCTCTGGATGACTGCCCACCCTTCCTTAACTCTTAATAACCAGTGGGTCTACCCTACAGTTACAGGCTGTGCACTTCTGCTCACACGCAAACCAGTAAGAAAGCCTTTTTTAAGAGCGCATATGCCATGAACATGAACGTAAACACATGCTCATAAATACACTGGATTTTGGATGCTTTTAGCAACATTATATGGGTAATTTAAAGCATTTTGAAGCTTGGATGAAAAAGAAAATAAGCTTGCATTTTCACTGTAGTTCACATATAAGATTATGCTCTATTCAAAACAGGTTCTCACACAGAATTATGAAATAAAATGTAGCTACCTATCAGAGGCATTATGAGTTCTACACAGCAACTTGAGTGAAAGTTTATAACATACTGCAGCTAATTCAATTATGTTTTAACAGGGAATGTACAATATAATGGTAAAACTAGTTATCAGCTGGTATTACAAATTTTTTTTTAACATGTATTCAGTCAGTATTGAATATAATGTATTTCAGCTGATTTATTGCTATTTTAACTTAAAATTAATCTGTAAAATCACTAATAATTTAATAACTGTAAAAATGTTAAATCTATCTTTGGTAGATTTCAAAATGAATACATACAGTATATTACATGTAGTGATGCCTTCACTTGTATCATTAAAAAAATTATTTGAATTTTTATTATTATTTAGACAAAATGGTATATCATTTTAATAGCATTTCTCGGTTTCGCTCTTAACAGGAAAATAATAATTTGTATTGGCTTGAATTTTAATATCAGTGCATCCCTACTTTTAGCTACCAAGAGTTTACTATCTGAAGAGAAGAGAAGAGAAGAGAAGAGAAGAGAAGAGAAGAGAAGAGAAGAGAAGAGAAGAGAAGAGAAGAGAAGAGAAGAGAAGTCTTATCTTTCTCCCTCTTTAGTGTGCATATACCGTGCCGTATGAGGGCGTCTGAATGCTGGATCTTTCTCGCTGCTTGTTTTGCTTTGCCATTGTTTTGTCTTATTCCTCCTATGCTCCAACCAGCCCTATAAGAATATATGTGTCTGTGTTTGCGTATGCATTCACAGATCTGCACCTTTCTTCCTGGATATTGTTGTACGATGCTGATGCAAAACATGATAAGGTCTGCTTTTGTTTATGGTCTCCTTTCTCCTTTAATTTTCTAGGCCATTTCACAATGGACAGAAATCAGCTACTATCAGATAGCCTAGAAGTGTCTCAGATCCTGTTCTGTCACTGCTGTGAACATAAGAGAAATATTTTGCAGAAGCAAATACCAGGATGTTCGCTCTGAATTTCATTAACATGAAGAAAAAGAGTGGGACTCGCTTTCTTTCTCAAGAGTAAAACAACAACTTCCTGTAGAAGAGCAACAGAATGTGTCCACAAGGGAGATGGTTAGGGGACACATACAGTGCACTTTACGGAAACTGTGAATGGTTTTTGTCCAAGAGGAGAGGGGGATTTCAGAGGGGAAAAGAGTTGGAGGAACCAGGGTTAAAGATAGAGTAATGGAGACCATGAAGTGAGGTGAGAGGGGGTTGGGAAGAGAGGTCAGAAGTTTATAGAGAGAAATTTTTTTCCCTTATGCCTTCTCCCTAACACCCCTTCTTCCAGAGAGTTTTGGACACATACACACACATAAAGAAAAATAAAGAAGAGTGAGTCATATACAAATACACTGATTCTCCTATTGCAGACGTGCAAACTGTGCCTCACAGCCTTGATTCAGCATTCATACGGTTTAATCAGGGCTGCAGGTCATTTATTCTGAAAACATTTTAATTTAATAGCTACATTATATAACAGTAGGACCTAACAAGCTTGCATTTAAAATGCTCAGAGTTGCCAGATTTAAAGAGCCAAATCACCAAATCTGGCAGCCTTATGATTTTATCTCATGACGTGACTTAATATCTCATATTTGAGTTTGTATCTCATAGTGTGACTTTTGATTTCATATCTCACAATGTGACTGTAAATTTGAAAATGTGACTATATCTCATAACGTGACTATATTTTAAGATGTGACTGCATATATCATAAAGTGACTTCATATCTTGCAACATGACTTTATATCTCATAATGTGATTTTATATCCGGCAGTTTGACTTTATCTCAAAATGTGACTGCATATCTGTGACTTCTGACTGTATAACTCACAAGTGACTATCTCTCATAATCTGATAAGGTCAAAATGTATTTTTTTTAACTTCATCTCACAGTTACCTTTTTATTTTTATTTACTCTGAGGCACTGGAAACAGGCTTTCAAACTCTCCATTGAAAAAAGGCACAAGTGCAGCTTTTTATTCAGCATACATTTTTTGCAGTTAGCCTACACTTCAAATATAAAAATATAACTGCAACTGCTTGATTCAGCATAGCACCTGTGCCAAATAATTTGCCCTTAAGGCATCACTATATCCGTCTAACAACTCTACCATGACACAGTATAGTAAATGTTTGCATGGTGGTCATTTGTGATGTCCTCGACTTAGATTTACAAGGCTTCAGGTTACCTCTGACTTCTACAGCTATAAGCTATTCAGGCACATTTCAGACAAGCCAGTAGGACGAATAAACTAAGAAAAAATCTGGATAATAAGGCTGCATACTAACAAAAGAAGAGAAGGAGTCAGTGTATTCATGAACAAGCAGTTCATGTTAGAAGAGCTTTATAGGTTGACTATTATGAGTGTGGTGTCTGTCTAATGTCAGGCTGACTCAGGGATCGACTCTATCCCATTTCTCATGTAGCATCAACACCTTAAGGCCTAAAACGACCTCACAGACAGGAAATGTCAATTATACCAAGTTGGGACTTGAGTGCAAGTCATGAAGAGAAATGTGAGAAGGCCCTGACACACATTCCCAAAAACTTATACAACAATTTCTTATGTGATTTTATGTCAATTCTGACTCAAAATTGAATGATTTTTAATTCAAAGCATGAAATGAGTCATTAAAGGGGTCCTGTTATGCCTGCGCTTTGTGTGTGCGCGCTCAGAAAACAATATATCAGAAGTTTAAACTAACAAGATTTTTAAACGTGTTGCAAATAACTTTTCATTATGACAAAGAACTGGAATGCCATGATAGAGATGATAATCATAAACAAACAGATTTGTGTTGTTGTTGCCGTATTAACAAGCATGAGCAGCAGCTCCTTTGCATTTAAAGAGACACACACGAAAACAGGATGCATTATATAATAAATGATATGTGGGGTATTTTAAGCTGAAACATCACAATCTCAATTTGAGATTGGGGAAATTTAAGATTTAAATTACAGCTTGTTAAAAGGGGCTTATTAGGACACCCTTAATGCTGTTATCTGACCACAGAATTTTGTTGTTGATCAGTCAGAATGAAACATTCCATAAAGTCATGGTATTATTAAACATTTTTCTAAATATGTCCCTCTTCTGTAAATTGTAAAGCATCTACAATAAATGAAGTTTCTAATTTTCAGATATTAAAACTGTTTAACCCTTGTTAATTCACAATCTGACAGGTTAAAAAATCTGTGACTTTTGAGATAATATTTTGACAAAAAAAAATTATGTGATGAGTTATAAAAAAATACTACTTGGCTGTTTGGGGTGAAACTGAGAAAGTGACACAAAATAAAATCTAAATGAATCTAAAAAACATCATGGAAATTAGTGTTATATAGTTTAATTAAACAGAAAAGGTTACACTCTTACTGTTTCTATATTACTACTGTATGTTACTATGAGTGAGGCCAAATCAACATAGCAGACTACTGAAAAAATAGTAAAATACAGATTGGAACAGCTGAGAGGATATGGAGACACAACAGACTGTGGCATCAACACTGAAAACTCCAAATGAAGATTTAGGGATTGTTTTGTGAAAATGAGACAGAAAACTGAAAACATCAGAGTGGTCAAATTCCTCTCACTCCCTTGTTTTCAGAGACAAAAGATGGGTGTGATAATGATAGTCTGTTTTTTCTTCAAAACCTCACTCTCTCACAAGCCATATATAGACACAAGACTCCCTTTTTCTTAGCGTGGGCAGAGAGATTGACAGAGAGAGAGAGCTCTAAAAATAAAACATCTGTTCCAGGAGCAGGTCAGGTGGGAGGCAGGTCTGACCCGAATGACAAGGAAGATGAGAAGAAAAAAAAGCTGAAGTATAAGCTGTGAGGAAAATTATACTGTAATCTGTTAGAGAGAGAGGACGAGGAATTGACTGAGAGATGCCAAGCAGGGGGGTTTAGTTGACAGCACACTAGCTAGACCCCAGTGTGAGTGTGTGCGTTTGTGTCCATGTGTGTTTGGTAAAACCACAGGCAGACCTAAAGACAAACACCAGGGCCAGCTTGCAGAATGATGAATGTGTGGAGAAAGTCAGCAAAAAGTGAAGCAGAGCAAACGAGAGGAAATGAAGGCATAGAGAGAGAGAAAGCGAAGGGAGTGCAGGCACAGAGGGGCCCTGAAAATATCATGTGTCATCTGTATGAATGTGCGCAAGCAAGAGTGTGTTTGGTGAGCTTTTTGAAAGCATGATTTATGGGTGTACATGAGAGAATGAATGAGCTGGGCTTTGTGTGAGACTTCAGGAAAAGAAGGATTAGAGTGGAAATACTGATAATGTGTGGGACGGAAAAACTCACAATATGTAGCTGTTTTTGATCAAAATAAATGCAGCCTTCTTTAGCAAAAAAAAAGAAAAAAAAAGAAAAAAGACTTCTTTCATATGTTTGAAAGCAACACACAGCACCAATGGCACATCCAATCGCTGACTGTCTTTTTGTTAGACCAATGGTTTACAGAGAGTGTTCCCATGCTGGACAAAAAAAAAAAAAAAACCTTAAACCTAAGCTGGTTTGCTGATCTTAGCTGGTTTCTCAGTCTGGTTTTAGAGGATTTTGGCCGCTTTTAAGCTGGTCAGACTCAAAGACCAGCTGGCTGCACACTGGCAGACCATCTTAAACCAGCTAAGACCAGTGAATCAATGTGGTTTAGCAGAGACAGGAAATATTTTATGAACCATTACACAACTTATGGTTACTTTTATTGATAATCTTTCAGCTATTTAAATTCAGTTTTCAAACTGATCCATTTGTTAAAGTTCTCAATGCAGTTTCGGGAGGATCCAAATCATCCAGTCCTGTCAATTATTGCTACGAGTGTATAAGCAGCTGTCATTGCTCCATTCTGGCATCCCTCCACCTCCCCTTCTCCTCCTCTGATTCCTTCTCTTTTTCCTTTATGCAGTACCATCAAAAGGGGGCTGAATGGGCAGGTGAAATTAATACTAACACTGATCTGACCAGTTATTTCCAGGAAGACAGGTACAATACAACTAAATGAAAATGAGTGCTTGGTGTCCACATGGAGTATTTTGCTTTCCAAGCCATAAAAATGTAATAAATGACAGAAAAAAATGTAGAAAGCAGACATTGCACAAGACAATAATGAGGAAGGGGGATCATCAGACCTTTTGGAAGTCACACAAAATTTTTTTCTCATTCTCTGTCTGTCTCCCTCTTTTCAGAGCCTCTCGTGACAGGAGTTTCCTGGAATAAAGGAGTCCATCTGCTTTCCATTCAGACACATAATGTGTTTCAGGAGACTACATTACCCCCCAAACACATGCACACACACACACACACACACACACACACACACACACACAACACAGAGTGATCATTCACCCCTTTACCCAGAACTTCACACTAACTCGTTAATGCAACTGCAAAGTCTCCACGTCCCAGCACTATCCAAACAATAGACGGCAAATTTCACTTTGCCATTCAAAGTAGATAGCCCTTCTGTGATGACATCATGGTTTGGACAAGGACAGATTTGGGTAAAATTTTGAAAACAGCTCTTATGTAAACAGAAACTGAGTAAACAGAGCACAGAGTGCAGGCAGGCTCATAGAAAAAGCATAATTGTATTGTTTATGGCCTAAATTAAAAGTTAAAGATCAGGGATTTAACAGCTGTTGTGGCTTTACAATGAGAGTCAAACATTTCTGATCCCATCACCGAATTGCTTCCATTTCCTGAAATGCCTACTTCACATGAGCAGCTTGCGAGATAGTGGGCGGGGCGTGTTCTGGGCGTGTGCGTGCTGACCCAATCATCTCGCGAATCCTAGCGCATGGGGTGAGTCGCCCCGCCCCCTTCACTCACGCTTCTGAAAGAGTCTGTCTGCATGCTCATGTCTCGCAGAATCAGAGACGCGACAGAAGCCGATAAGAAGCGTTGTTTTATCAACTCTCCTTTTGAAAGGACCCGTGGGATCAAAAGTATTTTAATCAGTCTTCCTCTTAAGTTGGACACGTATTTGGATATATCCCGCGGTATTTGTCAGTTGTCCCAACCGAAATGGAGGAGTTTATTCTCTCGGATCAGACCGTTTCATGCGACTAGACAGTCTCCATCTGTCCCATCTGCACGACAGGACGGAGAACATCACTGGACATTTACGGATAGAAACTGGACGACACGCCGTGATTTGAATGCCTTTGCGAGGACTTTGCTGGCTTGTGTGCTGCAGACAAGGCTTCAGTTTGCTGGCTCGGGATCATGGGGAGAAAGAGGAGGAAGAGTCTTTCGAGTTACGCAATCAGGACGAGCACACACACACTGGACGGGTATGTAGACAAAACTAAGCTGTGTCACAAAACCTAGTAAGCTGACGACCTAGAAAGCACAGTTTGATGTCCAATATGGTGTATTGCTGTAGTTTAAACTAACTGATATCTATTCTAATGCTTTTACTTATTTTAAAACGTAAAAATATTTGTGTATAATTGTTTTATTTGTTTATATACTTGCTACTATTCTAGTCACGATCCCAAACATAACAAACAACTTTCATTCTTTTGAAGTAAAATCAAGTTACATATTGCCATTTAGTTTTATGGGGATATGTGTACCTATTTATCTAGACATTAGTAACTATCGTAAGAGTCACTAATTACATTTCTTGTCTCACTCAGTTGTTATTTTGCTTATATATGATTTAGTGTTAGTGTCTATTTATTCGGTACTACTAAAACTAATTACCTGTAGTAAAGAATAGCTATTAGTCACTATTGGTATAAGTACTAGTATTTAATGAATTTGGAAAGGATACTAGTAGTCACTATTGGATTACATACTAGTAGCTAAAAAACGTGCTCAAAAGTGAATGGATTTTTAATATTAATAAATTATAATATAGACACATACAAACATATTTTTGTAGCACTGACATGTGCAAATGTATTGATTTCTCAGTTTCAAGTCGTGCAAATGTAGTGTGTTAAGAACACCGTGGCTGATCTAGCGAAACTAGTTTTTCTGGTCATATTTTGAGAATCAAAAGTGTTTGCATGCTATGATACCAATGCTCCCGAGTTATCAGTTGTGAGACATTCATACAAATGTTCACTTTGTATGTGGTTTTGAGGGCTTTTTAATCCTAGCAACCTTATTAGAGGAAAACCATGAATGTCACACAATATGTAGTTGATCATTTGTCTGTAAGGCAACTGTACATCCAAAGTATTCCACTGTTGTCACACACAAGATCTTATTGTTGAGGTGTTTCATGATTAGCCCATGTGTGTTAAATGGAAGGTACAAGGTCCCGTGAAATGTAATGAACACTGAAGGACATTCAGCTGAGCCAGCACTCAGTTTCCATCTATTTTACGCCTCTGTGCAACTGAACACATCCGCATGATCAAATATTTAATAATGGCTCCTCTGTCAGTAAAAACTCTGGTATTGATCCCCTCTTGTACACTACACAGTTTTTCAACAGTCAGTGAACCTTTCTCACACTCACACAAAGGCAGATTTAAGCAGTTCTGAATTAAAGCAGAAATATTTCCATCTCACACTCAGAAGACCCTGTGTACTTCTTGGGATGGCTAATCGCCTACAACTAAAAGTATTCCACACCCCATTATGACCCAACACCCACGTGTAAAGCTGGCTTACCTCAAGTGTACTGTCTACAGTTCATATCAGTTCTCTGATAGGCAGGCATAAAGACATATTGACATATCTTGTTGATAATTTTAACATATAAGATAACAGATAACATATCTTGTTGATCAGAGTTGATAATGTTAGTAAACAAATTTCCGTTTCACCTGTTTCTACTACCACATGTCACTGTTCATCAGAGTTCACTTATTAACTTTCCTCAACTTGATACTGAGACTCTTAAATGGGAGGTATCTAGCATGAAATCTATCACTTCCTTGCTTAACCCTATTCCCACTAGCTTATTTAAATCTTGCTTTGATGGTTTGTGTCCTGCTGATCTCAGTATTATAAACGACTCTTACAGACTGGGGTTGTTCCAGCAACATTAAAGATCACTGCTGTAACCCCTGTACCTAAAAAAGAAAATGTTGCACTGGACAACTTCAGTAACTTTCGTCCAATTTCAAATCTTCAGTTTTTGGCAAAATTACTTGAGCGTATTGTTGCCTCTCATTTGTGTAACCATCTCATAGTTAATAATCTTTTTAAACCTTTTTAGTTAGGTTTTTGTAAATTTCACAGAACTGAGACGGCCTTGGTCAAAAGTCACCAATGATTTGCTGATGGCTTCTGACTCTGCTGCAACATCTATTCTTATTCTTCTTGATCTGAGAGCCGCGTTTGAGACTGTGGATCACAGTCTTCTACTTACTCATCTTGAAAGAGTGTTTGGTGTGTCTGGGACTGTCTTAAGGTGGCTGAGGTCTTATTTTACTGACCGCTCCCAGTTTGTCTTTATGGGTGGTTATAGGTCTGAGATTAGTTCTGTCTCAACTGTTGTCCCTCAGGGGTCGGTTTTAGGTCCTTTACTTTTTAACATTTGTTTGTCACCTTTAGGCCACCTTTTGAGATCGCTCAGCCTTCATTAACATTTGTATGGCGACGACACACTGATTTATATACATTCAAAACCTCATAATCGCCTTGACGGTGCTTATTTGTCTGACTGCATTACTGAGATTAAAATATGGATGGATAATAATTTCCTGTGCTGGAACGGTGGTAAAATGGAATTTATGCTCACTGGTTCACGTTATCAAATTCCTAAAGTGGGTTGTCTGTCCCTGACTCTTGATGGCTCTGTTTTGGAAATCCAGAGTTGAGTGAGGAACCATGGAGCTATTTTTGATTTTTGATTCTTTTGTCCAGAGCACTGTTAGAACCTATTTTTCCACCTCAGAAATATCGCAAGATTGCGTCCTATGTTAAATTTTACAGATGTGGAAATGCTAATAAATTCCTTAGTCATCTCACGGTTAGACTATTGTAATGCTCTTTTAGCCGGAGCTTCTAAATCTACACGTAATAAGTTGCAATATGTTAGGGGTGGGAGCTATACCGGTATGAAAGTGATTACCGGTATTATGTTGTTCCATGATATGGATTTTGCTATACCGTGGATACCATTATATATTCATGAATAAAATTTTTGCATTTATATAGTTTTGTTCAATTGGGTACAGTTTGCAAATTTTAATACAAATGACGATAAAGAGTCGAGGCTGAACGTTTTTGTCCTCTGTGTGCAATCCCTTACTACACAGGCATTAGTAATCAAACACATAGAGCATCGTAACAGACCAGATCAATAGAGCACAAATCGCCTACTCCAGTGGTTCCCAAACTGAGGTATAGTGTACAGTCAGCAGATTATTTTTGCAAAATCAACCTCTGCAACAGGACACTTCCATGACAGTAAACATTTCTATTTCTGACGAACTTCAGCGCTCTGACACAAAGAACAATTTCAAATAGCCTATTCATAACTAAGAGAATTGTGAAAAAATATTAAGCAGCATAAATGTTTACATCATTGACAATTTCAGGTCTATGTCCAATCCCTCACTATTTCTAGTTATACAAGATTAAAATGTTTTGCCTGTAATTTTTTTTCTCATATCGCAATATAATATTGATATTGCATGGACAGTGTAAAATATTGTCATATGAATTTTAGCTCATATCGCCCCCAGCCCTACAATATGTACAAAATTCAGCTGCTAGGATTTTAACTGGGACTAGGATTGGCAGTCATATTACTCCAGTGTTAGAATCTTTGCACTGGCTCCCAGTCTGGTTTAGAGTGGATTTCAAAATTATGATGCTTACTTTTAAAGCATTACATGGACTGGCACCACATTACCTTACAGAATTGTTACATCCATACACTCCTAGTTATAGATTGCGTTCCTCAGTCAAACTTGTTGGTTGTTCCTCAAACACGTCTAAGATCAATGGTGATAAGGCTTTCTCTTTCTATGCTCCTGTCCTTTGGAATTCTCTGCCTCTTGAACTTAGGGACGCTCAGAATTGTGATGTTTTTAAAGGTGCCATAGAATGCAAAAATCACTTTTATAAGGTGTTTGAACACAGTTGTGTGGCTGCAGTGTATGAAAACAACCAGCCTATAATGGTAAAAATCCACCCACTCATTGTTTTATAATCCCAATAAATCATACACAGTCTCTCAACACTAGCAGTTCCAGATTTATCACTACTATGACGTCATACTCTGGGAAAGTTAACATCACACGTCATATTTTGTTTTCCAAAAGAGCTTCTTGGCTCTCTGTAGGGCTAATGCTGCTAAAGCTACAATTGTCTCTGCCTGTTTTCACTAATGATGCCTTCATGTGCTACCAGAATGATCATAAATAGGAATGTGGTAGTTAAAAATTGCATTTGGAAGCAATGTAAGGTCAGTAACATGGTCACCACCAGTTAAACCATAACACCGGTGTGCCCACGAGCATGAGCTCTTGAAGCTCCGCCAGGGTTGCCAGGTTTTCACTGCAAAACTTGCCCAATTGTTACTCAAAACTAGCCCGTATGCGCACACACGCTTTATAAGACACCCACTGGTTTTCTAATCAGTCACATATTGTGAAACCGAGTTACACACAAATGCACTGGCCGGACCAATCAATGAGAAACCGCCTAAGGGACCTTTTGCTCCAATCTCTCATGGACTGACCTCTTATCTCTCTCTACTCCCTTTATCCCCACTCCATCCATCCTCTATTGACTAATTACCCTGAAATCAATAATCCCCATATTTCTTTGCTGAACTCTTATGCCATTAACCCATGTGAAGGATTTCTGTGTGCGTGTGTCAGGGCAATGGGGGTAGAATATAGGAGGTTAATAGGTCAATGCATTCACCTCCTCTCCAGGGTCATCAGACACCTATTTTTATTTATTTTTATTTTTTCCCAGAAGGTACCAATGGGAGTCCTTGGAGCCAACAGGCAAGAAAAGACATGACCAGGAAGAAAAAAGAATGCACTTTTTAAAGTGTAAGATGGGATAGTCTAATAGTACAGACAAATTTAGACATGTGAATGGGTGATTTCTGACACAGAGTTTCAAACAAACTCAGTTTGAATTTGATTGCATTGTTAAATTTGATGAAATTGGTCCACTGAACACTGCCAGTCTTCGGTATGTAATGTAACCGTTAGATAATGTTACATAGTCAACAGAGTACCTGCCACATCTTTGGGTATCACATATACAGTAATGAAGCAGCTTTAAAGACTTGATAATCAGCTCTAACCATTTGAATGGCTATTGTAATACGAGTGACCATTTGCTGAGTCATTGTTTTAGGGCACACAGAGCCTGAACTTTTATTATGATTTGTTAGCTTTTGCTTGCTGTTGCACGGCCACAATTGACTTGTTCATGTTTTCACTGTTGCCATGGTGCCATTATTGATTATTGATAAAAGATATTGATATCTAGAGTGCATATCTCCTCTTCATGCCAGGCAGGATCAATAGACTGAGCAACAACCTTCAGTTGTCCTTTCTAGGAGAAACTTGTTGCTGGTCAGGTCTTGGTGGATGGCATCTATTTTTCTGTTGTTTATAATTAGCACTCTGCCTTTTGGTGGTTTGAACGAACAAAGCTTATTCTTTAAGAACTTTGAAACATGTTGGAAAATCAAGCTTAAACTGGTAACTGTCTTTTGCAACGTGGTAGCTGGTTTCTCATTAAATTTGTTCAGCGTAGGCATTTGATGGTTGACCAGCATCCACATGCCACCAAAAACCAGCTTGATCATTTTAAACTGGTGTGAGTCCAAAATTGTCTACCATCCCATGATCATTTTGGATTTGCTAATGATTGGCTTAAGGTCCAGTCACATTTAGTCAAATTTATTTGTATAGCGCTTTTCACAGTACACATTGTTTCAAAGCAGCTTTGCTGAAAATTACATGCATCTACATTACATTTACCATTGTTCAGCGAATTTCCATGTGCAAAAGTCTAGGAATTTGATTAAGAATCCACACAAATGGGAATTTTGATTAAGAGAAAAGTTTTCCCCATTCAAATTTTTGCATATGGTTCAAGTTGCAAATTCACCACAAAGAAAGCTACTTGGATTGAAACTGACTTCTCTGTGAACAGTGCTTATTCTGGTATATTAATGACAATGGACGTTATCGTCCACAGAACTTCGGAGAAATGACCACATCTACCATTTTCTAAAACATAGCTAAGGGATAGCATAACTGGATTTTCAAGCCGAGAATTCTGCTGGCTAAATAAGTCTGGATTAGTTTCATTACCCATTTTGCTTGATGATTTTTGCTCTGTTTTGATGAAATATTAGCAGCCTTTTCCCCTAGTCAGACTTAAAACCAGATACTTATGGAAGTTGGGGTTTCACTGTCAACTATTTTTGCTGAAGAGGAAATGCATGCTTGGAAGACACGGAGTGTACAGAGAGGCCTGGTTTGGCTGAAGTCTAGGAAAGCCCGCTCTGGAAATGGAAACATCCATTGACGTGTATACACAAAGACCTCCTCCATTGCACCAACCCTCTGCAGGCCACACACTCAAGCAGGTGGTCAGACCCCACAGACGTGTGTGCTTGGATACTTCCTCTCTGCAGCGACTGTTAACGGTCCTTTTTTTTTTGTGCCGCAGGAGACCGCAGCTGAATGTATCATCTCAGCAGATCCACTTTCAACTCAAATGTACATCTGTACTATATCTGTGCCCCCCCACATTTCATCATACAGAATGTAAAGCAGATATTTTGGCTCATAACTTTGTACTTTAATGCTAAATGAAAGAGATCATTTACTCATCCTCATGTTGTTCCAAACCTGAATGAATTACTTTCTTCTTTGAAACACAAAAGAAGTGGATTTTGTCCATACAATGAAAGTCAGTAGGGTCCAAAAAACATTCTTCAAAATATATTTTTTTGGGGTTTCAGAGAAGAAAGAAAGACAAACAGGTTGGAACAACATGAGGGTGACAAACTTTCTCTTTAAGGCTATCAAAATAGGAAGCATGCAGCGGTGCAGGTTCAGGGATCTGCTCCCCCACGTGTGAGACTCTGACGTCAGCAGTGGTCCCTAATCAAGCTGGCCAAACAGACAGTGGGCAAACTGAAAGAGCACTTCTGTTTGTCCTGCACGCTCTTGCTCTTCCCCCTCTCTCCAATTTTAGAGTGACGAACATCCCTTGCTTCACTCTTCCATGTTTTTTAGGAGACACAAAACTTTCTTTCTTTTTGTTTTTGACATTCACGCTGTGCCTTGAAGATGTTATGACACCAGGACACCCGCCCACTGCAGCTGTTGGGGTGAGAAGCAGGGCATCCTGGGAAAGAAACACAAACTGGCAGAAGTTTCTGGCACAGACTCAGTGCTGTTAATGTATAACGGTAGAACCACAGAGCTTTGAGATGGTATTTCCCCCACACCCTCTACAGTGAGCCAAAATCTTGCGCTATGCAGGTTTAAATTGAGGTTTAATGTTCTGTTGTTGTTTTTGTTGGAGAGATATGGGCAAAATAAACACATTTTCCATAATGCTACATTTGTTTTGTTTTTTTCCCTTATGTTTTCACTTTCTAGTCTTAGTTTCCCAGCAACACACAATAACTTAGACAAACGGGATTGAATGATATCTTGAAATTCAATATAAAAGTTGAAGTGGTAGTCTTTCAGACCACTCGGAAAATTTATTAAAAAAAAAAAAGTAAATTAATTTTATGTTTTGTTTGGCTGGTCCTGTCTGTCCCTAAAAGTCCCCCCAGGGTAGATGCATAAAAAAAAAAAAAAAAGCACACAGACAAACATCTGCTCCAGCGGCTCGTGGTTGGCAGAGCAGCGGCATTTCCGCCCACTTACTCAATCCCTTCTCTTGGAACACAGGAACGGAAGTGAGCCACGGAACGAACCCATCACAGCATCTCCTGACCGGATGATTCATCCTGCTCCTCGTCCCGGAATGCTCTTGCCAGAGGTCCCGCTCACACGCCATACCTTTCCCATCCTTCCTAACCGACTCAAACCCCCCCCTCAAGCTTTTAGATATTATGTGAAACAGACAGACTATTTTGAATGCTGTAAACTCTATGCAGATTTGTCTTGGGAAGTGGTTTGTAGTGGAAGGTATGACACTGAAGAAGAATTCAGATGTGTCCTTTTCAGAAATTCATCTGAATTTGAACTCTGATCTGTACTTTGTGCCTGAAGCCCTACAGGTTAACAGGACGTCTTTAACACATGAAAAATACACGTGGACTACATTAACAATGAATCTGAAGAAAGAGCGAGAGAGAGGTTTAATGACACCTCTCAGTTTCTCCTGCTGAGCCTGTCCAACATTTATGGTTCCTCTCCACCCTGGTTAAACATTAAGCCACATAAAGTCTCATTATACACACCCCTTTCGCTCTGTAACACACTTTTACCTTCTTTCTCACCTCCATCCTGCTATTTTAACTCTACTCTTTCTCCGGCAGGGACCTCAGCCAGTCCCCCATGCCAAGTGGACTTACAACGTTCCCTATTCTCTATGCCATCATTGTAAATGTGCATGTGTTTGTACTAAACATAGCAGCTCTAGTTGTAAATTGTGGCGTTCTAGCTGTGAAGTGTCTTGCAGCTGACCTGGATAGCATTTCATAGATTTAGCGCCAAACTTGTCACGTGCACTTTAGAATAGACTAATATTTCAATATTTATCTAACATCAGTCATTCTTACATTCAAGAATTTAGAACTTTAGAACCTCTGTACCACTGTTCAGAAGCTTGGGTATGATAAGATTTTGTAAATGTTTTTGAAATAAATCACTTGTGCTCCACAAGGCTGCATTTATTTGATCAAAAATAAAGTAATAACAGCAGCATTGTGAAATATTACAATTTAAAGAAAGTATTTTAGATTATATACATTTTAAAATGTAGTTTATTCTTGTGTTGTCAAAGCTGAATTTTCAGCAGTCATTACTCCAGTCTTCAGTGTCACATGATCCCTCAGAAATTAGTCTAATATGCTGATTTGCTGCTCAAAAAACATTTAATATTATCAATGTTGAAAAAAAGTTGTGCTACTTAATATATTTGTGGAAACTTTGATACATATTTTTTTCAGGATTCATTGATGAATATAAAGTTAAAAACAATGACATTTATTTGAAATAGGAATTGCAACATTGTAAATGTCCTTACTGTCTCTTTTGATCAATTTCATGCATTCTTGGTGAATAAAAATAATATTTTTGTTAAAAAAAATCTTACTGTCCTCAAACTTTTGAATGGTAAGATATGTATGTACTGTATATTATAACCATTTCAACATTGATCAGTACATGGAAACTAGAAATTTGTATGCGTATTATGATGACTGTTTTAAAGAAAAAGAAAAGCTATGACATACAATAAGAAATAACTACTGATGTAAACCAAATAAAAAAGAATATTTTCTTCTCACTCAAATGGTTTTTTTTGGAAAGTGTTTGTGTAAGAAAAGAACCGTCTTCCTGACTCTTTAGCTTCATGACCCTCAGGAGCCCCCAGCCCGGCACGGAACATTCCTCTGAGGTTGTGCCAGAGCCCTGAAACATGATGCCACAGAACGGCACAGACTTATACGCACACACATAGAGGTGTGTGTCTGTGAAAGAGGTCAAGGTGAGGTGGGGCTAGAGTTACAGCTGATGTGGGGGAGTCAGACTGACTCAGTTTACAGCCGGATCGATTCTGATAAACCTCACAGAGTCACTGGACCAAAGGGCAGAATCAGAGCCAATGCATACCAGCCATTAACGGGAACCCACAGGCGAGCCGAGCGTGGCACCGCAGCCCGGGCCTGCCAGTGGGTGGGCTGTTAACAGGGGTCAGATGGTCATCTCAGTGGGTAGAAATACATAGTTGTGTAAATGAGCCTCCTTGTAATTTTCCTGGAAATCAACTTTAACTAGAATCCACTCATAAACAGTATTTATTGCAAATTGCAGCGTGCTCGCTGCCTGTATGGCCAATAGGGCTGCCCCCAAATAGTCGACTAAACGTTAGTCGATATGAAGAGGGCTTGGTCGAATACATTTTCATTAGGTGGTTAGTCGCAAAAAAAATCACGTGAAAAAATTACGCAATCAGGGGCTGCGCAGTCAGTAGCCGCATTTCCACTGTCGGGCCAGTGCGAGCCAGGGCTTTAAACGGGCCGGGCGGGGCTAATAGCCTCGGGCCAGTAGCACGAGGCCAGAATAGCGCAGCGTTTCCACAGTCGGGCCAGACGCTCCGCTGCGCGTCACTAAAACCCGCCCTTTACACGCCTCTCAGGAACAACGTCATGCAACCCCGTCAACAAAGAGAAGTTATCAGAAAACTAATGAGAAATAAGTCACTGGAACTAGCGCGATCACAAAACGAACACGATAACAGCGGCCTTTTGTTTGCATGCTTTGTTAAATAGCTATTTAAATTCAAAAGCATCAATGTTTTACTATAAGTGATACATTGATCATAATGATTCAATTATCAGGACTCAAAATTAATCACACAGAAATAAATGTATTTCTATTTTTATTTTATTTTTATTTTTAACGCTTATGAAAATGAGCCTGCTTATTCAGTCGAGTCTGTTTCTGTTTATTTGTAGCCACAGTAGCCTATATACGTCACATTTAGAATGAATGATGATAACTCTATTTTTTATAAAAGCTCCCAAACAAAAAACATTATTATATTTTGATGACATGCTACGCGGAGCTAAACTCTCGAGACGAGACTTATGACAGATAAAATATGTTACTAAATAAATACACAATTGTGATAGAGAATAAGAAGCTGACGTCTGATTTCTCCAAGTGGTTGCATTTACCATTTATTCATGTATGACATGACATCAAAGCAACGAGAGATCAACGAGATCTCGTGCCTCGCGGTATACCAAAGCGCACTTCAGAGCGCATCTTTTCAAAGGCCGGCTTCATTGTGAACAAGTCGAGAAGCTCCCTTCTTCCCAACAATGTGGACAAGCTGGTGTTCCTCTCACATAATATGAAAAAAAAAAATTATATAATTGAAAGCTTAGGTAAGAATGCTTAATTTCCTTTTTGTAGTGTTTCTGTTTGCTATCTGTTCGGCTATATAAAAAAACCCGGGTATTTTTATAACGGGTAGGCTATACAAATGAATAAATACATATTATTTTTATTTATTCGTTTTTATATAATGCAGAAGTTGTTTTTTCTTCTGTAAGAAAAATTAGTCTGATGTTCGCAATTTGTTGTTTCAGGTCAAGACTCATCCGTCGTCTTAATGGCAGTTTGCGGCTTTGCTCTGATATTTTTGATTTGTATTAGTGTTCTTTAAATTATTTGTTCCACATTTTGTCTTAAATATAGTTGTTCTAAACAATTTAATCAAATACTTAGGCTGTTGATTTGTTTGCCGCCTTTTTTATTCTAAGTTTTGGCGTTGTGCGATGTGCCATGTGCATTTATTAAATTGTTCGTTTTTGATTTTAATTTTCCTTTTGAACAATATAAAAATTATATTAATTTTCCACTGTATTTTACTATTTTTATACCAAACAGCGTTTTTCCTACAGTATTTTTTTGTTTTTTGCCTTGTTTTGTACTAGGTCTAAGTTACTAATAAGTTTATTTAATGTATTTTAAAGAACGAATTTTATTTTATTTTATTCAAAACTGTTTTTTTTTTTTTTTTTTGACATGTAACTGTTACAGTTTGTATTTTTGATAATAAATTATTAAAATGCACAGGCAGTCTGATTGCTGTTTTTATGTTACAATTAGCCTATAACGTTCTGGCCACTGATTTTTGTGTCAGTAAGCGCTGTATAGCCTACTTTAAACGCTTTACTATTCTGTTTTAAGCGCTTCATTTTCATTTTGAACGCGCTAATATCATGCTTTAGCATTTTCTGTCATATAGAAGTGTTTAACTTCAACTTGGACTATACCTTTCCTTGTATATACGCAAGCTTTTTATATTAATATCATAAATGAACGATTATTCGACTAATCGCTAAAATGCAGGAGTGTTAGTCGACAAGGAATATCTTTAGTCGGGGGCAGCCCTAATGGCCAAACACTGCTTTTATTGACTACAGGACCATTCACAAGAAAATTGCTTGCAAAACAGTAGGAGCCAACTAATCCTTCAGGACACTTTTGTACATGTTTTTTTTTTTTTAGCCATCCCAGGGGGTATTTTTAAGGCTTTGCTCTATGTGTGTTTTAGTTTAAGAGGCAACACAGTTCAAAGCAGGAAATGTTTCCCTCTGATGTTTGTTTCTCTTCGTCCCTTCCTCTTGAATGTCCTTTAAGACATAGTTCACCCAAAAGTCTTTTTATTTTTATTTTTTTTTTAAATCTGTTAATTAAATGGAGAATGAAATGAGGATATATATATATATGAGGATGACTGAATTTTCATTTTGGGGTGAACTATCCCTTTAGTATTCAGGCTCAAGTACATGCATGCCAGGTAGCACAGAGAGGAAACTAAAGCTGACGTAAGATCTGTTCACAGGGAAGGACACTGTGCATTTACTGTCCACTGGGTGTGAATGGTCTGAGGGCTGGCTGTGGGACAGAGTTGGTCCAGAGGGGCTGGGTGGGGTAGAACTGGGTTGGTATTGCATGTAGACAGATTGAGCACAAAAGCTCTCTATGTCTTTTTCAGTTCTAAGAACAGCCCTAATTTTGAATGTTATGGTCTGCAAGCAGCAGTCAAGTGCCCGGGACTGCTGAGTGTTTGTGTGTTTGAATTAACTGCCAAGTACTACAGAAGAGGTACTGTTACCAAGTGCATTTGTTCATAAAGGTAAGTGTGTGTGTGTGTGTGTTTATGACCTAGTGACTAAATTACTGAAAAAATGTTAGTCAAACTGTGAAACTAAAATCCAAAATTGCTTTATAAAGAAACAAAATAATGTTCAAGTTGCAATGAAATGGAAACAGTATTGGCAGATATTTTCATCTGTATTGTGACATGCATCTGCTAGGGTGTTCTGGGTTATTAGTGCATTGCTATGTAGTTGCTAGGATGTTGTGAGTTTCTAGGGTACTCTGCTGTGTGGTTGCTAGGGTGTTATGAGTGTGTTTTTAGCACATTGCTGTCCAGTACTAGAATGTTTTGGGTAGTTTTTACTATATCATGTTGCTATACAGTGCTAGTGTGTGTTTTTTTTTTACTCCATTGATACCAGGTGAAAATTGTAAGTCCACTTATATGAAATTGTAAGTCCAATTATATGAAATAGCACCTCTCTTCCTGATAAGCTGTATGGCAAGTCTAGTTTAAGACTTAATGGTTAGTTCAAATACCTAAGCTAAAACATTACTTTGTATCATGTAGCAAGTAGGAATTGTGGTCTGTTTTGTATTGTTCCGCCTTATATCTGCAGAGCCCATGGGGTTTTCTTTAACCAAGGGAGTCTTTTAGGATCCAGTAAATGACCTTATGACTCACTGCATAGACTAGGTATTTATACAGTTGTTTGACAATTGCCATACAAATTACATGACTTAACTCATCATTAGTTCACAATTATGAACGATGAAACACCATACAGTCGTCTAACTGCCATTATGACCAATTGCTACTTTTTCTTTTGGTTATAGCCATGTTGAGCCACATCAAAGGGTTTCCAGGGCATTCGGGTTTCCCTTTCCTGGACCCCTGCTGCAGTCCAGAGCTCTTTTCTCGTTCTGTCTTCCCCTCTTTAATATGAGCTCTGAGATGGGGAAGGGGAAGCCAGACCTGAGGAATGTACTAAAGAATCCGGATATCCCTCGAACCATTAGCCTGCCACACTGTCAATCATCAGGCGTCAACGGCCAGAACATCTCAGACAGCTAGTTTTTGAGGCCATTGCTCAAACTAGTTGTGCAACTATTTAGGACAGCAGTGGAATTGAATGTACAGTTACTTTAAAGGTTTTCACCCAATACCATATGGTATTAGATTTTTTCGCATAATGCCAAACCATAATTATTTATAATGATTCATAATTAAAGACCGGCTGGTCATGAAACAGTGCTAAAATAGTGCAAAAATATTAACTAATGTGTATAGAAAATGTAACACAAAACTGTCACGACACGCACACAAACAGGTAGATCCAATTGCAGTATGTTTTATTAGGATAATCCAAATCTCATGGTCAGCCAGGCAAAGGTCACAATCCAGGTAAGCAGTCCAGAAACAAGAAACATACACAACATCCGAGAACCACGACAAACCAGGGTGACATTCAACAAGGACTCCGTGACAATGACAGAACAACCGGGGTATTTATACACAAGGAAATGACAATGCTAACGGGGAATTGGCTGAGTGCAATGATTGATAACCACGGACAGCTGAGTGCAATGAGCAGTGATGAAACAGACAAGACTATGGGAAATGCAGTTCTAAAGTGGAGTGACGATAAGGGGAAGTGAGACCTCTAGTGGCCACCCAGGGAGACACAGAACAGACACCGTGACACTACCCCCCCCTCTAAGGAGCAGCTTCCAGATGCTCCTCAGAACAAAATAACCAAAAAACAAAGAGACCAGGAGGGAGGTGGACTGGTGGAGGCAGAACAGGGGGAGGGATGGCGGGCCAGGCCCGTGTAGGGGAACTGGGACCGGCAGTGATGGCTCCCCTGGTAGCCCAGGTGGCTCGGTCAGATCAGGGGGCCATGGTGGACCAGAAAGTTCAGGGGACCACGAGGGACCAGGCAGTTCAGGTGGCCACGGTGGACCCGAAAGTTCAGGGGACCACGAGGGGCCAGGCAGTTCAGGTGGCCACGGTGGATCAGTCCATTCTCGTTGTGCAGACGGCCAGGGAGGAATTCGCCATTTGAGTGGCCCGAACGGAACCTGCCAATCGGGGAGCCAGTAAGGAGCAGGCTGTGGCGATGGCCAGGTCACGGCATTGGGAACGGCATCGGGAACGGCCTCAGACAAGGGCACCGCCTCGGGAACGGCCTTGGACACGGGTATCGCCTCCGGAACCATCTCGGGCCCCGCATCGGCCTCCGGAACAGCATCGGGCACCGCCTCGGGAATGGCCTCAGGAACGGCATCGGACAAGGACACCGCCTCGGGAACGACCTCGGCATCGGGCACCGCCTCGGGAACGGTCTCAGGAACGGCCTCAGGAATGGCCTCAGGAACGGCATTGGACAAGGACACCGCCTCGGGAACGGCCTCGGCATCGGGCACCGCCTCGGGAACGGTCTCAGGAATGGCCTCAGGAACGGCGTTGGACAAGGACACCGCCTCGGGAACGGCCTCGGGCACGACCTCGGGCTCCGCCTCGGGAACAGCCTCGGGCTCGACATCGGACAAGGACACCGCCTCGGGAACGACCTCGGCATCGGGCACCGCCTCGGGAACGGTCTCAGGAACGGCCTCAGGAATGGCCTCAGGAACGGCATTGGACAAGGACCCCGCCTCGGGAACGACCTCGGCATCGGGCACCGCCTCGGGAATGGCCTCAGGAACGGCATCGGACAAGGACACCGCCTCGGGAACGACCTCGGCATCGGGCACCGCCTCGGGAATGGCCTCAGGAACGGCATCGGACATGGACACCGCCTCGGGAACGACCTCGGCATCGGGCACCGCCTCGGGAACGGCCTCGGGAACGGCCTTGGACAAGGACACCGCCTCGGGA
This sequence comes from Cyprinus carpio, assembly GCF_018340385.1. Classification (NCBI taxonomy): domain Eukaryota; kingdom Metazoa; phylum Chordata; class Actinopteri; order Cypriniformes; family Cyprinidae; genus Cyprinus; species Cyprinus carpio. The sequence goes on along the minus strand of NC_056574.1, from coordinate 19,906,577 downwards.
ACGACCTCGGCCTGCGCATCGGGCACCGCTCGGCCTCCGGAACAGCATCGGGCACCCTCGGCATCGGGCACAGCCTCGGGCACCGCCTCGACCTGCGGAACAGCAACGGTCACCGCCTCGGCATCGGGCACAGCCTCGGCATCGGGCACAGCCTCGGTATCGGAAACAACATTGGGCACCGCCTCGGCATCGGGAACAACATCGGGCCCCGCCTCGACCTCCGGAACAGCCTCGGTCTCGGGCATTACATCGGGAACCGTCTCTGGCACCGTCTCTGGCACCGCATCGGGCACTGCCTCGGCATCGGGCACCGCCTCGGCATCGGGTACCGCCTCGGCAACGGGCACCGCCTCGGGCACCGCCTCGGCATCGGGCACCGCCTCGGGCACCGCCTCGGCATCGGACATTGCATCGGGCACCGCATCGGGCACCGCCTCGCCTCGGCATCGGGCACCGCCTCGGCATCGGACATTGCATCGGGCACCGCCTCGGGCACCGCCTCGGCATCGGGCACCGCCTCGGCATCGGGCACCGCCTCGGGCACCGCCTCGGCATCGGGCACCGCCTCGGCATCGGACATAGCATCGGGGACCGCCTCGGCATCGGGCACCGCCTCGGCCACCGCATCGGCATCGGGGACCGCCTCGGCATCGGACATTGCATCGGGCACCGCCTCGGGCACCGCCTCGGCAACGGGCACCGCCTCGGGCACCGCCTCGGCATCGGACATAGCATCGGGCACCGCATCGGGCACCGCCTCGGCATCGGCCACCGCATCGGGCACCGCCTCGGCATCGGGCACCGCCTCGGCCACCGCATCGGGCACCGCCTCGGCATCGGGCACCGCCTCGGCATCGGGCACCGCCTCGGCATCGGACATTGCATGGGGAACCGCCTCGGCATCGGGGACTGCCTCGGCATCGGGGACCGCCTCGGCAACGGGCACCGCCTCGGCAACGGGCACCGCCTCGGCATCGGACATTGCATCGGGAACCGCCTCGGGCACCGCCTCGGCATTGGGCACCGCCTCGGCATCGGAAACAACATCGGGCACCGCCTCGGCATCGGGAACAACATCGGGCACCGCCTCGGCATCGGGAACAACATCGGGCACCGCCTCGACCTCCGGAACAGCCTCGGTCTCGGGCATTACATCGGGCACCGCCTCGGCATCGGGCACCGCCTCGGGCACCGCCCTGGCATCGGGGACCGCCTCGGGCACCGCCCTGGCATCGGGCACCGCCTCGGCATCGGGCACCGCCTCGGGCACCGCCTCGGCATCGGGCACCGCCTCGGGCACCGCCTCGGCCTCGTGCATAGCATCGGGAACCGCTTCTGTCTCGGCCACCTTCTCGGCCTCGGGCATTGCATCGGGAACCGCCTCGGGCTCGGCATCGGGCACCGCCTCGGGAACGGCCTCGGCATCGGGCACCGCCTCGGAAACTTGGACACCTCCACCTGGACGACCGCGGCCTGCTCGGGAACGTCCTCCTGGACGGCAGCGGCCTGCTCGGGAACGTCCTCCTGGACGGCAGCGGCCTGCTCGGGAACGTCCCCCTGGACGGCAGCGGCCTGCTCGGGAACGTCCTCCTGGACGGCAGCGGCCTGCTCGGGAACATCCTCCTGGACGGCAGCGGCCTGCTCGGGAACGTCCTCCGTGCTTTGAGGAACGGCTGACGCCTGTCTCCTCCTCCTGCGGCCTCTATGATGACGTGCCGGTGGCTCCTTGACGGAAGACTCAGGCGTTGAGTCAACCATCTTGTCTGCCAACACAGGTGTAGATTCGACCCTCCTGTGCAGTGGTGCTGGGCTGATGGTCATCTCGTGCTGTGGTGCTGGGCTGGCGGCCATCTCGTGCTGTGGCGCTGGGCTGGCGGCCATCTCGTGCTGTGGTGCTGAACTGGCGGCCATCTTGTGCTGTGGCGCCGGGCTGGCGGCCATCTTGTGCTGTGGCGCCGGGCTGGCGGCCATCTTGTGCTGTGGCGCTGGGCTGGCGGCCATCTTGTGCTGTGGCGCTGGGTTGGCGGCCATCTTGTGCTGTGGCGCTGGGCTGGCGGCCCTCTTCTCTGGAGACACAGGTGTGGTCGAAGTATCCCATTGAGCACGATGGCACAGGTAATGGGTAAACCCCCAAAAGTCTAGGATCTCCAGCCCCTTCATCTCCCATTGAGGTAAAGGGTCATCCAGACAGTTGTTAAAAAAGTCCTTCAGTGCTGCATCGTTATAACCCATCCCGACCGCCATGGTCCAAAACAATTGCGCCAGGCCACCCACCTCACTCCCCCTTTGACGAAGGGTGGTTAAGTTCCGGAATCTCCCCCTCCGTTCCTCCATGGTGGCTGGGGAACCGATTCGAAATCCCACACCGCTGGATCTAGGCATGACGGAGTCCTTCTGTCACGGCACGTACACAAACAGGTAGATCCAATTGCAGTATGTTTTATTAGGATAATCCAAATCTCATGGTCAGCCAGGCAAAGGTCACAATCCAGGTAAGCAGTCCAGAAACAAGAAACATACACAACATCCGAGAACCACGACAAACCAGGGTGACATTCAACAAGGACTCCGTGACAATGACAGAACAAACCGGGGTATTTATACACAAGGAAATGACAATGCTAACGGGGAATTGGCTGAGTGCAATGATTGATAACCACGGACAGCTGAGTGCAATGAGCAGTGATGAAACAGACAAGACTATGGGAAATGCAGTTCTAAAGTGGAGTGACGATAAGGGGAAGTGAGACCTCTAGTGGCCACCCAGGGAGACACAGAACAGACACCGTGACACTAACACTCTGATGTACTTTACAGATGGCACAAATGAGAAGAGACTAACTTTATGTAAAATATGTGATGTGTCGCACAAGGACTTCTGGTAATGTCCTTTTACTCTTTCTGACAGTAAATTATTCAGTAATTCATAGTTTTTACCTGCACAAACCATATATTTGAGAAGTTTACAATAATGTCACATAGTGTGATGCTAAACCATTTACAGTTTTTCACCATATATGGTAATGTAACATACAGTTAACCAATTAACAAGCGTTTACTGTATAAACTTTATACAGTTGGTATCAACAACTGAAATTTTGGTACCATGACAATACAAAAATGAAGAAACAAATGGAACCATATGATGTTTGTTGGATATATTGAAACAAAAGAAGTGAAAGAGACTGAATGTTCTCCATGTACTGCGCATCCTTCGAGAATATCTAGTGGAGTTTACTGGAAAGGAAGTGAAAGATCAATACCTGCCAGATGCCCATGTGTTTTATCATTTCTCTTTTACAGGGGCAACTAGAGGTCACTCTGTCTCAGCCCACTCGCACAGCCAACGGCACACCCTGGTGAGTTCAGCCATTAATGATGTTTAATAGGATGTGTGTGTGTGTGTGTGTGTGTCTGTCCTACATCTCCCTCAGAACCTAGACCGATGGATTTGTCAGTGCGTACAGTACATATGCTTACAAAAAAGGACTGTGGTGGTACAGTGATTGTATCAGATCGTAATACATCTTATTTTAATATAAACCAGCATACAGAATGAGCCCTTATGTACACCAAGGCTACATTTATTAGGTCAAAAAGGCAGTAAGTTATTAATATTGTGAAATATTATAACATATATAAAATAATAAAATATTCGTTTTTTTGTAAGTGTTTTCTATTTTAATATATTTTTTTAATATAATCCACTCTAAATTTTTAAACTCCAGTCTTCAGTGTCACATGATTCTTCAGAAATCATTCTAATATGCTGATTAGTGCTCAAGAAATGTTTCTTATTATTATCAATGTCGAAAACAGTTGTCTTGCTTAATATTTTTGTGGAAACTGTGATGCATGCTTTTTCAGGATGCTTTGATAAGAACAGCATTTTTTGTAATTGATGCACCTTGTCTACACTAGACATGAACGGCGAGGCGTGACGTGACAAAATACTATAGAACCCATTATAATCAGTGATGCTGTCTACACTGGATGCAGCACGACAAGACAGATCCCCACAGTAAACTGATGCCTTGTTCTTTTTATGACGTACTGACTCAAATTTCAAATGATTTGTAACAGTCGCTTTGCAGTCAGTGTAGACAGCCTCAAGCTGTTGCGGCATGACGCAATAAGACAACTGTTGCATCCGGTGTAGACATGGTGTTAGTGTACCATGTTATACAGTCACTTGTAAGATGTGGACTAGCCTGACTATGTCATAGCTTCAGGTGTGCCGCAGCACAAAATATCATGCACATACAGAAAATGTGTACCATTAATCGTCAAAATAAAGTATTCATTTTATTGTGTTATCAAGATTGTGAAGCCTTGAATCTAGAGGAAGTGTAAGTGTGTGTGTTTTAGCAGGCTGAGATTTGCACGAAACCTTCAGTCAGATGGTGACTCAGTCTTTTTTATTGCATGTAGAGGTCGCTCAGTCTCATCACGGATTAGACACACATGTGCTGTCATCCTGAGTGCTTTCTGTCTGTCTCGCTCAGCTGGCTGGATGTGGAATGTCTTGGCGCAGTAATTCTTGAGTAAACCGTATTATTTTTAGCAAAGCTCAGAAAGACTCACTCCATCATACTGTCCTCAACCACCATATCCGAAAGAAAGCATTGTCTTTGTATCTGTCACTCTTGGTTTATGTCCTCTTTCTGCCTTTTAAAAATTTCAAACAATTCATTTTTGGCGGTAGGTTTCAGGTCTTTCTCCTGTTCACCAGCTGTTCTGCTCTGTCAGTCCATTAATGGGTCATCCTGACAAGTCACAGCTTGGTGCTAATGTGTTTCTCAACATTTTAACAGCGGAGTTCTTGGACTTTCATGGTTAAAATCTGCAGTTTTTTTTTATTAAATTTTTCTAAGAATAATTTTAGATATTTATATTAATTTTTTTTTTGTAATTTTTACAGATTAATTTTCACATGAGTAATTTTGAACTTTTTTGGATGCTTTGTCTGGTGAAATGTGACCGTGCATGTTGAGCACATTTACACACACACATGCACACACACGTTTACTTAGCTGTCAAAAATTATACGTTTTTTATTAAATCTAATTATAATTACTAGAAACTAACCCAAATATGGAGAAAAAAAACAAAGAATGTCCACAGAGGGCATTTTTTTGTCACATTTACTTTCTTGTAGGGATAATTTTGCCTCCCATCATGGCTAAGTATGCACACACATTAACGTGTGCTCAAGTGTGTGCAAGCCTTCCAGCAAGGACATTGTTTATTTAGTTCATAAATAAGCAGCACTGCATTTTAATTGGATTAAAATCAATCATCTGCTGAGTTCAACACACCACTTACAGTAAGTGTACTATAGAGAATAGTGTTACAGAGATTAAGTGCACTACAGAGAGAAGTATTCACTCAAAGTGTAACAAAGAATGAAGAACAGCTACTTCTTTTTTGTGTGTCATGTCTTAATTAGCCTTTTCCTCACAGAGCTGGCTAAAACAGATATTGTATACTTGTGACAAACCAATGATTTCTTTAAATCTGGAAAGTGTGTGTGAGTGTATAATGGATGGGTTATATTAGCTCTTATCATGATTGTGTTAACCATCGATTAATCAGGTTATTGATGTCTGTTACTGTAAGTCACATGGAATTGGCAGTAAAAGTTACACACGCACATACACACACACACACACACACACACACACACACACACACACACACACACACGCAAAGAAGTTCCCTCGATTCAGTGGACATTTATAGAGGGACGCATTAAATATGTTTCTCTTCTTTTTACCTTTCCTCCATCCCTCCATTTCTTGTCGGTGTGGGCCACACAGATGGTTTGGGTTAGTAAGCTTATGCCACAGAAAGCGTCAGAGAGGGAGGCTTACACACACAGTGCAACTTTGCCTTCATATTAACCATTCTGCCTGGCAGTATTACCAACCAGAGTTTCCCGTTCCATGACGCTGTTCCACTGAAACCATTCAAAACATTTGAATTCACATCTCCAACCACGAGATGGGTTCATACGCCGCCCCCCCCCACCCCACGCGCTTATCCTTAAATTTGCAAATCAGTTTTCACTGTCTTCTTTGGCTTTTAATATTATATTCATTTTTTTCTTTTTAGTTTTGTATTATTATTCACATATGCACAACTACACCACATCTGAAACTGAAATAAAATTATGTAGCAATTTTAAGTTATATTTTTTACCTTTTATTATGATTAGGCAGTCGAAGAAAAGTCAGGAAGTCATAGGAGAGGGAAACGGGTTGAGGAAAAAAACCTCAGATTGCTCAAAGCACTGTTGTGCTGACCAAAAAGCTATGTTTCTGACATAAAACTATGTGAAATGATTTTCATGTATTTTTAGTTTTATACACTTTGATCAAAAATGCATTGAAAACAGTAATATTGTGACATATTAACAGAGTTTAATGCATTTTATTCCTGTGATGGCAAATGTATGCTGATATATGCTGATTTGGAATCAGTTGTGTTGCTTAATACCTTTGGTGAAACTGTGAATTTTTTTTTTCAGGATTCTTTGATTACTATAAAGTTTAAAAAACTGCATTAATTAGAAAAAGAAATATTTTAATGTCATTTTACTGTCAATTTAATGCATACTTGTTGAATACAAGTATTAATTGTTATTATTTATTTTTAAACATATCTTATGACCCTAACTATTAAAATAACTTTTGGCTGTTTTAATTGTGCTTATAAAAGTACTTCAGTTACTCAGCTGGTTTTCAGGTCATTTGAGTTTGAGACTGTTAATGTCCAGGCACAGTTTTATACTTGTGACTTCAGGAGAGAGAAGTTTTTTTGTTTAGTTTTTTTTTTTTTTACATAGGTTTGTCAGGGTGAATTTGCTTTCACTTCTGTAAACAAGCACGATTTGGTTATTTTCCTTTCTTCCTCCTCATCAAATCAGTGCTAACTCAGGGTGTTTCATTTTACATCCCTCACCAAACAACAGCTACATTCACAACAGCACTTTCCACTTTCCTTTCCAAATCATCCTTCCTGTTCTATCTTCCTCTCTCTCAGTTCATTTGGCTCATCTTAGAATAAGTCAAATTAATGTCTGTATCTATCCCACGTTCATGTGTCATGCCACTTGACTGACAGTTTGGTTTAATATTTTGTATAGGCTTCTTATTCTTATATTTCCGTTTATTTGTATTTCCCTCTTGCTGTTTCTGTCTCAAGGCTCTCCTTTAGATTTGGAGAAAGGCGCATTAATTTTCCTCTCCTCCTTTTATTATTCCTGTCGTTTAATCCTGTGTGACAAATTGCTTCCTGCTCTGCTCTCCCTCTTGCATGAAGTCGACTTGTAGGCCCCTCTTGGGGGGCACTGCTGTGGACTCTGGGAAAAGAGTGGGCAGCAGTGGGTAGGGTTGGGATGGGTTTGATTGGACAGCTGTGGAAACCTTGTTGACACACACACACACACACACACACACTTCTCTCACGACCCTCACCTCTTTACAGATCCACTACACCAGTTCAAACCTGCGTTCCAGCTGTGACTGTTGAATAAACCTCTACTTTACAGTTTACAGACACTTCAAACACGCTTTGACATCTAACACTCACTTACATGATCACACAACACAAATCTGTCTATAAATTTCAATCCATAGTCTCGCATTGGAAAGAAAATTACAAACGAGACCTCTAAATGTCTCAGTTGATTCTCCTACACAACAAGTTTAAATAGAAAGCAAATGGACATTTCTTTAAATAACAGATCTCAGCAATAGCTGTGTTTTCATCCAAGTTGTAAATTTAATTTTTACAAACATTTTGTTAAACATTTGTTGGGAAATTGGAAAATTATAGAAATGGAGGGATATTGGTGCAAAATAGAAATGCAAGTGGCATACACTGGAAACTTTGGGTCTTTAATTAAATGTAATGAATTAATGATGTTTTAGAGCACAAGCGATTGACAGTAGATACTTTAGGGAGCAACACTAAATGAGGCAGTAATTTTGATAGGAAAATTTGAGATCTGAATTGTTCAGTCACTTGGCATGTTGAGACAAAGAAATTATTTGGTAAATGTGCTTCCATCGTAGTTTATGGGCATGTCTTCTTACCAAATAAAAACTGTATCCACCTCAAGTGAGCTCATCCTATTTCTAACATTTTGCAAATAATCTTCACATCTTGAAAAATGTAATATGAATTTCACTATGAATTTAAATTTGCCCTTTATTGGATTACAGTATTTGAGCTGTGCTGTTTACATAAATTTTATAGTTCTACAATTACATTTTTATTTCTCTAAATGAATTGCAGGTGAAACTTCTGGGACAAAGTTGATACTTATATGAAACACAAATGAGAACTCCATAAAGTCTCTTGAGCGATCAAAGATCAGTGTCTGAGCAATAAAATATTAATTTGGGCAAACATATCAACACAGTCTATAAACATTTATAGTAATTTCATCATGATACGATCACATAATCATCATTTAAAACCATCCTTTCAGTCAGAATGGCAGCGTCTCTTTTATTTCATGCCTTTTTCTATAGAGCAAGTATTACTTTCTTCACCCTCATTCAGCTGACAGGACGGCCGAGTCAGAGCACAAAGGTTTGGCTTAATGCCATGCTGATGTCACTGTGCGCCACTCTTATCCTATATAATGGATCAAACAGTCACACCACGCCAAACCCTGTGCTTTATCAGTGCCTTCGCGTGTAGGTGTGGCATTTCAAGTTCAGACACACGATAAGTGCACTGACACGTGTGTGTGTGTGTGTGTGTACATGGTTTTCTATCCCGGTGGGATCAACTTGAATGCACATGACTCGTGGGGACCTAAATTGAGGTTCCCATGGGGAAACAATCTTCTAAACCATACAGAATTAGTTTTTTTGAGAATGTAAAAAAGCAGAAAGTTTTCCTCTGAGGTGTAGGGCAATAGAATATACAGTTTGTACAGTATAAAAACCACTACGCCACCATTATGGAGAGTCCCCACAAGGATAGTAAGCCAGACGTGTGTGTGTGTGTGTGTGTGTGTGTGTGTGTGTGTGTGTGTGTGTGTGTGTGTGTGTACGTTCACTGCATATGTGTACACATATACTTTTGAATGAGAAGTGACCTGCTTCGTGTTGATCGGGAGCTGGTATTGTTAGGTAATCGACAACATAATTGTGTTATGTTATCTGGCTCCCAGGGTCCAAGGTGCTCATATTGATCTAGAGTGGCTCATTCACTCAGAAGGGCACCACTGTTTAGACAGCCAAAGGCCAACTACTGTAACCCTCACTTCCTGCTTTTCTTATTGCTTTCTTTAGTCACTAACTGTATTTTCCCTGAGAAAAGGGTTGATAACAAGGTTTTGCATTCATGCCTGCACTTTTACAATAAAGGTTCTTAAGCCCCAGAAACCATTCTGTTATCAAAAGCCATTCTTCACAGTGTAGGCATCTTAAGTTGTATGGTTCTTATCTTAAGTTATCTATCATTTTTTCTTTCCTTCTATCATTCTATCTATTGCTTAACTAAGGTATTGTCTGTCTGTCTATTTATCTATCACATAGATTTACATGTAAGTGCAGTCCTTCTCATGTACATTGAATTTCATAGCAATCAAGTGTATAATAATTATCTTTTGCCCAACCTCAATTTATGGTCATCAGTGAAGAAAATTCTCCGCTATAACCTAGAAATCACTTTACTTTCTACATGGAGCCACAGCTCTTGTGCAGCAAAAACATTGGCAGTGCATTTTGTGAGTCTGCCTTAGCAGTTACGCCGCAGTGCCACTGCATATGCTTACTTTTGGAAACAGGCCTTAGATTGTGAGTTCCTATTTTGTAGTGCACACTCTCTGTTGAGTATTACAGGCTCCTGTACTGTCATGTCCTGAACAGAGGTAAGAGATAATCCGATGAGTCAGTGTTTCGTATCTCTCTATAGCCTTTAAGAGAAATGAGGCGTGCGCTGACCTGGATCAGTCATCGCCTGCTGCTCCGGTTTTTCTGTTTAGCACCAAATGTCTGTCCTTTTAGGTCATCATCACAGACCTTTCTCAACCCCATATTCATAAAAAAAAAAAAAAAAAAAAAAACTTTTTAGTTTTACTGATAGTCTAGACAGATAGTAAAAGTTCTACCCCCCGAGACATGAGTCATTAAGCTCATCTCCACATTTATACCCCATATCCATCCATAAGATATCTTACTGCCCTCTAAAGTCTCTATATAGCAGAGCATGTTTATCTGTATCTGCATGCTGGTCCCATTCCAGCAGCCTCTTTCAGAGATAGACCTCAGCTCATTTTATCTGTGTGTGTGTGTGTATATATGTGTGTGTGTTAATGCTGTCTAGATTAGGATGAGGGTTATTCTCATGCCTGCGGGACAGAGAAGGTTTTTTGTTAAAACCGGATTGTTGATCTTGATTCTGCTCAGATCCATGAACCGGTTCTGGCAGGTTCTGACTGGCTGATTCCAGCTCTCACAGCTCCTGTGATTGGAGGCTTCCTCTTTTTGTGCTGCCTGCCGTTCTCTCGTTCTCTCTCTCTCTCTCTCTCTCTCTCTCTCTCTCTCTCTCTCTTTTTGATGGATGTCTGTAAACTCTTGACTCCGTCTGAGCTTCAACTTAAATTAGAGAGTGATGCAAATCCACAGGGATCTACCACTGCATCTCCATTAAACGCATACACTTGTAAACAGACCTGTAAATAAATGTACAGAACATTGATATGGTTCAAGATATTCAAAGAACACAAAAATATTCAGACACACGGCTATCGTATCTGAGGTCAACAAAGAGGCAACATACTCTTAGATTAGCAGGCTTCAAAATACAGCATCAGAAAGACTGGAGCCATAATGTAGAGCAGATATTTAATTGTATATATTCATATCCATATTTTTACATTTAAATGATCTTTGTCTTATCTATTTTTAAAGACACAAATTAATAACATCTTTAGGAAATCTAAAAATGAATAGCAATGTTGTATATGTAGACTAAATATTATAGAATGTTACTGGCAGCATTTTGTTATAGGTCATGAAAATAAGCTTATTGGTATCGGCCAAAATATTGATATGAGTACATAACACACACGCATGTATGTAATCAAACTCTCCTATCAGAGACACTGGGCCAGTCAGGGATCACATGATCTCTGTTTAAAAACCATGATGTTTTTCCATATCATCAGCATGAGGAAATGAGTTTTCAGGACTCGAGTTTTTGATTGGCTTAACAAATGGCTAATTTGGGTGAGAAACTAGCAAGTCCAGATAATTAGTGCCAAATGAAATTCTGGCTTCAGATAACAGGAGGTCCAGGAATGTCTTGTTTGATTAACCAACACGGTCACATTCAATTCCGCCGATGCAGCTCTAAGTGTGTGTGTGTGTGTGTGTGTGTGTGTGTGTGTGTGTGTGTGTCTGAGTGCCAGTGTTTCAGAGTGATTATCTATTTGTCACTGTCTGCTTCAAGGTGCTTGTGCTCCCATCATTTGTTAGCTAATGACGTCCTCTGACTAATCTTTTACCAGCTCATTACAAGCTGTTATTCTGTTCTTAACAAGAGTCTTTTAGACCAGGGATACAATTAGTCATTCACTAGAAACTTATCTTGATTTTGATCATGGTCATGATGATAAGAGTTTTTTTTTTTTTTTTTAAACCAAAAAGAAACAACCTTTTTTTGTGCAAAAAAAAAAAAAATCCACTAATTTGTGAAATTTCATCCCTGCTAGATATTACATAGTTAAATTTAGGAACAGCAGCAACTGCCATGTAGCAGAAGACCCCAAAAATTCCCAAAGGAACAGTCTAAAGTGATGAGGAGTGTCCCACTAAGGTCCTTTATAGTATAGTACATATACACTCACCTAAAGGATTATTAGGAACACCTGTTCAATTTCTCATTAATGCAATTATCTAATCAACCAATCACATGGCAGTTGCTTCAATGCATTTAGGGGTGTGGTCCTGGTCAAGACAATCTCCTGAACTCCAAACTGAATGTCAGAATGGGAAAGAAAGGTGATTTAAGCAATTTTGAGCGTGGCATGGTTGTTGATGCCAGACGGGCCGGTCTGAGTATTTCACAATCTGCTCAGTTACTGGGATTTTCATGCACAACCATTTCTAGGGTTTACAAAGAATGGTGTGAAAAGGGAAAAACATCCAGTATACGGCAGTCCTGTGGGCAAAAATGCCTTGTTGATGCTAGAGGTCAGAGGAGAATGGGCCGACTGATTCAAGCTGATAGAAGAGCAACTTTGACTGAAAAAACCACTCGTTACAACCGAGGTATGCAGCAAAGCATTTGTGAAGCCACAACACGCACAACCTTGAGGCGGATGGGCTACAACAGCAGAAGACCCCACCGGGTACCACTCATCTCCATTACAAATAGGAAAAAGAAGCTACAATTTGCACGAGCTCACCAAATTTGGACCGTTGAAGACTGGAAAAATGTTGCCTGGTCTGATGAGTCTCGATTTCTGTTGAGACATTCAGATGGTACAGTCAGAATTTGGCATAAACAGAATGAGAACATGGATCCATCACGCCTTGTTACCACTGTGCAGGCTGGTGGTGGTGGTGTAATGGTGTGGGGGATGTTTTCTTGGCACACTTTAGGCCCCTTAGTGCCAGTTGGGCATCGTTTTAAATGCCACGGCCTACCTGAACATTGTTTCTGACCATGTCCATCCCTTTATGACCACCATGTACTACATCCTCTGATGGCTACTTCCAGCAGGATAATGCACCATGTCACAAAGCTCGAATCGTTTCAAATTTGTTTCTTGAACATGACAATGAGTTCACTGTACTAAAATGGCTCCCACAGTCACCAGATCTCAACCCAATAGAGCATCTTTGGGATGTGGTGGAACGGGAGCTTTGTGCCCTGGATGTGCATCCCACAAACCTCCATCAACTGCAAGATGCTATCCTATCAATATGGGCTAACATTTCTAAAGAATGCTTTCAGCACCTTGTTGAATCAATGCCACGTAGAATTAAGGCAGTTCTGAAGGTGAAAGGGGGTCAAACACAGTATTAGAATGGTGTTCCTAATAATCCTTTAGGTGAGTGTATATTGAGCCCAGGGGAAAGTGGACCTACCCATAACTTTTTTGTCCCAGGCCCTGTCAACTTTAGTGATGACTATTTGACAACTATTTTCTTGTCAGTACCTCTAGTCCACTCTTGTTCTCCTAGTCTCTTCTTAGTTCTCTCTTTGCGTGCGAGTGTCTTTGGCATCTCTTATTCAAATTTATTTTCAGTCTTTTCCCTGGCTGCCAGACCGATAAAGCTCTGCCCGCCTGGCCATGGTGGTGGAGGGTGGAGGGATGTGAGTGTGTGTGTTGTGTTTGTGTGTGAGATGTGAAATGTCTGCGTATGTGGAGTGGTTTTGTGCTATGTTGGGGTCTGTTTTAGCAGCAGAAGTGGTAATGTTAACCCCAACTTCCCTCAAGGAATGGGTGTGCATATATATGTGTGTGTGTGTGTGTGTGTGTGTGTGTGTGTGTGTGTGTGTGTGTGTGTGTGTGTGTGTGTGTCTTTTGGGGGCTAGGGGAGGGGGTCATACAGTACTTACTGGGTTACAGTAGGCACATTGCTGATGTCTGTGTTGTGTTTCATGTTGTTCAGTCTCTCAGGAGTTCCTGAGGAGAAGAGAAGTCTCATCACACAGAGGAGTAAGATGACGATGGACGAAGACAATGAGGTGCTTGTGAAGGGTGAGGAAGAAATTCTTCTACTTGATAACTTTTATTCATCAGATCAAGTCATATTTGTCATAGCTATAAAACTAAATGTATTGTTTGCATGCATTGGGGCATTTGTGTGTATTATGTCCCTCTTGTTTTATTCTGCTGGTTACTTGGAATCATTAATCTGAAGTGAATTAGATAAGCACTTTTAAAGCATGTAGATTACAATTTTAAAGGTTGAAATGTGTTTAAACTTTGTGACACTCTGATAACTTTATCTTTAGTGAGTTAATCTCAAATCTGACTCGTAACTTTCTCTACCAGGGTGTAGCAGGCTATACAATACACACACACAAACACACACACACACACCTAAATGAGGACATACCATATATTTCAATTGTCTTTATATAAAGATATTTATAATTAGTATAAACTAACCCAAATAGACTAACAAGAAAATTAAGCAATATTGTTTACAGATATTAATGATTTTTAACCATATCATTATTAGTAATTATCAGGTGTAGAGATAAACATACAACTATTCAAAAGTTAGTTATTAAAAAACTCACCAAGGCTGCATTTATTTGATCAAAAATATACAAAATATAATGAAGCAGTAAAAATATTATCAAATATTATAAAGTAACTCTTTGTATTTGAATATATTTTCTAATATACTGATTTACTGCTCTAGAAACATTTCTCATGATCAGTTTGAAACCATTTCTGCTCAATATTTTAATGTAAATCAAGATCCTTTGATGAATAAAAGGTTCAAAAGAACATTTATTTGTAATAGAAATCTTTTGTAACATATTCAGAATTTACATTCACAAGTAATACTATGTCAAAAAACGAAACAATATTTATCAGTTGACAATACATTGGTTATTGTACACTTAAAAACAATCAGTATTAGTACAGTGGGTATAGAAAAAAAATCACATTTTGTTGCTTTGCAGTCTGAATTGAAGACGGACACAGTTTTTTGTTTAATCCAGCTGCATTTACTTATAACATCCAAGTGAAAGATATAACACCAGAACAAAAATAAAAAAGGATCTCCCCCTCCTAAAAATGACTTGTAAATATCTAAATATGTATATATTTTTTTTAGAAAGTATATACTCAAATGTACCAAAAGGAAGTTTTTGTTAGCTTTAGCTTGCTTTCGGGATAGTCCCCAGTGCACACACATGCATCCGTTATAGCTTGTGGTTTTATCAGTGACACATGAATTGGCTGACACACTTCACACCAGTTGAGACAGTTAGACATTGTTAAACAACACTGAAGCTGCTGACCACAGGTTTAAGTGTGTTATTCAGAGTCCTCTATGATTTCAGAGTGTGTAAATGTAAGTGCTGTGTGGTATTTGCTGCACTGGAGTGGTAATAATACTCAGTCACATGTAATGAATAATAATAAGCAGGGCAGAGTAATATTAGTGTAGAAGGGTCCAAATACTCCGCCAGCCTGTCTCATGCTGGCCTACAGAGCTGCTAAATAAGACCGTCTTCCCCCAGTCTGTCTGGCTGACTCACACACACACACACACACACACACACACACACACACAAAATCAGACAGTCATAAGAAAGTATTCACACAGTCTGTCTGTCTGTCTGACTCACACACACACACACACACACACACACATACATATTCAAAGGGAAAGGTAGCAGGTGGGATGCGTGTGTCATGAGGGTTTACAAAAAAAAATGCTTTTCCCATGAAATGTTTGTTGATTATTGGCTCTGATACACATTTGTGCATAGACAAACTTTCTGAAGATTTGGAGGGAGATTTTATCCCCAGTGTGACCTTAACACAACCCTCTATTAAGCGGTGGTTTGGTACGCTGCTCTCGGCTGAATGTGGATGGGCTGGTTTGTGCTGTTCCGCTTTTTTCCATGATCACTCAGTCTGACTCTGCACGAGCACCATGAACTAGCTCTCAAAGAATGATATTTCAGATGACACATCATTCATTTCTGTCAGGTTTTGAAATGGAATCTCCATATTCTCATATGATTAGTCTGTTACAGTATTTATCATGTATAATATGGGTCTTCTCTGTTTTGTTTTTCAGGCTGGCTCCTGCGGGAGGTGCAGGGAGGTTGGCTCCGGCAGAGGAGGTTCTGGTTTGTGTTGACAACAGACTCTCTTGACTATTACAGCGGTCCGGACAGAGATGCTCGCAGACTGGGCACGCTTGTACTCACATCCCTCTGTTCAGTGCTGTGGCCAGATAAACACACCTACAAACAGACAGGTAACGCACCTGCAGTTAAACTAGGACAGCCTCAGTCACCATCCCTTTTCATTGTATACGCTCTCAGAAAAAGTGTGCAAGATTGTACATTTAGGGGTTCAACAGCTTGTCACACCTGCCATTCATAAGTTCTTACTTAAATTAAAAGTTAAGTCCACACTAGAGGCTGAGTAACTACTAGCTAGTTTGTAACTAAATCTATACATTATTCGGTTGCACCAATTGTTTGTAAGGCTGGATGTAGCTAGTAGTCTGTAAGCTCTCCGTAAAGTAATGCGTAGTCGCATAATATGACGTTTACCCTGAACGATCCAATAAAAGCCTTCAAATACACAAGCAGAACTTGTTTAAATGCTGTGAATTTCAGGTTACCCTTCACTCTAACTTCTTTTGCCTCACGTAACTAATGGTAAAAGTAAGTAAAAATGGTAAAAACGATACTACTTAATCATGAATAACATTATCCTATAGGTAAGCTATTTTTATATGTAAATAGCGTTCAGAAACTGTAATTGAAATGAATAAGGATCAATAAATACTGAAATAAATAAATAAATAAATGCTATTTATTTGTTATGGATGATTTTATTTGACGTGCAACATGGACCGAAGCGCACAGAGGCGCGCTGTAGATGGGGTGTTGAAGAAACAAAGTACGTTGATTCAAATATTGTTCTCTCTCTTAATATGTATGTGAGTGTAAATGTTGGCAGCGTCATATACTGTATGTCTAAAGGATTGAAGGTTGTAGGATAAAATAACAGCATATTGATGCTACTTTATTCCAACTGTTACTCCTGACTGGACGCTTCCATAAGTATTTAGTTTATACGTAGAGTTACGCTTCAACTATTTGTAATGGTGCAACAAAAAAATATTTAGTAGTGCGTAAGTTTTAACTTAGTGCCCAGTTCCCATTTCAAAACTAGGCTAAGTTGTAATTTGAGTACAGCTGGTGCAGCCAGCCCCTGGAAGGTTCATAGTACCAAAGTATCTTAAGGTTACATGTTATTTTTCTATGGAACTAGTATGTATATTTTAGTGGTAAATAAGGTATCAGTCAGAGCAGTTCTTTCTGTTTGCCCTGAAGGGGCATTAAATGATGAACGCGTCCCCTGTTTTCTCATGAATTCAGTGATGAGTTTTGGTGATTTTTATCATATAATATTCAGTTTATTTGAACTTCATAGCTTCATAGCCACAATCAACCTCTTCTCAACCATGTTTGACACTGCAAAAATATCCTGCAAAATCTGTCAATATGAACAAACACCCCTGAGGAGATGACAGTTACATTTTACAAGAAAATACTATTTCAGATTTTCTACTACAGAATGTCAAGCTTAATTCAAAGTGTTACTTGATGTTTCTTTGTAATTGTTTGTGAAGTTTACTAGTAAGTTCAATGTGAAAATTGTATGTAATTTTATTTTATTTTTATTTTATTTATTTTTCTGAGTGATTGCAATCGAAGTTCATTGTGTGTTCCCTAGACATTTATAGAATTTATAGAACATATTGATGTATTGTTCTCGTCAATGTATTCCTTAAATTCTCTTTACTTGGTCTTAAAAAGGTTTTTAAAAAGTCTTCATAAAACCTCCAGAAACCCTTGATGACTTTATTCACTTGTCACTTTTTTGTGTCATGCCTGGTTAGTGGTGTGATGGTGTGAGCCAAGTGTTCAGTGGAAGATAAACACTATATTTCCCTCACTATTTTAGGATTTGTACTCACAGCGACATGCATTTTTTTCGGAGAGAGCTGATCTTCTGGTCAGATCAGAGCAGCCATGAGACCTCTTGTCGGCACAGGCGTTAAATCTTTCTTGTGGGAAGACTTTGATTGAGGAAATGAAATGCAGGATTGTTTGAGAAGACCAAAATAGAAATGAAGGCAGACAAACGAGAGGCATTGTTGTCTTTGAAGATGGTAGGGAATGACCAGACAGACTCAGAGGCTTAGTCATATTGGTATGTGTGTGTGTGTGTGTGTGTGTGTGTGTGTGTGACCATTCAGCTGGAGTGATTCCAGTTGTCGACACACACACACACACACACACACACACACACACACACACACACACACAAACTTTCAACCAGCACAGTCAACAAAACTCAAAGCTTTTCCCAGATTAACTTTAGGGACTTTCCTAGATAAAAGTGTGTGTGCATGTCTGAAAGTACAAGGGCAGCGGTTGGTCAGGAGTCATTCATTATCCAGCACAGTGGACATGATGGAAACGGTTTCCACAAAGTAAAACAGATCTTTTAATGAAATAATTAATGAGGTACAGTTTTGTGGCTAAGAAATTGGAGATGTTTACAGTGGACACCAAATATTTTGGCCGGTTAATTTTAGCACACCCACTGGTTCTGAAAAACCTGGAAAATCAAGGAATGTAACCATGAAGCATTTTTTTGTTTACTTTTCTTTATGTATGTACTTTCCTCATTGTTAGGAGATGCTATTTTTGTATTGAAGAGTAGCACTAAACACTGGCCTCTTTAATGTGTATGTGTGGCAGGTTACTGGAGTCTGACAGTGTATGGCCGCAAACATTGCTACAGACTCTTCACAAAGCACTACAATGAGGCGGTGCACTGGGCGTGTGCTGTGCAGAAAGTCATAGACAGCAAAGCGTCGGTCGAGACGCCAACACAGCTCCTCATACGAGACATCGAGGTGAGAGAACAAGCAGCAGCAGAGATGAACACGACAGCATATCAACATATATCAAGAGGGATTATAAATGTTGCAAACACATACACACAATACACACTTTTAAGTTTCCACAAAATATTAAGCATGACAACAGTTTTCAACATTGCCATTGTCTCCACTGTATATACATGTACATATATATTTCAACATTGCCATTGTCTCCACTGTATATATATATATATATATATATATATATGTTGCCATTGTCTCCACTGTATATACATGTACATATATATAAATGGCAGCTTAGCTCCTAAAGAAATGTTCAGGATGGCAAACATATACGGACACGGTGTGTAAACCATTTAAACCCCACCCACTGTCATCTCTCTGCCCCAGTATATTATTATTAGTTTTTTGGCTAGTGATTTTACACTTATAGATGTGCTCATCAGTATCCTGTGTCTCTGGAAATAGTTTCGAAGGCAGCGAGTAGCTCTTGAGAATGACGCTGTTGTTATGATGTAATGCCGGCACTCTTGGATAGATCTGTATTAATAGGATGCTAGTTGCTAGCCCACAGAACTCCCCGGAATCCCATTGAGGTCGTACATAGACAGGCAGACAGGCGTGAAAACCGCAGTGGTTGAAATGTTAAGTGCCCAGACCCCTAAATGACCTTGCTGATTGCTATATATCTCTTATAGATAAGATATGTATGCATATTAAAATAATCAGAAAGATAAGGAAGGCTATTCTCGATATAGTCTTGGCTAAAAGACACTATAATTTTGCCTTACTGCTTTTTAAAATAAAGATAACTGTGCAATAAAATATTCATGAAGCGTTGTGTTAAGTATCATTTAGAAGATATAGTTCTGACATGTAACCTTAAGTTAATATCTGTTTGTACTATTTATTTTACCTCTTACAAGCTCAAACATACAGTACATAGTGGTTATGGCCAGAGGTCTTGTCACGTTTAACTGCTCTTAGTTTGGATGATCATGTCTGTTATAAGCAAACACCCAACAACAAACATAAACTGGCCTTATTCACCCTTGAAATGAACACAGCAGCTTTCATTATACATACATACACAGAGCAGACCTTGACCAGGGTTGTCAAATCCATCTGTAAGCTGAAATCTGTTTCCATTTCACTCACCTCCCCCCTCAAGCCATTTTCCCAAACATCGCATTTCCATATAAAACATCATGTCATCATTTCATTATGGAGCCCATAACAAAGAGGTCACGTATTTATGGGGACATGATGCACAGCAGATTTATCTGTCTTGAGTTTATTTATTTCAAGGTGTTTCGTTGGCCTTGCATTGTTCTGTGTGTTTATGTGTGCTGTTTTTGTATAGGAGAATAAATTCAATCCAGAGGTTGTGGAGCACATCTATGAGCATAATCCCATCCTGAGGTACACACAGAGCCCCCTCTACGCCCCACTGCTGCCTTTCCCCTACGGCAGCCTCCACCACACACGTGAGTCAACCACACACATACACACCACTGCTCACATGAAGAACATGTCAATGAACCAATCAGATTAGACACACACCCTCTTTCTACAACCCTGTTGTTTTGGTGTATCTATGGTAACCCCGCTACCTGTCAAGTAGAAGTAAAGCAAAGGCAAAGCAACCAAATGTGATTGTTTTAAAGGGATGTGATACTTTTCTATACCCACTGTATATATGTATACAGTTAACACACCTCCTCTTGCTTTTCTTCTTAGATATGGCAGGTAAAGGCTACACATCCATCCGTGAAGAGGCGGTGAGGCTTTTTAACTGCCTCCAGCAGTTAGAGTCGGCCCGCGAGCCCATTCCTCTCATACAGGGGATCCTCCAGACCTGCCTCGACCTCCGGCCACTCCGAGATGAACTCTACTGCCAGCTTATCAAACAGACCAGCGTCACCAACTCTCATGTCCAGACGCAGAATCCGCAGCTCAGATACTGGCAGCTGCTTACCTGCATGAGCTGCACCTTCCTGCCCAGCTGCAGCATACTCAAATACCTGCGCTTTCACCTGAAGAGGTGAGTTACGCACATCACATCTATACAATGCACTGGATGTGTACACTCACAAACCCACCAGCCGGATCTCAACATACATGCATAAACATTAGCTAGAAGTCCTTGAGTATAAACACGCACAACTGCCTCCGGTTCGGTGGTTGAGGGTGTAGGAAATATGGGCTGCCTGAGGTTGACTGCATTGGAGAGTGTACTTCCTGTTCGCTCGTTCTTTTCCTTTCCTCGAGGGGCTGGGAAATGGCATGATGCTTTCTGCATCCCATGGCTAATCGACTCTTAAAGTACTGCCAGGCCTGGAGGATAGACAGAAAATAAGAGAATGGCTAAATAAATGAGTGTGCCGTGAGGAAATGGTGCGTTGACCACAGGGCTTTGATTACAGAGGCGGCTGGTGTAATGGAGACGGACGAGTCTCTGTTCTCCTGAGGCCCCCAGACTTTCCCGCATGTGTTTACTTAACACAGATAGGGACTCTGCCATGCGTGTAATTACCAAGTAGCTGACACTTCATATCGCAAATAGATAAACTAAACAGAGGGTCCACACACTTTTTTGGGAGGGAAATTTTGTGGTTTTGGATGTGAAATTCTGTAAATGTGAAGTTTTTAAAATCTCTTTCTTTTGCTGTCAGGGTTCAGAGTTTGAGTGTGGACCCGGAGGTGGAGAGCTACGCGTCTTTCATAGCCCAGGCTCTGGAGAAGACGCGCGGCCGTGAGTGTGTGCCTTCATGGGAGGAGATCCAGGGGCTGATGGGAAGGCAGGAGATACTGTGTACTGTTCACTACCCTGGACCGGGCTGCTGCCAGATACCGATCACCTCACACACCACAGCTAATGAGGTATTGCATCAACCGTTTCCTCTATAGCAGGGGTTGGGGACCTTAAGCCACACAAAGGATTAAGCAGTAGCACGCAAGTAATAAGAACCAGACAGATGAATTTATTTATAAGTGTATTGATTTTAGTAATGTTGAATTCTGTTTTTGCAATTATCCTTCCAGAAAAATTTAAGAATATGTATTCATTTATTTATTTGCTCTGCTACTTTTACATAGATTTTTCTCTCTTTCAATCAGTTGTTGTTTTTGTTAACTAAAATAATTACTTTTAAATCAAAGTTGTTTTTGTTAATTGAAATAAAGCTAAAATAAAATATAAATATTAGATGAAAAAATTAAAAGTGACTGAAGTTTAAGTACTAAAATGACTAAAACTAAACTAGAATTAAAATAGAAATAAATAAAAGCTAAAAATTAGTAACAAAAATGAGTAAAAACCTAAACTAAAATTAAAACTGAAAATATAAAAATAAAAGCTAATGCAAAACATGAATAAATACTATAATAGCATATAAATAATACTAAAATAACACTGTTTCTCACTCTCATTTTCTCTCTCCAGGTCGTGAGGAAGATGGCGGAACGCCTCGGGCTGCAGGACAGCCGAAACACATTTGCTCTTTTTGAGCAGAACGCATGCTGGGAAAAAGCTATCGGAGGCAGCACCATAATCGCTGATGTCATCACCAGATTTGAAAAGTAGATATTTTTTAATAAATATCTTCCACCTAGTGTAATATGTGTAATACAGCAAATGTACTGAACCAAACGTATCACGGCACTATAGTGTGCTGGACATGGTGCCATGGCAATACAAAGTTTTTGAACCTTAACCACGATAATAATATGGTATTTTATAAGTACTATGTTAAGACCATGTAACAGGAATATGGTAATCAACCAGTACCATAGTATATGTGAAGTTACAATGATATTACCATCCACGATAGCACCACAGTACAGTACAGTGTAGATCTGTGTTTTCTTCTATTTATTCACTTTCCCAGCACTTCAGCACAGTCTAACTAACCCCCCTGATGCTCTCTATCTCTCTCTCTCACACACACAGACACACACACACACACACTGTGAGTATAGACAAGCAGCTCTTTATTAGTATTCAGTGTTCCAGTAGGGATCTCAGGATGAGACTGATGTCATGAGCATTAACTGAAGGAGATATAACCCAAGCCAGCCAGAATTCAAGGCATCCACTTTATTCTGGGAAGTGTGTTTGTGTTTGCGTGTGTTTTTGCACGTCTCAGTGCCAACTCTTCCCAGAAGTGGGTTCATGGACACACGCCTAGTCTTTCTCTCACACTCATATTATGTGTACACACACACAAACAAACCCGCGTGTGCAAAAATGCACGGGCAGCAGAAAAAGCTTAGCAAATCAGGGTGAGTCACATGGTTCAGAATGATGTCATGACTTTAGTCGTGTGTTTAGTAAGCGTCTGCAAATTTTTCTCTTTAGCTACTAGAAGACTTAGATATAGTTTAAGAAAAAGACATACTTTAGGTGTGCTTTAGATGGGGTTAAATAAAAAAAAATTATAATACAGAGGCTCTTAACCAGGGGCTTGATTCCTTCGTCTGATTCATATGCAATTTTTCATTAACAAATCTCTGTCTGTCTTCCAGTTTGTCAGCTAAAGATCCAGACTCTGACTGCCAGTGCCGACTCTGTTTCAAACTGTATTGTTTGCTGGACACAGAAAACATCAGTACAGACAGCATTGAGTACCTCTTCCTCTATGAGCAGGTAAAATGACAAGAGACGGGTGGGGATGAGCAGAAATGAGAAAGCTGAATGTAGATTATTGAAAGTCATGACTTTTGCAACATTCACACTGTTAATGAACTGAATTGAATCCGCGTTGAACTGACTTGAGCTGAATAACGCCACTACTGTCTACAGAAGAGCTGCTTATCACAGAGTTTAAATTGTTTCAATGACGAATGACCTTTACAGTTACTGAACTGAACTGAATCAATACACTGAACTGACTGGAGCAGAATAATGGGATTTGCCTTATTTTTGAAGTTTGCGTCAATGATTTTGTTACTTTCCTGTTCAATGCTGTAAAAGTAGCTTTGAAACAATCTCTACTGTAAAACTAAAGGTGTCTTGACTGTTGAGTATAAAATATACAGAGAAAAAGTCCGATAGAAGACTAAAAGAGAAATGGCCTCTTTTTTGTGTTTTATAAAACGCTAATAATGGATATCGTCCTCTGAACATTTATATTACAAGTTTGGATCTGTCTGCAGACATCCATTCAAGACACAATATATATATATATATATATATATATATATATATATATATATATATATATATATATATATATATATATATATATATATATATATATATTAAACAGAAGAGAACTGGATTTCCAGTTCTTCCTCTCTGTTTGTGTTAAATGTGAACTAGTTTCACACTTGTGTGGACAGATGTGTGCATAACGTCTTTATCAGTCAAGTGAAAAAGCAAGCATACAAACACAGCGCACTAGTGAACTCTGTAAACTTTCCCTTGTTTGACTTCCTCCTCCCTCCCTCTCTCTGTCACAGTGTCATGAGATGGTGGTGCGAGGGCAGCTGCCAGCCTGTGAGGATGACCTTCTTTCCCTGGCAGCGTTAAGACTGCAGTGTCTACTGGGAGACTTCAGCGCCCTCTCGCCATACCCACCCTTGGAGCAGCTCTTTCCGGCTGAAGTGGTGGAGGCCCGGGCCCTACTGGCCCCTGTCGATCCCCCTGGCTGCCCTTCCTTCCCCGGGGGTCTTCTGGCTGGGACGCTGTGGGGACACAAGCGGCGGCAGGAACAGGACCAAAGACTGCGGGCCAGACTAAGGGAAGAGGGAGCCGTGGTGATGTCGGCCATTTTGGAGCGCTGGAAAGCCCTGGCGGGATACAGTCGCAGAGACAGCATGGCCGCCTATCTCACCATCGCCCGGCAGTGGTCCGGGTTTGGCTGTACGCTCTATGAAGTGGACTTCTACATCGTGAGTGGTTCCCACAATATAACTGTTTTCAACATTGATAATAACAAGAAATGTTTCTTGAGTGGCAAATGAGCATATTAGGATAATTTCTGAAGGATCATGTGACAATGAAGACCGGAGTAATGGCTGCTGAAAATTCAGCTTTGCTATCACATAAATAATTTACACTTTAGAAATATATTCAAATAGAAAAAAAAAATGCTATTTTTACTGTATTTCTCACCAAATAGATGCAGCCTTGATAAGCCTAAGAAACTTCTTTTAAAAGCATTGAAAATTGAAGTTTTAAACACAGGATAATTTTGCCAGAGAATCAAAGCTGTGCCTATCATTTTCCTGTTTCTTGTAGAGCTCGACAGGAAGCTTCTCTCAGAAGTTGTGGCTGGGCGTGGCGGCTTCCTGTGTGTCTCTGTATCGTCAGGGTGAGGCTGAAGCATTGGAGTCTCTGCCGATTGGTCAGATCTGTTCCTATGGCGTCTCTGATAGCAACACATTCAGGATCACTGCAGGAGACAGAGATCTGCTCTTCGAGACCTCCAAGGTGAGCAGGCGGCATAGTCGTTATATCATCAATATCCCTAACTGCAACTAATGTACTAAAGTGACTAAAACTAAAGTAAAAATAAAGATACAGATAAGTATATATATTTTTTAATTAATAAAATAATAAAAATGACTAAAACTTGGAATGAAAATTCAAATGAAAATTACAAATATAAATATAGCTGCAAGCAGCGATTACGGGGCCAAGCACTACAAAAGCAAGCCTCAGACCAACTGCGGTAATGAGTAATTAAAACCATTTTAAGATTATTTTAGTCAAAATGGGTGAAAAATCATAAATAAAACCACTAGTAATATGATTTGTTGGCTTATCACTTTTGACCAATAGGTGGCGCTGTTACCAAATTAATGTAGCATGGTCAGTGTGAGGAGACAATGGCACATACAAATTTTGGTGTCAATATGTCAAATATTTGCATAGATACAGCCTCAGATGCAGTTTGGCACTGTGCCTAAAATTTGTAGCAGCCCTGTATGAAAACAGTTTTCTTATTGACACGAAATCCATAACGTTTTGTCACCACAGTCGGAAAATCATCTGACTTGATTTTGGTGAAAATTGGACCAGCGGTCGAGGAGGAGTTTGAAAAAGTACGTTTTCAACATACATCAAAATGGCGTACAGGGAGTTTGGAATGTCTAAGCGAAAATTGGTATCTATGTTGTCGGCATGACCCAAGGAATATTTTGACACCAGTTTCATTACTATAGGCTAATGCAATCTAAAGTTATTAGCAATTTTGGAAATTTAATAATTAACAGTTAAAGAATGGTTTATTACTCTTGACCAATAGGTGGCGCTGTTACCAAATTGATGTATCGTGATCAGTTTGAGGTGACAATGGCAGATATATAGTTTGATGTAAATATGTCAAAGAGCTGCAGAGATACAGCCCTCACATGCAGTTTGGCATCTTTCCAGCAAATTCGTTGACGTGCTAAATGAGAACTGTTTCTTATATCGACACAAAATCCATAACTTTTTGCCAGCATGGTCTGAAGATGATCCGAGTCAAATTTATTGAAGATCGGACTGACGGTTTAGGAGGAGTTCGAAAGAGTAGGTTTTCAACATAAATCAAAATGGTGGACAGGAAGTTCAGTCAATTATGGCAAAAATTGGTATCAATGTTCTCGACATGATCCAAGGAATCTATCAACATCAGTCCCATTACAGTAGGCCAGGGATCTCCAACCCTGCTCCAACACACCTGTCAAGTAGCCCTGAACACTTTTGATTAGCTGGTTCAGCTGGGTTTGATTGGGGTTGGAGTTTAAATCTGTAGGACAGTAGCTGGCCAGGAGCAGGGTTGGAGACCACTGCAATAGGGTAATGTAAGCAAAGGTTATTAGCATTTTTATAAATTTCATTATAACTTTTGACCACAAGGTGGCGCTGAACCCAAACTTTTTGAGTACCATCATGGCAGGGTGTCAAAGATGCTTACCGAGTTTCGTAACGATACGTCAATGCATTCGTAAATTATAGCATTTTATGACAAAATTCAAAATGGTCGACACCCAAAATGCCTGACATGGGAAAATTGGATATCATTCGACTTAGCATGATGCATTGAATCTAAAGAGACCCGTTTTGTGATTTTTGGCCCAACCATTCAGAATTTACCTGACCGCTAGGTGGCACAGTGCAGAAACGCTGCAGGTAGTTTCAGGTCATGCTTGTTATAACACACACCAAGTTTGGTCTCAATATGCCTAACCATTGTGGAAATATAGCCTCACATGCATTTTTGCATGCTTTTTGTAGAATTCTTTCGCATGTTATTCAAGAATGGTTGGACGAATCAACTTGAAATCCATAACTTTTTGCCAGCATGGTCTGAAGATAATCTGGTTCAATTTTCGTGACAATCGGTGCAACGGCCTAGGACGAGTTTGAAAAAGTAGGTTTTACGAATAATTAAAAATAGCGAAAAAACTAAACCTTGCGATTTTTGAATTTTGGCATGACCCAAGGATTCAGAGGGGAAAAAAAATTTTCATTTTCTGGCTTACGGTTCAAACGTTATTAGCATAAATGTGCAACTTTGGACAAGTGGTGGCGCTAGAGAGTTTGAGTTAGAGACTCCAAATTTGCTATGGTGACTTTTCTCACTGTCCTCTATCAGTGTGCCAAATCTCACAACTTTCCCGCAAGCGGTTCTATGGGCTACCATAGACTTGCTGCGGAAGAAGAAGAAGAAGAAAATCAAGCTAGTGGATACAATAGGTGCCTAATAATTCAAAATATTAGTAAGTGCTATAATAATATAGAAATAATACTGAAATACTGGCAGCCACAAAACCACCCAAAATACCACCTTTGCATCAGGAAAACACCTCACATTTCTTCAGTAAATCTAAAACATTTAAAGAATACAACTATTGCCATAGCATTTTATATACACAGATGCTAGCTCTACCTATCATAGTTTCACTCTAGTGATAATGGAGAGATGCAACTTGGCCTTCATGTTAGCATCATGCATGCATACTATTAGGCCAAAACACTATAATAGGGGAAGCATATACCCACACAGAGTTTTAGACCAAAGTACAAAATACATTACATGTATGTTCTGTAAATGTAAGAGTTAACAAATGAAACATGCAACTTTGGATAGTTCTAAACTAGAAAGACTTTGACGTCAATGTGTTTGTATCGTGTCCTACAAACCTCCTTCAAGTACTCAAACAATACAGGTCAGACCAACCGTGTCTTTCAGTGCGCTCACATGTGGAAACACTGAGACAACCAGTCTATCTTCTTCTGATATTAGCTGCAGGCTCATGCCCATCCTGTGCCGTCACTCCTGTACACTTTAACCTGATAAATCTATTGAGTTTTCATGCTAAACCATTTGCCTTCACATCTGCCTGCCTTCTGAGTGATGCACGAACATCTCTCCTAGCTCACACGTACACTGTTAATGACGTCCAGTCATTGTCAGTCATCAACGGTCGCCTATAGCTGTTCTGATCTAGAGCCCTGCGCGGGACTGTTTTCTTCATCCCGCTCCCGCCCGCGCCCGCCGAATTTCTGACCATTACCGCCCGCTCCCGCAACGTATGTGTTACACTCCTGCCCGCTCCCGCAATATGTATGTCCACTCCCGCCCGCACCCGCAAAACTCTGAGAATTTATTCCCGCACAATAATAGAGATGCATTGATTTTGTGTCTTCTCCCGTCACGCAGGAAAAAAAAAAAAAAAAAACAAAAAAAAAAAAAACGCGTATTTGTATTGATATTATTAAAGAGTTTCTGGGGGTTGTTTGTTTCGTTTCCCTGGCCTGCATGTAAAAAAAAAAAAAAAAAAAAAAAAAAAAAACAAAACTCACAATACATTCAAATATAATTTTGTTTTTATCAAAAACTTTGCACATAAAAATAGACTGCTTTGCAAAAAAAAAAATATATACATACTATGATAAACAAGGCTACATGAAAAACAGCAGTTTTGACAATTATTAGCCAAATGTCGCAGGTATTCTGTTTGAAAAATAGAAATAAGAATAAAAAACATTCAACTTAGGCAGCCTGCTCAATAACACTGGCATCATCACGCCTCTTGACCTAATTAACAAATGGCAACGAGGGGCTGTGCTCAAAAAACAACACTAATAAATAACATAAAATAAAAACAACGTTAACGAATGAATTTAACAAATGAATCACTTTGCAATATTGCTGTGGAGGAAGAGAATGTTGCTGATCGACTGCGGTCCCAATCCCGTGCGTCTCTCTTCCAAGATGCGCACACAGACACTAAAGGCCCGCTCTGAAGGCGCACTGGATGCGGGGATACTAAAGATGAAACGTGCCAGCTTTGATAGCGCTGGGAAGGCGCTCTTTGTTGAACGTGTGGTTGCTGTGGAAACTGTAGTCTCACATAATTTAGGGAGCTGTCAGCTAAGGTGTCCATGTGTGAATACCATGTTTGAGGTTCTTTTCTACATCATCTATTGACATCTTCTCCATCATGTCGCTAGGCAACCTCCCTATCCCGCGGTGTTTTTTTTAGCCGCCCATTCCCGCCCTCAGCAAAATTCAAACCGCCCGCTCCCGCGAGATTTGCGTTGGGTCCCGCGGGACCCGGCGGGACTCAATCCCAATGCAGCCCTCTATTCTGATCCATAATCATTCTTAAGGATGTCAATAACAAATTAAAAATGTTAAAAATGACAAACAAGTGCAACTGTCAGTGGATTTCATTTGGTGCTGAAATAAACTAACCATAAATCCTAAACTAAGCAATTCTTTCTTAAAAAAAATTTTAGATCTAAAAATTAACCCAGGGTTACGTGTGGTGTACAAAGCCTTCTAGAGTGTAACCAAGTCATTGTACTAGTCTAAAGTGCTTAGCACATATTTCACAGTGGAAATTTACTCGAGTCATCTCTCTCTCTCTCTCTCAGCTGACTGAGATCATGCAGCTGATGAATGCTTACTTCAGTGCCACCCGTCGCCAGCTGGGCAAGGATGACTGCATCTCCATGGAGACAAACCCTAAGCTCCACCCCTCCCTACTTGAGCTCCCCTCTCACCCGGTGTGAAGAGAGATGGACTCGCGCTCACCCACACGCACACACTGACTCTGACTGATGTACACGTGCATATGCAGTCCTGACTGATTGCTTCCCTGTGTGGAGCTTTTGCAAAGAGGACAAACTCAGATGAGACTGAAAGGAGCAGATGCTGTGGAAATAGAAGAGGAGTGGAAGGTGTCCAGGGAGCCACAAACAGGAGAGCAGTTTCAGGAACTCACTTGCTACACCGCCAGCCAAATCCAGAAAGAACACGGGGCCCTCCGCCGGCCCCTGCCACCTGGGAGCCAGCCAAATATCACAGACAGCATAATAGCCTGACTTCAGAGATGAACAGAGAGAAAATCATTTTCTGAAGTAGAATTTTTGCCTTGTTTTTAGTGTTTAAATATTTAAACATCCTTAAAACAACATGAATTTATTTTGACTTATTTTGAACAATTACGATACATATAATTGTCCTGAAATTCATTGATTTTTAAGACTAACTTCAAAGAATTTATCTCAAATTGAGTTATTTTTTCTTATTTTGCTTCTTATGTAAATTTACCTTGTTTGTAGGATGTTTTTATTTTTTATTGGAAAATATGACAAAAATACAGATTTTTTGCAACGATGTCTTTATATTGCACTACAGGAAGACAACACAAACACGCTGCCGTTGCACTCACATGAAAACACTCGCTCTGCTTTAAACGTTCCTTTCCTGACTCTTGCCTGGATCGTCATTAAACTCATTCATCAAACCGTACATGACCTTAAAATGAATGCAGGTGCAAGTCGACCTTCAGAACTGTCCATTACTGAACCGGCAGTGGTGCGTGTGTGCGTGAGAGACAGATTTGAACATTTTAAGCTGTAGAAACCAAAGGATCTTTAGCTCTCTATATGATGTGAGTGTATTTGTGAAATGCTTTGAGCCTGACCTGGTGCTGCTTGACTGTGCTGTGAGCTTACAGTAACTCTGCACTGTGCGTCCTGTAGCCATGACAGCCTTAGATCTTTAGATCTGTACTCTTTAGATCTGGTTAAAACCAACTAACTTAGACACACATTTGCAACCTGGTGCCTGTGAAGGTAAATGACATATTGACATTTTCAACAACAAAAAACCCCCAGATAATTTAGGTTCAAACCACGTTTCCCAGACCTCTCAATGCATTTTCAAACCCTGAAGATATACAAATAATCAACACTATTGATATGCAATCCCATATGGTGAAGACAGCACATTTCTGTAGTTCACCCAAAAATGAAAATTCGTTTATCATTTACTCACCCTCGTGTTGTTCCAAGCCTGTCCAATTATGAAAGTTAATGGGGTCCAAAACAACATTTTGCATCCCTTTAACTTTTCTTGTATGGAAAGAAAAAATGTCATTCAGGTTTTGAACAACATGAAAATGTGTAAATGATGACAGAATTATAATTTTTGAGTAGACTATCCCTTTGAGCGTAACCTGTAGCCTCTGTCAGTTGTGCTTTTGTCATGAAGCCATATGTCGGCTTTTTTTTTATCTGCTGAGAGATCATATTGTCCTTCTTTAATGTGCGTTACTTTCTACTAGTTTTATTTATGGCTGTCTGTTGTATACATTGTGTGGAAGTGAGTTTTTAATTGTCCTTTTTACTTTTGTTTTATATATCTTTCATAAAGACCTGTATTTGTATTTTAGTGCTTGCATTGGAGTAATTACAAAAGAGTGGATGATGTCATAGTTAAAATATGATGTCATGATGTGTATTTACCTTTTTTTTTTGGTTATTTGTCATTTATCAACCCCCCCCCCCCACCACCCCACCACGGTTTGTCATAACCAAAAAAAAAAAAAGTAATTCGCCCCTTTTAAAGTCACATGGACCAAATGTCTAGGGGTTGGGGTTGTTTTTTCTCTCCTAGTATGAATGCCAAACTATTACTGAAGCAATAAAACCTGCCCAGTCTTCCTGAGTATGAGCCCAATTTCAGATTGGGGCTTTAGGTTGCCTAAAGAGGAGCCGCTAGTGCCTGTCAAACAGTCTGTACAATCTTTAATTCACCCATACTCCATAATCAAGATAAACTTTTTCTGTATTCATAGTGTTTATGTTTCGGTTGTGCACTATCTTTGCTATAGTGCAGCTTGTCTGCATGAATACAAATCTGAAAAAAGGTTACCAGCTACTTGAGATCCAAAGGTGGAGGGCAATCACATCTTCACTGTTGTTTATTTTGGTTTTTGTTTTAAGCAGTGTTTTCTGCCCAAACCCCGTTCCACCTACAGCCCCTGTGACGGCAGTAGTGGTTTTCACATGCTTCTGTGTTCTCTTCATGTCACTCTTTAGCTGCAGGCAGCTCCGCCCACTGTCATACATGTAACAAAACTCAAACGACAACCCTTTAGATGGTTTGTATGCTGCATGGTACATTAATTATTTTACACGTGTAATAGTCAATTGCACTATTGTTTGTATAGCTAACTTAAATGTGCAGTAATGCAAAATGAATACTGTATGTAATAAAGCAGCACCATTACAACATCACTTAAGTGTCAGTTATACTGTTTATGTGAAAAAAAAAAGATATTAGTATATTGCATATTTATGAAATAATACTTTATTAACCAAAGATTACTGTACATTATATGTATTAAATTATATAATATTATTTATATAGTGTTTTTCACACTATATGCATACTATTTAAAAGCAGATTTATAGAAAAATATAACAGTAATCTATATGGTCACTACAGTTCAAAATCAATATTATTTTGCCCGTTTTTTTTTTTTTTTTTTATGTCGTCAAGCATCCAAAAATGTTAAATGCATGAAATTAAATCAGGCATCAAGACCCTACAAGGAGTAGAAAATAAAAACTAAAAAAAAATAAAATAAAAAAAAGACTGAAACCTACTGGTTAAAATAAACATGGCAGTTTCAAGGAAATTAACACGCAGTTCTGAGAAAAGATCGCTTGATTTGATATATTGTTTTTAATGCAATAAAATTCTGTTTTGGGACCAGCGCGTCCCTAATAAAAAACTGCACTAGAGAGACATGAAATGTCTGAATAAAGTTTAACTGCTATCATATACTGGATGTCAGCGGTGTCCTATCCCTCTCCTGGAGGGCCACTATCCTAATTTTAACACACCTGAACCAGCTAATCAAGGTCTTCAGGATTACTAGAAACCTCCAGACAAGTGTGTTAAGACAGGTTGGAGCTAAACAAAGCCGTCCAGGAGCAGGATTGGACACACCTGATGTACAGTATGTCCTTGATTCAACTTATCAGTATCTGTTGGCAAGTATTGGATTTTGAATATAAGAGACGAAGACCAGAGAGGTTATCAAAGGTAAAGGCATTCATTTCTGAGCTATTCCATGCGTTTTAAAGCCAAATTACCCATGTGAGTGACTATGATATGAGCACAGATGGTTTTGAGGGTAATCAGTATTTGCACACTATGGAAATATTTCTTGTAGAAAAACATTTATTCAATCTCATGAACTTCAAGTCTGACAGCAAACTATATATACAGTATAACATTAATAATAAGAACATGTGGTAACCAGGGAAACGAAAGCACTGAGACAGAAATCTGGCATGAAAGTTTCACACGCACACAAAAAAAGACTGAAGCAGAAGAATAAATTATTCAGATGAGGAAATGTGATGCATTGGGATTGGTGTATGACTGATTCTGCCAGACTTTGAGGTAACTTCACTGATTTGATTGACTAGAAAAAGAACCGGATGAGGGTTCACTGATTGGATGGATTGAGGTACAGCAGAACACTTGACTTTACTGATCGTCTCTCAAAACTCTAAGATAATCTTCAAGAGTAATCTGTAACACAGAGACAGAGAGAAAAATTTATTCAATCACACAATCACAGTCTATCCCCTGAAAGTAAGCGCCTTTTGTCTAAAAGCATGCATGTGTGAACGTAAGGGAGGGAGATGGTGTATTCATAAGCTGCTTCTGGTCTGATCTCTTCTAAGAGGTTTAATCTTTCACACTCCCTCCTATGGTTACATTCATCTGAGACCACCCAGTCTTATCGGTGTAGACGTCCAACGTGTGTGTGGTCAGGGAAGGTTGTGTGCAGGCCACCTTGACGTAGATTGATGTAGATTTTGTGCAGAAGAGTGCAGAGTGCAGTACAAAAATAGATTAAGATGGAGCCATAAATTCTCTGATCAAAGAAATCAAGGAAATTGGGACGAGAGAGAGAAGTTACAGCTCAGGATAGAGGCACCAGGTTATGAAGAACTATAGGCCCGTAAAGATGACAAATGACGTGTATATACATATGTGAGTGGTTCTCATCACAGCGTAATGCAGAGAAGGCTCTGGCAGAACAGTATGGTGAGCCATGAAAGGTTTATGGACACGAGTCTGTGGAGGTGCATTCACTACTGAACTTCTGAAATTCGCTGCTGGATTCACTGTGTATTTTACAGGATGAGTTCGGAGCCTGCCTTTAGGAAGCGAGCGAAGGTGTTTTCACTGCTCTTGTGTGCCCCAGGAGATGTAGTCGGGACGTGTGGCGGCGCTGTATTCGTCCACGAGCTGCTGAACCACCTCGCGAGAGTTATCCAGCTCGTCAAAGTTGTCCTTGAAAATGTCCTCCTTCCTGAACTGCTCGAGGAAGGCCTCCCTCTTCCTCAGCTTATCATACTGACGACAGGTACGCTCAAACAGCTAGGAGTGAGGGAGAGGACAACAGAGATTATAGAGTCTGCTCATCTAGCCTTTCTACATGTAAGACATCAGGTTTTTCCCCACATCTTTGACCGATAAATTTCCATCTGTAATTACTGGATATGGATTTTTAAAAACATGTCATAGCAACTGCAACCAAGAACAGTTGAGCATAACCAGACAACCTTATATTTACTATAGAAATTTCCAGGCCTGGAAATCACAATTGGTTTCTGAGGAAATAACTAACTAATAAAACTTAATTACTATAGTAATTATACTTATTTAAACCAATAATTTTCCTTTTATGGCTGATAACCGATAAATAGCCAATATTAAAATTCTATCATATTTTGTCAAAATACACTTTAAATAAAACATTAAAATTATAATCAATCGCTTTGCTATTGAAAATTATTATGTACAGTATGAAAAATGGAAGTTAATTTTGAGATTAATATCTTTAGCTAAAGATTAGATCTGACAGTATTTTCAAATTGAGTGTTAGATCACGACAAAAACCTAAACTTAAAAATAGAACAATTGAGCATGAAAATATATGGTCAATTATTTATTTATAATAGTTAGTAATTGGTTGTTTTTTTTGAATGATTGATAAATAATAATAATAAAATTATTACAGTTATTGTTTTTGAGTGTTTTGTTTTTATGAAGTGACAATAAAAAAAATCGATTTCAATAAAAACCGTTCTTCTGAACTTTCTATTCATCAAAGAATCCTACAAAAAAAAAAAAAATTGTAGTTTCCACCAAAATATTAAGCAGCACAATTGTTTTCAACATTAATAATAATAATAATAAGAAGAAGAAGAACAGTTTAAGCAGCATATTAGAAAGATTTCTGAAGGATCATGTGACACTGAAGACTGAAGTAATGATGCTGTAAATACAGCCTTGCTGCAACGGGAATAAATTATTTAAAAATATCTGAAAATAGAAACTGTTATTTTACATTTTACAAATATTTAACAATATTACTGATTTTAATAAATGCAGTCAAAAATCTGACCCAATCACCAATACAGTACCTAGTTCAAACCCATTTTTGAGCAGTACAGACATGTAGAAATTAGAGTCATGTCTTACTGAAGAGATGCTGGTGTGATTAGCCATCATAAGTCCACTGACACGATGAGCTGAGGGCAGGTAGGGAGACCGGCGGGACAGTGCCACTTGAATACTTGCTGGACCCCAAGGGATGAAATTAGCTAACTTCCTCTCCCTGATTCTCTGCAGACTCTTATGTACCTGCAAAGACACATATGAACATGAGGACATGCACAAATAACTTAAAATGTGCTGTTTATCTAATATGCTCACACCTGTGTGGGGTCCACCTCTCCCTGAATGATGTTGAGAATGGCAATGTAGCAATGATTGGTCTGACGGTCTCGGCCTGTGGACACCATGACATTCTTGGGCTGCAGGAGTCTCCTCATCACATCAAGAACTGTTGTTTTCCTCACACTTGCCACCTGAAAAGATTAAAACCAAGATAGTGGACACAGAGAAAAATAAAATTTGAAAAGTAATGTTGTTACTAATAAAAAGTACAGACAGACATGCAGAACGATCAAACAGACAGATAGATAGATAGACCGACAGACAGACTAGGTAGTTGCCTATATAGACTGCAGAAAGCAGCTTACTAGACTTTCAGAACAGAGCTACAAAGTTCTTTTGCATTTCAGCTAAGTATCTCAATGCAAATCGCCATGTTTGACCAACTTACAGCCTGATCGGTGGTCAGTGGCGTGTATCCGGTCATGAGGAAGTGGAGGCGGGGAGTGGGGATGAGTGACGCAATCAGACCAATCAGATCATTGTTCATATATCCAGGGTAACGGAGGGTTGTCGTGCTTGCTGACATTATAGTGGACACCTGTTAAAGAAAAGCGCACGTGTCTTTTGACAATCCAAGTGGAGGGGGAAAACAGACCAGTCACTTTTATTTTTATTTTATATTATTGTGTTGTCTTAATTATTTGGGTGTGCTAATGGTACACTTGAAATGTGTTTTATGTGTAAAAGCAGCTGGTGTTTAAGAATACAATAGCCTAGACTGGTGAAACAGGTTTTCTATTAGCACTCTGGTCACCCTTTACAGAAACCTAAGCACTGTATTGTTAAAGTTGACCATTTCATGTAACAGAGTCTATTAGAGGTGATGAAGACAGTGATGGATGAGCTGACAAAGTGAACTATTCACCTCAGAGCAGGGTGCTGTAAGAATGGGCGTATAAGAGGAAAGCATAGATGAGCTGGTTATTTATTATCACCTCATTAAAATGTGACGTGACAGCATGTCAGACTGCTGATTACAACTTTCAGATCAGGCAACTCCCCATGCTTCATCCTCCCGAAACTGATAGACTGTGCTATTTCAAATTTACATGCTCATTCATACAATACAGCTGCAACAGACCACCCAGCTACCTTCTGAGTTCTTGTGGTTTAGCTTAGACATTTTCTATACACTGAAATCAATCTCTCATTTGCCTCGTGGCATAACAAACTCACAGTTGGTTTTAAAGTTAGGTTGGTTTTCTAACTGTCTTAAGTATGTTAATGCACATCTTATCAAAGGAGAGCTGTGATTAATATGGGGTGACTTTACTGTCCCTACATGAAGCACACCAGGCCGGTCCCTCTATGTGCTGCAGGTATGGGCTTTGAAACAAAAAGTGGGGAAGTCGTGGCCTAATGGTTAGAGAGTTTGACTTCTAACCCTAAGGTTGTGGGTTTGAGTCTCGGGCTGGCAATACCACGACTGAGGTGCCCTTGAGCAAGGCACCGAACCCTCAACTGCTCCCCGGGCACCGCAGCATAAATGGCTGCCCACTGCTCCGGGTGTGTGCTCACAGTGTGTGTGTGTGCTTTGGATCGGTTAAATGCAGAGCACGAATTCTGAGTATGGGTCACCATACTTGGCTGTATGTCGTCCCGTCACGGGTTGGATGCATCAGCTCAAGACAAATAAATTGGGCCCTGTATTTTCACGTCAATTTGTAAATGACAGACTTTTAAAACTCACCAGTTGGTTGATCTGAGAGAACGAGGGGTTCTGAATGTGCAGCCGGTCTGTGGCGATTCTGTTCAAAGCTGTATTGTCCAGCACCACCTGAAAGAGACATGGAGAGAGAATGAAAGGAGAGAGGTTTTTAACTACATCTCAGGACTGTGTGTTGTAGGTCTTCTTGGGTCCTAAGATCTCTACCCAATCCGAGTCGACAAATCCATTTTTGAACGGAATTGGCAATGCTATTTAAATTTGAATTCAGATAGCAGTATACAAAACTGCAATTCAAACTAGAAAATAGAGAACCTTGCAGAACCAAACTATACTCAACTGGTAGAGCATGATGCTAACATTGCCTAGGTCATAGGTCTGATTTTCAGAAAACACAAATAGATAGTAGGTATGTCTTAAAAACACTGCAAGTCACTTTAGATAAAAGTGTCTGCCAAATGAATAAATGTAAATAAGGAAATTCTTCGTTGTAAGAGTTGTATCAAGAATTGCCATCTTGCTTGCAGTCACAGTGTAGAACAATGTCAATATTTATTTTTACAACAGAATTTCATATCAATAATTATTTGTAATAAAGTCATCTGAAAACAATGTGGCTAATCGTATGTGGTATAGAAAAATTACAATCTCTTTTGATGGCCATGTACATTTTTTGACTGTTCTGATGATTATTTGTTATTGTTATTATTGAGGGGTTTTTTTCACTTTCAATATGATGTGTGTCTTGGCTAATTTAATTCAAATTTCAGCTAATGAACTGAAAGACAACTGAATCTTAAAATGAACTTTGTCCCTAATTTATATTATATTTATACAATATATACTGTATATGTACAATCTTTTTGCATACAAGCTGGAATGTTTGTGTCAAATTGACTTTTTAAATAAAGAACTGAAATCTTGCTCGATTTCGTTTAAATTTGATGAACAATGGGTTTAGAACAGCATGGTGTTGAATAAATTATGACAGAAATTTATTTCTTTTCAAATAAGAGTTAAGAATAATTCCTCAGACTTAGACTTAAGTCTAGATCTGTATTCTCATCAAAGAAAAACAGAAAGTCATCCACCTCTATTAACCTCCTCATCTTTTGTGCTGGCTCTCTGATCTGACATTATTAAATCAGCCAGAGACGATAATGAAGCTAGCAGACAGCTGCTAGAAACGCAATATGCATAAAACAGATCTTACCCTTTACTAATGATATTTGCTCCACTAAAGCTTAATCTATTTTAATCCGCAGCCCTCACACATGGAGATTTGCTGGAGATATGAATAATAATGTAATGCTTTAGTCTTTTGCTATGGTTGGTGTTCAAACCCATATATCCCTTTAAAACTCAAATAAGGATATACAAACACGATTACTGGCTCCTTAGAGAGTCAATAGGATGTGTTTGTTGAATAAATATCTGTCCAATCATGTGCTGATGGATATCAGTATGAAAGTAAAATAGCAAAGTGTTGACACATCCATAAACCTCCAGTCCAGATGTACAGATATGACCCCACTCTGCATGGTTTATGAAATGAACCCAGGGACCAAGCTATTGTGTGTTAATGAGGAGAAAAAGAAAGGAGAGAAGTGCATAATCACTTAAGACTGACCCTCGTTTCTCCATCCGCTGCTGTTTGGGGAATGAAAGCAGGAGAGGAAGAAAGAAGGTCTTTTTGGGAAGGTGGATTGTGTAACTGAGGAAATGTGCAGTTAGAGTAGCAGGTTGTATATGAGAGGGGCTTGGTTTCAAATAGAAACACGTTCATTTGAGATCCACAACCCTGGAATGTGTGTATGTGTGTACCGGTGTATAACACTGCCTCCCGAATTCTAGGCCAGCTGAAAAGTTTAGCAGAGAGTGTGTAAAAGTGCGTGTTCATTCACTCACCACACAGTCTGCATTCTGGGTCAGTCTCTTTAGCGTCAGAAGAGAATTATATGGCTGTACGACAACATCACTCATCTCATCTTGGTTAGGAAAGACAGAGTAGGTCTGAACCAGTTTTTTAGGATACCTAAAAAAGACACAAGAATGTTTCAGGCACAAGAACACGCACCCAGCTGAACACCGCTGGTGCCCTTGAGGTTGCACACGCAATGGTATTAAACACACCCCTAAAGAGAGCTAATTACACCTGGTGATGGCTGCTGCCTGCATCTCCCTCTAATTACACTGACTGCCACCCAAACGCTTCATGACTGAAAGTCTAGACGAACAATGCAGAGGGTGTGGATCTGTGCTTCAGGAGAGGGAGTGTGGACTGCAAGAATCAGTCAGAGCAGGGGGATTCAAAGTTGTTTTTAGTCCTATATCAGTGAATTGTGTTTTGGCACCTGTCGTTCAGTCGCTCCAGTAGGTAGGACCCGAGACCAGATCCTGTTCCCCCCGCAATAGAGTGGCAAAGCACAAACCCCTAAAAAAGCAAAAATAGAATGTTTAACATACAAAACATGTATATGAGTACGAAGATGCATCAATAGGAAATATTTACCCCACTAGAACTGATGTTTACACTACTGTTCAAAAGTTTAACTTCAGTGAAATTTATTTTGAAAGGAATTAAACAATGTTACAAAAGATTTATTTCAAATACATGCTTTTTTTTTTTACTTTTCAAAGAATCCTGAAGAAAAATATTAATTTCCACAAAAATATTAAGCAGCCCTGTTACTGTTTTCAACAGTTGTAAGAAATAAACACAAGAAATGCTTCCTGAGCATATTAGAATAATTTCTGAAGAATCATGTGACATAGAAGACTGGAGTAATGATGGCTGAAAATTCAGCTTTGTGTAACAGGAATAAATTACATTTCAAAATAAATAAAAATAGAGAGCAGTTTTTTGAAATTATAATAATATGTCACAATATATTACTGTTTTTATTGTATTTTTGACCAAATAAATACAGCCTGGGTGAGCATAAAAGAATTCTTTGAAAAACATTAAATCTTACTGTCCCCAAACTTTTGAAGTTAATGTAAATCAAATAAAACCGAATTATTTGACTGAATAATTTCATGTTACAGGGAGTTAAATCAATTTTTGTTCAGAAATATAAACACTTTGCTGGAATATATTTTAAAGGTATAATTCAGCCAAAAATAAATATGGTCAATTCTATAACAATCTTCCTCTCAGAACTTCATGAAATACATCACTTGTGGGGTTATTTGAGGGAGTGTTTTTTTTTTTTTTACCCCCACATTTTAAATATCTGGGGATTTTTTTTGGCCCAAGCCCTAACTAATTTCTGTGACGGTCACTCACCTTTCGGCGGTTATGCATGCAACTAACTGACTGCTAACATCATCCTCCAAACCACTCCCTAACCTCCACTTACATACAAGTTATACATGTGCATGCACACACCAGTCATTGTGGGTAATAAAGTGAATGACCCAGATTACACAGGGAGGGCTGAGTCTGTTGATTTAATGGGAGGAACATCTGTATCTGGCAAATTAAGAGTGCAAAAAAAGCATAAAATAGCACTTTCGTATAACCATCAGTGGATAATCACATACATAAATGCAGCTATATGTGTACATAAATCTATGTATGTAAGCAACCTAAAAAAGAACAGACAGAGCACTATAGAAAGGTGTACAGGAGCAACAAAAGCAACAGGGGGAAAAATGGAAACTTTACCATCTGGAGATCATCAGAAAGTGTTTTACTTAGTTTAAAAATCTGAATCTGTTTAAAAAACCCAAATATTCTCCAAAAGTCAGAGAAAACCTAATGAATGAATGAATGAATTACACACAACCAAATGGTAAAAACCAACCCATTCATAATAAGCTACTTTTTCAGCTTTTATTTCTAACTAAATTTGATATTGTCAGCTTAACCACTTCTTTCAGACAAAGACATGTACAGTCACTGAGAGTCATACCTCCAGACTGTCACTGCCATCTGCCTCTCTGTCAATGATGTCAAAGATGTCCTCATGGATTTTTTCTCCCTGAAATAAACAAACATGTTGACCACAATTTAATTAGAAAACAAGTGAAAGTTGTCAAACTTTTTTTTTTAAACAAAATTCTAATTCTTGTACAATTATTATACATGCATTTTTATGACCTCATCGTAACACATCGTAGACAGTGCCTGAATTTCATTTTAGTAAATGCAGGTTAATATTTTTGACATCATTTTTAGAAATTACAGTTATCTTACTTAAATGTTTAATCACTCAATGTATATGTATACCTACAATTGATGCAATGTGCTGAATCATATTTATCTTGTTAGAAAGATACAGAAATTTGAAAGTGTGATTATGAAATGGGGTCATTTTCGTTGTGCAACTGCCAACACAGCGAAAAGACATCTGATTTAAAACTTTTAACTGAATTTCTTTAACTAAAAATGAAACTGGAAAAATAAAGTGCAGTCAGATTTAAAGGGGACATGAACTGAGAAATCAAAATTGCCTTGATCTTTTGACATATAAGAGGTCATTATACTATAAAAACATCCTGAAGTTTCAGAACTCAAAACTTTCTCGTTAGTCTAAAAACAGCTTATATTGAAGCCAATCTGCTAAAACGACGTAATAGTATGGCTAAAGACCACCTCCCCAGAAGAAGATGAACGCTTGCTTCTACATCACTGCCTGTTTAGCCCCGCCCACCGATTTGCACATGTAGTGTAAATAACGAGAGAGGCAAACACAGGTCTATGCAAAAACCAAACAGTAAAGATGCTCCAAAAGTGCCAAGATGTGAAAAAAGTCTTTG
The DNA here is from genome assembly GCF_018340385.1 of Cyprinus carpio. Lineage (NCBI taxonomy): Eukaryota > Metazoa > Chordata > Actinopteri > Cypriniformes > Cyprinidae > Cyprinus > Cyprinus carpio. The sequence goes on along the minus strand of NC_056574.1, from coordinate 19,864,425 downwards.
CATTGCCTTCCTTCTGATCCCAACATTAGAAAGACTGGATGAACTTTATTTTTAATGAAGATCCAGGCCGCGTCAGTAAGAACTTGGTCCTTTGTTCACTTCATTTTTCATGTATTCGTTTACAAACAAGGCACAATTCGACGCAAGATTTTCATAAAGACTGAAACTAAAGGAAGATGCTGTGGCGACTATATTGAATCTGACAGCATTGTCGCACCACACAAGTGTGAGTAACGGCTTTTATTACGTGGTCACTATTGCGTGGTCTGTTATTAAAGATCATTTGATATGTACTGCGTGTTTATGCCTAAATCACAGCAGCATCCATCTGTGAAAGCTGTAGGCTGTCAGTGTCAAGTAGGACGGCATGATTAATCAAATGTGATTGTCATGTGCATCTTCTCAATAAAGCCGGTTCTGTGATTAGTAGTAAATCTCCAGCACGTGGGTTCAGATGGAGTGGCATTTAATACACAGAGCCGTTGTTCACTGACACGCTATGCAAAATCGCATTCATAATCACAGATGATTTAATCACGCAGTTATGAAATCGAAGAAATCATTCTGCGTTTATGAACACTGTTTGCATAGCTTGTCAGTGAACTACGGCTCTGTGTAGTAAATACTGCTCCATCTGCAAGCATGTGAAAATACCACATTTAATAACATGTTTTTACTCCAAACCCACTTCATAATGTAATAAAAATTAGATAAGACAAACTCAGATAAACCATATATTGTCATAGTCATGTGTTTATTAGTCACGTTGAATTAATGAAATCAGTTAAATCTTCTGTTTATTCAGCTGCAGCAATAGGCATTTCCTGGGTTTCTTCTGCGAGGCATATTTGGAGTTTCAGCTCAAGAGCGCCCTCTGGCCATCGGATGGAGATTTACTACTGTTCACAGAACCGTGCTTCACTGAAAGATATGCATGACAATCGCCTTTGCGATTTAATTTTGATTAATCGTGCAGCCCTAATGTCAAACATACACAACTGTTAGCCAATCATAGCAATGGGCATTTACATCCGAATCTACAATCTGCCACACCTATTCAAACAGAGCGTTATGATGAGGGGGTCAAAACAGTAGAATAAATAACCTATTACTTCTAAATTATGTTTTTTGATGTAAAAAAAAAACAACAAAAAAACTTTGATAACATTATAAGTGGGCCTCAGAGAACAGTACAAAATAATTGAAAAAGGCAGTTTATGGACCCCTTTAATTTTGTCTTGTTCATAAATATCATCTTCTGTTGGTGTGAGTATGTGCTGCTTGTGTAGTTTTTAATCCATCGATAAAGATAACATCTCCGAAAAATTACTGGATTGGACGAGGATGTACTGTTCATTTGAGTATTAATATAGGAACTATGAGAAATTGAAATTTTGCAACAGTACATCACCCCAATTTTAGCAAGTATATCCGGTATCACTGAGTCTAACAGGAATGGAGGCTGTTTTAATTATCAGCCTTCACACTCTCATAGCATTAGACACAAAACTACAAAGATGCTGAATCACTTGCACTGTTTGTAAAATCTGACAGAAAGATTTCAAATTACTGATTTGCTCTGTTTGGATTAATTTGTTCATTCAACCTACATGCTAGTGAATAAGTGTTGCATTATAAATGCAGAACTTGCAGGAAAATTTAAGAAAAATGATGCCCAGCAGTACATGCAATCCCCCACCAAAATTTAGGGCCCGAGTGACTGCATTAAATATCTCTAATAATCAGTATTAATATCTGTTTTAAAATTACATTGTCATTCGTCATACTATGTGAACTGCAAAACAGTGATTAAACAGTGAAAAACCTAAAAGAAATGATGACCAGTTATATCACTTAAAACATAACATAAATTTAACCTAAAAAAAAATCAGCAATTGTCTGATATCTAACATCACTCAGTGTACCTGAGAGAAGCCACTGGCCCAGTTGTTCCCGGCTCCACCACCATGCTCAGACAGATAGATGTTCTCCGGGTTGTACAAGTTGGCATAGGGGGAGTTGAGGATGGTGTGGATGACTCGGGGCTCCAGGTCCAACAGCACAGCACGAGGGATGTAGTGCTCGTCATCTGCCTGAAGGGGTGAAACAGAGGAGAAAAAGATCAATGGAAATTACATTTCCATAAGTGCTTCTCAATACTCCTTACAAGGAAAAAACAAAAGGATGCTCAATTTCACAAACGAGAAGCAACTCAGGTCTACTTAAGATACTTATGATTACTTATGCAGCTTGAGACTGCAAAATGAAAGCATCCAAGAGATTTCGAGAATATATCTTTCAATATATGATATCAGTACTAGACTGAATACTGCTGCTTTACATTATGGTTGAACGATGTATAGGCAAGGCTGACATACCGGCAGATAGTTGGCATCTTTTACTTATCGTCATCAAACAATGAGTTTATCTTTTTTGTTTATAAATGTCAGTCGTGGCCTAATGGATACAGAGTCGAACTTGTAACCCGAAGGTTGCGGGTTTGAGTCTCAGGTCCGGCAGGGATTGTAGGTGGGGGAGTGAATAACCAGCGCTCTCTCCATCTTCAATACTACAACTGAGGTGAGACCCTTGAGCAAGGCACGAACCCCCAACTGCTCCCCAGCGCCACAACAATGGCTGCCCACCGCTCCAGGTGTGTGTTCATGATGTGTGTTCGCAGTGTGTGTGTGCACTTGGATGGGTTAAATGCAGAGCACAAATTCTGAGTATGGGACATCATACTTGACCACACGTCACTTCATTTTCCCTTTTTACGCTTGCACTTTATTTTCACAGTACTGAGAAAGTCAAAGCATTAATAGAAAGGCAAATGCAATATTACTTTCTCATATCCCAGCAAATACACATCATTTAAACAAGTCTTTGAATATCTAATAAATATTTAATTTCACCAACCACAAAATGTTTGTGAATCTAGCAGTTAGTTAGAAGTGTGCATATTTTTATCCGTCACCCTGCTCTCTAAAATATTGGCAACACCATCAAAAAATCCATATCATCCGATCACTAGTTTACATACCACACAACTAGCCATAATACAGAGAAAATTACTATAATACTGTGACTCACACAATCTGTTCCCATCAGAAGAGAGCTATAACACTGAATGCCTCATTTCAGAAGAAATATAAGCAGTCCCTTTGAAAACATTAGGACTTCACTGCAGTTTCTGTGAAATAACTAATTTTGGTCTTTACTTAGAAAAGTCTTTTGGTCCAAAAAAAATTTAACTAGAAGCTGTGCCATTTATTTCAAATAACTTTTTCATCAGATTGTGAAAAGGCCTCCACATAATGTTTTCAGAGGGATTAATGGACTTAAACCAGCTGGAAATATTTGAACCTGGCTCCACCTGGTGGTCAATTATGTGAACTCCTAACTAACAATGAAGAATCTTATTAGCTATATTTCCATCCACCTATTTTTATGCATTTTGGATTATCGCATAAAAAACGCTGGATGGAAATTCCAAGATGCGCATAAATTCTAAAAAAAATGTGCATAAAATAAAATTATTATATTCAGTGGCTTCTCCTAGTTTTCTTAGAGATATTTACGTTTGTGCCAGTTTATCAAGAAGTGACGGTTTTGTTCTCTTTATGATTTGTTGGATGGAAACGGTGCTTTATTCGCAAATGTTTTATGCGATATTCCAGTTTTGCGCATAAATTAAGTTTGCATCTTTGGATGGAAACATATCTATTGACATGTTATGTTATTTTAAAAGTTTTTCACTTTTAACATTACTTAGTGAAAAGTGAAAGTGAAAGTGAAAGTGAAAGTAATATAATATATAATAGCAAGTAATATAATAGAAAGTAATATAATAAATAATAGCATAGACTTAAGAGCAGCAATAATGTTGTGTTGTGATTATGGTTGGTGCTTGTCTATATTTGTGTACCTGATAGAAGAAGACATCTTTGCGGTCTGTACCCTCAGTGGCAAACTCCTCTACGATGCCCTCCGGGCTGATGCCATGCTCAGCACACAGCTGCTTCCAAAACTCAAAACCAACTGCACAGAGAGAGAATAAACACACAAATCAGTCCATTAACGCTGGATTCTGAAGAACACTTGTAAGAAATCATATGCTACTGTCACATGCCATTGTATATGGCTGTGATTGAAGATTATTAATGTAATGGCTATTGTTTATACCACATCAAATCTTGCACTCAGTGATCATCTGCCTGTAAAGACCAAGTCTAACAGCTCACATGAGACTGTTATATGAATCCCATATTTCTCAGAGTAAAAACATAAACACAATGCAAATCCCTCTAGATAAAACTGTCAAACGTGACTGTAAATAATACAAAGCAACGTTTCAAATTATGTGCATAAAACAACACACTAGATGGCCAGGTTGGTTACAAACTGATTGCTTACTGTCATCTCCAGCTAAGAACATTAAATATTTATCATTACTAATTAGCAAACAAAAATTAAGAGTAGTTATTAAGTAAGTGTTTGGCTTCTTGCTGACGAAAGGCTCATATGAACAATCAAAACCATATCGACTACTAAGTTATATTCATTGTGTCATTCCAAAGGTATCCAGTGTGATAGCTAGCTAGCTAGCTAGCTCACTGTTTATATAGAGATTATCAAACACAACGTTATACAACGAATGGCTCACTCTGATTCCCGCATTGCCCGAGCTGCAGGGTGATAATTTCTCGAGGCATGCTGTCCTGTTATTTCAGCTGTTCGGTCAGTAAAGGTGAGAGATGTGCTGCTGTCAGTCAATCACTATGCGTGTTCCCGCTCCAACAGCAACGGCCTAACGAACGCGCACTGCGCATGCGCAGACTTCGGCCACGCTATACTTTCACAATGTGAAGGCCAGCAAACGTGAACCAATCAATATTTGTTAAAAATGTACTGAAAGAACTCTTTATCGAAACAAGCCAAAAATAAATGTACAAACAGGCAGAAAGAACAGACGTAGAGCGCATCACTGACGTAATGCATGACGTCAAAGCTGCGCGTCAGTCGCGCAAACAGGCAATTCAAAAAGTTTAAATTGCAAGTTATTTGTTAAATTTCTCAATGTATAGCAACAAATATTCACGAAGTAAAGTTATTTCACGAATCGCCATAATTTAAAATATTGTGATAGTGTGATAACTGTAGTCACTAAATTACTGTTGGCAAAATGACATTGCAATAAATCAGGGGCCACCAAACTCGGCCCTGGAGGGCCGGTGTCCTGCAGAGTTCAGCTCCAACCAAGATTATTTATACAATTTATTAATATTATTACATTCTGTAAATATGTAGTAAGAGATTCAGTTTAAAATAAGAGCATAACATTTCACACACACACACACACACACACACACACACACACACACACACACACACACACACACATATATATATATATATATATATAGGGCCCACCATACCATTTCTTGCCATAAAAATAGGGGAAAACATGCCATTGGAGCATATCTTAATTTCTAATTCAGCTTTCTAATTTAAGAGATTTTGTTCTGTTTTTGCATTTATATGTAGAGAATATACTGGAAGTGAATTTTATTTAGTTATTTTTATTCATTTTCATATATTGCGACATTTACTTTTGGCCCTCGGCCCTCAACCAAGTTGGATTTTTGGTCCTTCGGTGTGAAAAGTTTGGTCACCTCTGCACTAAAGTATAAGATATATAAACCTCTAAAATAAAACAGTATTTTTTAAAAACAATTTTAATTCTAAAAGATATTTGGGATGCTATGTCTTGCTGATCCAAATGACAATTTGATGTATTAGTAGTTTACATGAAACTACCCTCTGGAAACACTTTTATAACAAACAAACCTGTAGTTTTTGTTTGGGACGTTCTGAAAGTAGGCCTTCTTAACGAACGATTGGTGAATGCATTTGAAGAGAGGGTTGTCTGAGAGAGAGGTGTTGGTTGTTGTTCAGCAGCTCTGACTCTAATCCTCACACCATTGGCCAGATCAAGCCCGCCCTCCGCGGCTCTCGCACTGTTGCTCCCGCGACGAAAACACCGACTGGACATGACAGCAGCACGGTGACAACATTAAAGAGCACACTTAAACCCATTAATATGCCAAATTGGACCCAATAATGGGATTTACTTCACATTTTCTGTGTATCACCGGCGGCAGCCTCTTGAACGCACGAGGTGTGCCTGCTGCTGTTCTGCTCTGAGCGGCTTCAGGCTAAGCTAGCGCGCCATATATACATCCAGATCATTTCCAACAGCACGGGTTTTAGTTGTAGCATTATATTTCTCTAGACTGTGTTGGTATTTTTGTTTTTCCAAACACGTAAGTATGGCTCATACGGGTGGAGCGGAAGACGCGACTGAAGGGAGCGGGTGCACGGGGCCGCTGCGCTCGCGCGTCGGCCTCAGGAGCGGCTCGTGCTCCGGCGAGAGTCAAGAGCAGCTTCGCGTGGTGAAAGCAGCGCTGCTTGAGCGGTTGGGACCGTACGAGCGCCTGCTTACCTATCTGCAGTCTGTGTTACTGTGGGAGAGACCCTTTCACAGCGTCCTGCTGTACACGGCCGCCAATGTCATGTTCTGGTGAGTGGATGAGCTTTATCTCCGTGGATTTATCTCTGCTCGGGCTCTGTTTACAATCCAGCGCTTTCAGTTGAAACGTTTCCATTATTCATGAACGTTTTGAGGATCTTGTATAAGCCTTTTTTTGTTTTATCTGGATGCATACGTGTCTCTATGTTCTAGACTTTTGCCCCTTTAATTTAAGATAAGAAACAGATGGTCAGGCTGGGTGTCTATATTTAGACTGAGCTCTGGCTGTATTGGTGCTACTGTGAATACAATGCTGTGTGCACACACTTTGTGAATTACTTCGTTACTGACGGGAAAATTACGTTTAATCTTGTAATAGGTACCATGTTTGATTGTTAAGCAGAGATCAGTTTGCACTGCATTTCTGTCCTGAGTATGTTGCATGTTGTCTTCCACCTCCTACTATAACTATGTAGCACTAAGACAGACACTGCCATGCATGCACATTATTGTATATTTTTCTGTGTGTGTCTGTATACATTTTATATTTTAGTCTAATAGTATTATTATATTATAATATTAGTATTATATTAATCATGACGCTGAGATTTAATTCTAATTTTATTAAAAGATTTAAAACAAAATGTATTATTATTATTATTATTATTATTATTATTATTATTATTTATTAAAATTGAATAATAAAGCCAACTAACATGTTATGTTCCCAAACCGGTTTGTTGGGCCTGGCCTTACTGTGGTATGATTTCTTGTTCATGCCTTAAATGGGTGGTTGATTATGATTTCACTTTTTTAACTTTAGTTAAAAGTATAATGTTGCTGGTTAGAGCATAAACACTGTCTGCAAACTTAAGGCACTCAAGGTTCAATGCAAAGGGAGATATTTTCCTTTAAAGAAATCACTTTTTAAGGACTAGAAAAAACAGCTGTTATGGACTACAATTAGCTTCTTCCCAGGTTTGTTACATCACTTTTTTTTTAAACAAAGCGTGAACACGTTACACTGCACCCCAGAAACACAATCAAGCCGTTCAACCGCCCCCTTTAAGACTTTTCTCAGGCCAGCCTGAGCCTAACTTGGGAAGCTTCGTGCTGTTAATAAACACTTTGACAGTTGAGCTAATAAAGTCAACACAAGTTCAAAATGGACCCTATTTACTTTCTTAATGCATATCCTGGTCTTATTACAAGTTATTCATTCGTGCAGTTATTACAAAGAAAATTGTTTGCCTTTAATCACAATTTAATAACATGCTCTTCCTCTGAAATGACTTCCCGTTTGATGTTGATAAAATATTAATAATCAAAATAATAATAATAATAATCAATAGCCAAAAAAATAGCTATTTAAGAATTCATGCAAACTTGTGTTAAGGCTCCATTCTGATAGGTAACACCCACTTTTTGCCATTTTATTCAAATCCTTAATGGATAAAGTCCTGATAATTTGGCCTCCTTTTTTGAAAAATGTGATATTATAGAATTGGGTTGTGAGCGAGATTTCATGTTGGCTACATGCTATAAAAAAATGCTTAAGTCTGAATAGCTTTAGGTGAAAAGCTTCAGGAGGGAAAGATGTGCAGAGAAGAATTGTTGGATGGCTCACTCTCTTTTTCTTTACTGTTCAGGCATGCAGTCTTCATTCACTTAGTGCAGTCACCCTCTCCATCAGAGAAATATTCTCCCTGATCTTATTATCTCCTTTTATTTGCTTCAGTGAACAGCAGAGGAACCGCTTGTGGCATTTCTGTGCTTGTAAAGACATTTATATATCATTTTTTAACCACAGCCTAGGCCATGCAGAAATAAATTTTGGGGAGGTCTGACCCCCCCTAAAGAAGGCTTGATTCCCCCGATGGATGTCAAAACTAGATGTAATGGGGAGTCGGATAAAAAGTAGCCTAAACAAAATTGAAGCTTTACTTGTAAATATTATATATTTTAAACTAATTTTGGCAGCCCCTGAAATGGGTTATTCTGACATTACCTGAGCGATTGAAGAATATGCTAAAGCGCTCATTCAAGGATGTGTATTAATGCTTGGTCGGAGCAAGAACACTAACAGTGCCTATAAAAAGTATTCATACCCATTCATTTTTTTCACTTTTTTTTTTTTTTTTTTTTTGCAGCCTTATGGTAAAGTGCTTTAAATTACTTTTTTCCCCCACATCAATCTACACGCCATTTGAAGTCTAGTAACATCTACAAGCAACATGAATGCTCCTGAGCGAAATTTCAACTGTCCTAGAAAAGGGTATGAATACTTATGCAATGGAATCATTTCAGTGTTTTTTATTTCTAATAAATTTGCAAAGTTGTCACAAACCGTTTTTTTTTTTTTTTGGTCATTATGGTGTATGGAGTGTAGATTGATGTGGGGGGAAAAGTTATTTAAAGTAGTTTAAAATAAAATGTGAAAAAAATGAAGGGGTATGAATACTTTTTATAGGCACTGTAAGTGTATAAAATGCATGTGCAGATTCAATCGAGTGATTAAGTTTACCCTCTTTAACGTAATGCTGTTAAAATTAATTTATGAAGCAAGCTATTTGCTACAATAACCACAAAAATAAAGGGATATTCCACCCCAAATGAAAATTTTGTCATTAATCACTTACCCCCATGTCGTTCCAAACCCGTAAAAGCTTCGTTCGTCTTCGGAACACAATTTAAGATATTTTGGATGAAAACCGGGAGGCTTGTGACCGTCCCATAGACTGCCAAGTAAAATACACTGTCAAGGTCCAGAAAAGTATGAAAAGCCTCATCAGAATAGTCCATCTGCCATCAGTGATTCAACCGAAATGTTATGAAGCGACGAGAATACTTTTTGTACACGAAGACAAAAAAAAAAAAAAAAAAAAAAAACGACTTTATTCAACAATTCCTCTCCTCTGTGTCTCTCCGCATCACTGTAGCGCCATTTTGGAGAATATCTGCTATTTATCTAATCATTTACATCTATTAACATGGATATTTTTTTTTATTTATTTGAGTGTTGATTATTATGTAAAAATAAATAGTAATTGAATATAAGTTTGGGCTCTAATTCTATAGTAATGTAAAAGGATTCCCATAGTTTAGAGCAGAATCTGAGGTAGATTTTTATCCCTTAGAAAATTCTTATTATAATTAAATTTATTTAAAGAAAAATAAATTTGTGAAGTAAACCACTGTTTAATATATATATATTCTGTATATATATGTATATATGTGTGTGTGTGTGTGTGTGTGTGTGTGTGTGTGTGTGTATATATATATATATATAAGCAATTTTATAGTTTTTTTATTTTTTATAGTTTTTTTAGTTTTTCCCCCTGCTGTACGTAAACCATACCGAACCGTGACATTAAAACCGAGGTAGGTACCGAACCGCCATGTTTGTGTACCGTTACACCCCTAGTCGGAAATCACACCTGCTCATGCAGCACATGCCATCTCTGAGATTTGCACAGGAAGGCACTTGGGCCGGAAACACCTGTGGAACAAAGGTTTCCTCATACATTCAGCATGATAAATGCGTGACAGATGTCATCATGAGGTTTTGGTCAGATTTCCCCAGCAGAGCTGTTGATGCAGTATAAAGTGTACATTGTAATCCATAAAAAAAAAAAAAAAAAAAAAACAACAACAATGATCCAAACACTGCACAAAATTATTAAAAATCCTTTATTCAAGGTTATTTCATGATGAAAACATTTAAAAAGAGAGTAAAAATAATGGACTACAGTCTTTCTGATCTGTTCTCAGGTTTTTCGCTCTGAGCTCTTTGAGGTTGCTCTTTCTGCTGGCATCAGGTCTGGCCCTGGCTGTTTGTGTCGACACTTGGAGGAATAAGATCTGGCCTAAAATCAGAGGTAAAATTTACCTTCCTCTATTGTAGACATGTGCCGATATTCGGTAATGCTATATATCACGGTAATGAATTTGTACAATATTGTTATCGTGGGCACTTCTAAATACTGTGTATAATTATACATTACACATTATTCAGAATTTGGGATGCATTTTAAAAATACTTTTCCCATCAACTGGTCAAAATGCACAACACCGCTGTAAGCTGCTTGAAAGATGCCTATGGACTATGCACGCATGAGAAGCACACATGGTAACACGTAAGAGACGAGCTGAATGAAAGCGCATTCACTCTCTGACAGCAGATGGCGCTAAACTGCAGAAAATGCAGCCATTACCCTGGAAACCCCATAAATAAAGCAGCTGCTACTTTCTAAAATGTATTTAAATAATTTTAAATAGCCATTCAGATTTATGTATTCGCTATGGTGTTCATCACAGCGCCAAATACTTAAATATTTAGACTTAATAGGCTATTTATTTCCAAACTTTTTTTTTACATTTTAATCTGGACTATGGCCTAGATATTGTTTGAAAGTGTTTTGATTTTTTATTGTTCGGTCACACTTTACATTAGGGCTTCATTAGTTAACATTAGTTAATTCATTAGTTAACATAAACTGCCAATGAAAAATTCTTCTTAACATGTATTAATCTTAGTTATTCCAATATTTAATAACACGTTGTTAAAAATGAAAGTTGCAACTGTGTTATTTAATGAGCAAACATGAACTAAGACTTGTATTTTTTAACAAAGATTAATAACTTCTGTAACAAATGGAGCTATTGCTTACTGTGAATGTTAATGAATTAACTAAGGTTAACTAGTGAGGTCTTATTGTAAAGTAGTACCTATTGGTCTTTATAGTTCTTTTGCACTTTAATATGTGTAAAATGTTTAACTTTATATTTTTCTGTATTGCTTTATTGTATTTAAATATTCAGTTATTTTGTTATAAGAAAAAAGTTATTAAACCTGTTATGCTGTATTATGACCACTTTTTTTAACTAAATTTCAATACCGTGATAAACCTATAAGACCTCATGATCTTTCTTCCATGTGTTTATTGACTTAATATTAATCATACTGGCTGTAATTAAAACCTCTGTATTCCCTGTATTATGACCCACTCAGGTTTCATTTTCTCCCTACCAATTCACACAGCTTCTAGAGAGTTATGAAATTGACATTTCCCACCAGTGCATTTCCAGGAGGTGAACAATATCGACCTGAATCAATATTTCCCATGTAGCCATCACACAGTGGCTTATTAGCATTTGATCTACATTCTGGGAAGTCTTTGATAGAATCAGAACCACATCCTAAATTAATAAAACCTGTCAAAAAACTTTAAAAAAAATTAAGCAATGTGAAAAGTGAAACAAGCAAATTGTAAAAAACAATTCTTGTAACACTCAAATGTACCTGATACAGCTTGTTTTCTGCTCTCTTACAGTTAAAAGACAAGATGAGAGTGAGAATGAAAGGTAATGTCTATTTGTTAACGCTTTCAGGTTTTTCCAGTGGTGTGAGAGTTGTTTAATGTAATTGTTAATTCTCTCTGCTCTTCTCTGATTGGCTCACAGCTGGGGCCTGGTGCAGCCTGGGACTTTGAGTGTGCCTGAATTATGCCACCACCTGGCTAAAGTTTGGATTACGGGCTCTTCCTGTGCAACAGATATTGTGCAGTTCAAACGGCAAAATCCAGGGAAGGTGAGATTACGTCCAGACCACAAACACTATTTAAACCAACTTTGTTACAATTGCATAGTGATGTTATAAGCCCTATAGTTTTGTGTAGCCAGACTTTTGACTTGCAGAAAATAGTTTGGTCCAGTTTGCAGCTTTTTTCTGGCTAAGAACCATCCACTTAGACAGGAAGAGACTATCTGAGCAACATGTAAAGTGACCAACCACAATGCATTTTGTCATAGAAGGCCTTTAATTATTATTATGACTGCTTTATGAGGATGTATTATTATATTGTTGATATAATATACAAAGACTTTTGTTTTAGTTCTAAAAATTTATCAAACTCCACTGTTTGCAGTTTTGTATGCTGGTTTGTGGCCTGTTCACCTTAGTGGCCATGGTGGGGCGCTACATCCCTGGACTAGTGCTGTCATACATGGCTTGTGAGTAACAGAAATACTTCAGGGCTTGCTCATCCTCTCCAGCATCTTAACAACTGCATAATATTTACTTTCTCTCTCTCTCGCTCAGTGCTGGGTGTGTTGCTGTGCCCATTGGCTCTGTATTATCGGCTGTGGCAGATTGCATGTGTGAAGCTGGAGCCAGCCCTGCAGTGGCTGGACTTCAGCGCCAAAGGATACATGATGGCAAATCCTATAGATAACCAGTGTAAGTACAATGCAAATCTATACCAGGGTGTCCGCGGGGTCTTAAAAAGTATTAAAAGTTGATAAATCAATTTAGAGAAAATTAAGGGCCTTAAAAAGTATTAAAAAGTCTTAAATGGCATTTACCAAAGTATTAAATTTTGTATCATCTTTTCATTATGTATATTTGTCCGAATAGTGGGGTTCTGTGTAGTTTATTTATGGAATCCCGCAAGATTTGACGTCATCTGTTAGCGCGCTCACTTACTGAATGCACTGCTGTGTGATAGCGCGAGGCTTGTTGATCCCGCTCTCTCTGAATTTCTGACCATTACTGCATGCTCCCAGTCCCATCCGCTCCCGCGATTTTTGAATCCGCTCCCGCAAACATTCTAATATTGTATATAATTTTCGCGCATCATGGCGCCGCTATCAATCTGTGGGGTATTTAAATCCCTTTTGAAATAAGCGCGGGCAGTTCTCTTTCGATTTCGCGATCGCGCGTGCACTGTGTAAAGGGAGCACATCTATATTTGTCAATAATCTCGCAATCTGTTGAGGAGAAAATCCTCCAACATCTTGTCAGTCATCTCTCTTACTTTTGACCTGTGATCATTCAATCTGACTTCTGCAGCTGATGTTGGATGCAGGGTTGTTGTTGTTGTTGTTTTTTATACGAAATTGGGCTGTTTTTAAACTGTTGCAATGGGTTGATTTTTCCCCAGTGGGTTAAAGGTTTGAAATATTGCATAAATTACATTTAGTTGAAATGCTTGCACTGAAACATTTTGCATTGTACCTGTAATAAAACTGTGCTAAATGTTTTTGGGCCACACTAGTAGGAAGCATTTGAGCTGTGTTTATGATAAATGTGTATAATAGTGACTGTAAAATATGTATTTTAGGGATGGAAATTACCTTTTTTATTTTTGGGACATGGTAATTGCGCTACTTTTTTTTTTTTTTTTTTTTTAACCGCATTGGGCTTGGGATGCACAATTAAAAGGATGTAATAGTTGTGATCATTATTTTACCATGATCATTCACACTTGATCAGGTGCAGTACTGACACTATCAAATCAAGCACTCAGTAATCACAGGTAAACTGTCTGATCAGTCAGGTGTTTGTCATGAGAATTGTTCCACAGAACAGCTATGGTTTGCAGACTGTTATAAGAGTTGATGTTACAAATATATATTTTGAATATACTGTATGAACTCATTGTCCCATTAGCTCGGAGAGATTTATTTTCCCTCCTCAATACGTTTTTCAGTTGTTTTGTTTATTGGTCTAATTCTTGTTTCTTGGGTTGCATTGGTTACTCACTCAGTTAATTATCTTGTGCTTTGTTCCCACCCTTCTGAATTATGTTGTATTGATAAGGAGTTATCACAAAGTCGGTCTGTTTAGTTGTGCTATCTTACAATCAATATAGGCCAATAGTAAATGTAAGTTAAAGTGTCGCCGTTGTAACCGGTTAAAACTTGGAGTGGCGATGAGGTCTTAAAATGTATGGAAAGAGTCTTAAAAAAGGTCTTAAAAGGTATTAAATTTTACTCCATGATTCCTGTATATACCCTGTATACAGTGGGATTCCCACAAAATGAAGTGCAGACTGATGTCATGCTGAAGACAAATTCTGCCTTTTTAGAGGTGTATTTTAAGAGCTAGATCTGTTCTTGTAAGATGCAGATTTGAAATTTGCGGGCATAAAGGTCCATTGTGTATTGTCAAGAATTTAGTGATGCATGAAGCACAGCTAACACAGAAGTCACTTTCTAAAAGCAGCTTTCTGTTGGTCAACACAACGAAGTTGCATGAAAAATTTGAACGCAATGCAAAATCTGCACAGAGAAATCAAATCTGTGCAACAAAACTTTCCTTTGTTGATATATATTTTGTGGACATGAAGAATCAACTATTGCAGCCATCTCTTTTCTGTATTTTACAGTATATTGCTGCTTTCAGAATTTTTGATAAACCAAACTAATGTTGACCCTTCTGTGTTTGCAGTTCTTCGTAAGCCCATCAGAAGCAGGACCTCAGATGATGCTAGTGACAGCGAAGAAGAACTGGCTGCATTCTGCCCAACGGTGAGCCCAGAAACAGGGTTATTTATAACACAGAGATTTAGAGCAGCTGCATGGTCATGAGGTTAGAGGTTCTGTAGGGGTTCATGATTGTAAAAAGCCAATTGGAAGATCATTGTTTTGTTTTTGTTTTTCTAATACACTCACACTTATCTAAATATTCTGCACCTGTAGTTTGATGAAGCAGCGGTTGCTAAGGAGCTGGCACTGACTGACTCTGAGCACTCGGATGCTGAGGTGTCATACATGGATAATGGCACCTTTAACCTCTCCAGGGGTCCAACACCCCTCACAGAGGGCTCGGAGGGTAAGACACCTTGGCATCTTCTACACTTTGACTCTCTTTTCAGTCTTTGTATGTGAATCATTGACAGGAGTGTCTACAGAAAAGAAAAGGAAGACAAAATCTGGTTTAAAACATCAAATTCCTGCACATTGTAATAAATGTGCTCTTTGTATTCACTTTGCGACCATCAAGTAAAAAATAATAATATTTTCCTTACTCATAGAATACATGCGAGTGTTGTTGAATGCTGTTCTTTTGATCTTTCTATTCATAAAAGAATCCTGAAACAAATATTTTAAGCAGCACAGCTGTTTTCAATATTGATAATAATAAGAAATGTATCATCATATAAATAGGACCATGCATCATTTTTTCATGCTATATTATCTTAATCTTTATTTAATCACTTAATAGATCTAGACAGACACAGTGATCCAGAGGAATCATTTGCCTTTGGGCTTCCAGACTTCCCCTCCATCAACCCAGATGCCACCCTGATGGAGGACGATGATGATGTCAGCATTGGGCTGCCCAGTCTCAACTCAGCCGCACTCTCTGGCCCTCGCGGCTCTACCTCCGCCCTGCTGGACCTGGACACTCAGATGGACTCTGATCAGGAAGACTTCGACCCTGAGATCTCCTTTGGCTCCCTAAATACTACCTCTGACCTCACTAGTAACCTGGCAGGTGTCATCGCCAGCAACATGATCCAGGCAGCCATCGCAGGAGCTATGCAGCCCCGCCCACCGCAGGGTCCTCGGAGAGAGAGCGGCCCACGGGCAGGAGCTGCTCCGAGGGGATACAGAAAGCAGTCAAGCTCGGAGCTGGACACAGACCTGGACTTTGATGGCGATGACTTTGAGATGTTGGATCAGTCCGAGCTGAACCAGTTGGATCCCTTTGGAGGGGGGCAGGGGGGGCAAAACAGAACCCAGGGATCCAGTTTCCTGTCCAACTTGCTGGGGAAGCCACAGTGAGCCCATCTCGCAGATACTCCCTCCGTCTGTCTGCTCCTCATGTCCCTTGCACCTTGATCCGTGTAGAACAATGGTCTCAAACTCAATTCCTGGAGGGCCACAGCTCTGCAGAGTTAAGCTCCAACCAGCTCCTAATAATCCTGAAAGACTTGATTAGCCGGATCAGGTGTGTTTGATTAGGGTTGGAGCAAAACTCTGCAGAGCTGTGGCCCTCCAATAATTGAGTTTGAGACCACTGGTGTAGAAGTTTGCAGTGTTGTTTTGAATGTCTACTGAGATGCTTTCAATTTTTTTCTGAGTGAGTGCGACAGAGAAAGAGTGTGTTTGTTTTGCACTGTTATTGTAATATTAGATTCACTTGCCAAGTTTCTTCCACTGGCTGCAGTTGATATCACTGTGAAGTAATCTTGTTTGTAGTCTGAATCTTCTTTGTTTGTGCTCCGTGAGCCTCCGTGTCCTCTTTCATTCATCTG
Source organism: Cyprinus carpio (assembly GCF_018340385.1). Taxonomy (NCBI): domain Eukaryota; kingdom Metazoa; phylum Chordata; class Actinopteri; order Cypriniformes; family Cyprinidae; genus Cyprinus; species Cyprinus carpio. The sequence continues at coordinate 19,847,853 of NC_056574.1, read as the reverse complement.
AGAGTGTATGACACTTGTGCGTGTGAGACTCTGATTTACTTTGTAGGCTAAGCAATAGAAAAACTATCATAGAAACATTTAAAAAGATCCGAAATCTCTTTAACTTCTTAGAAACCAGCAAAACAAACGTTAGATCTTTTTACTACATCCAAATCTTATAGATCTTTCACATCAATCGCTGTATTATTTGTCTTCAATAATAACACATGGGACCAAATCAGGCATTCCACCATTGATGCTAAGTCAGGACCCTTAATGTATACAGATCTGAAGTCGCCTGCAAGAAAGATTGTGAAATGTACGGTCCGAGGAGTCTGATGAAGTAGCAGTGACATAAGGCAACAGCCTCATCTCATGTTGTTAAAGTGGTAGTTCACCCAAAAATCTAAATTGTCTTCATTTACTTGTACTCTTGCCATTTCTAAACCTGTATGACATTCTTTCTTCTGTAGAACATAAAAGAAGATGTTTTGAGAAATGTCTTAGTGTTTTTTGTCCATACAGTGGAAGTCAATGACAACAAAAACTGTTTGGTTACCAACATTTTTCAAAATATCATCTTTACACAGAAGAAAGTCACAAGGGTTTGAAACAACACGTGGGGTTTGTAAATGATGACAAAGTTTTATTTTCTTTTTCTCAAAAAAATCTTTTTTTGGGTGGACTATCACTTTAAGACTGTGAGACATAAGCTTTTCTTAAAGGGTTAGTTCACCAAAAAAGGAAAATTAGGTTGCGTTTTACTCACCCCCAAGGCATCCTAGGTGTATATGACTTTCATCTTTCAGACGAATCCAGTCGGAGTTGTATTAAAAATTGTCTTTGATCTTTCACGCTCTATCAAAACTTAATAATCACTTCAATCTAGCTTGTGCTCACTGTTGTAAACGGAAGCAGTTCTGGGGGAATTACGTACAGTATGAGGTCAGCTTTGCGCATGCATCAGAAGTGACACATGCGGAAACGCAACAGAGAGATCAAAACAAAACTACGGTCACTCATTAGAAGTACAAAACGAGGATCTGTAAAGAAGAATGTCAGAGGATTTCAATATAAGCCAAGAGGAGACTGGTTTTCCTTTTCCTTTACTTTCCTTTACTTCTTTTGATCCTGTAAACAAACGTTGGTTTTCACGAGACTCACCGGTGAATGCGCAGCGCTGACCTCCATACGTCATGCTCCTGGAGCTGCTTCCGTTTTACAACAGTGAGCACTAGCTATATTAATGTGATTATTATGCTTTGAATATGGATATTTTTCTTACAAAAATGCATCGAGTCACTACAGGAGGCCTTTGTTAACCCCCCCCCACCCCCCCGGGGGGGCCGTCTGAGACACTTTTTTTTTTTAAATGGAAGGGTGCTTTTTATTTCACTTCTTTTGGACTGAAGGAATGCAACACCCGCTGACTGCAATGATAGAGCTTGAAAGATCAAAGACAGTTTTTAATATAACGGCAACTGGATTCGTCTGAAAGAAGAAAGTCATATACACCTAGGATGCCCCGGGGGTGAGTAAAACGCAGCCTAATTTTCATTTTTGGGTGAACTAACCCTTTAAGGTCACTGAGTGATAAACAGCAGTTTTATCTCACTTTGCTATATGGGGTGAATTCAGGTAAATCAGGATGGTTTTTGTTATTGAATTGTGCCTGTTCACCCCCCTGTTTCCTACATTTTTAAAGAGCTCTGTTGAAAAATAGGGGAAATTGCAGTATATTGTCATTCAAATTACTGTTTTTCATCTGTTTGTCAGTCAAATTGAAAAAATCAAAAACAATATCAACTTGTTTAACAGCTCAGCAATGCTGTTGATCTGGATAATACAGCAGCACATGGATTTTGTTTGGATTGACTCTACCTCAAACAAGACATTCGGCTGTAACTGCCACCTGTTCGTACACAGCCTCCTCTCTTCAAACATACCTTTAACCGTTCTGACTTTATGCAGGAACTTTTATACAGGTAGCAGCAGAAAAACTGTAGATCTCCTCTGCATCCTCTCACCTGGTCTGGTCTGATATGAGATTTAAAGCAAAGTGTAATATTCAGTGCAGTACTGAAGCACAAAGGGTTTAAGAAAACACCTTTGATGTAGTATGATGAAGCTGGTGGAATTAAATGAGTTGAATTTGCTGTTTTATTTGCTGTTTCTTTAGTAGACGCTGACCTTTTTTGTTTGGCACTTTTGCCGCTTGAATTGTTTCTGTTTCTGACCCAATATTGATGAGACCCATCATAGCTGGCTTTAAGCTTTCATTATTGTGTACGCTGGAAAGTAGGAAACATAACGGAAAACTGCTGTACTGATAAAAAGGCATTCTGTTACCAGAGATCAGTGAAGTGTTTTCTATTTTTTTTTTCTTTCATTTTAATGTAAAGTAATGGAGCATTGAAGAATTATAAGGAAGCAGCTTATCTTTTCTGTCACTTCCTGTTATTCCAGTTTGTTTATTACATTTCAAACACAAGTCTTACTTTATCCAGCCGAGTTGAGTTAGGTTAGAAGATAAGTACTGTTTATCGGAGTGTTTCATATTTGGTCACTTTGCTGTGATTTTACTTAACCTCTTTTCTTTTTTTTTCTGTTTTGTTTTTGCTTTGTTGTGAGCCCTAAGGTTTTGAATTGCTGATGATATTTTTTTGAATTGCTGTATTAAAGGTTTTGAATTTTTTTTAGGTAATTCATGTGTTAAACGTTTCATTTGTAGGATAGATTCTTTAAAAATGATTGAAGTTTAATGCATAGTAGTTTACAGATTTGAAAGCCTTTTATTTTCCCTGTATTTTTATGATTGTAGTTAATAATACTATTATTAATAATGCTTTACTATTTATTGATTTGGTTTGGTAAACTGTCCATATTTCTTTTGAAAAAAGCACGATCAGAATTTTTTATTATTTTTAAGTGCGTCAGTGTGATTACCATTCAATGGGGGAAATTATCTAGCCATTTTACCCTGTCCATTTACCTTTTTGTGGTCAATTTCAATAAAAGTCACCAGCAATTCAAATAGGACAATGAAGTGGTAGTTTATCATTTGAAAGAAAATTATGCCCAGCATCGTCTATTGATGTTGTATTGATGTTAGTGATTCAAACATAAATCAGTTATCAGTCTGCCATGTTGAGGCGAATGCAAAATACAGAATCACTCATCTTTTCTTTCTTTGTGTGAGCATTTAACAGTAGTCTTTCTGTAGCTGGATTCTGCAGTGTCTGATTTTTATTTCTGTACAGAACTATTTCCCTCTTACATTCTCTGTAATTGGTTTTTGATCAATTTTGATGTGCAAGACAATAAAGAGACGAATGAATATATATTTTAGACGTAAAAAGTGTGATCTTTTTTTATTAGTTATTGAATACATTTAATTTTGTTTGTGACCTATTGACCAAATAATATATTTATATTTCACAAATACACATTTTCACAAATTACAATCAAACAAATCAAACTTTTCACATGCTTTTTATGATCCTGCCCAGTTGTTTTAATTCATTTAGAAATATTATAAACAGCAAGGATACTTTTAAAAAGGCCTACATTAAATATTTACGAGTATAGTGATATTATACCATTTTTTTAAAAACACTTCTGTGTTTTTGTCTAAAAAAGCAACTAAAAATAATTACAAATGTATTACATTAGCAAAGATCCTTTTTAATCATAATGCCAAGATGTTTTAGATGTTTGAGTTCTTAAATAAGCTTAACTTAAACTCAGCTCACAAAAACAAACATATTCATAACCAGAAGATTCAACACGCACCAGAATGATGATTTTTAAGATGACGTACGTAGCGTCGTCACCGGTAGTCCCACAATTCAACTCGGCGCGCGAAAGCTGACTGAGGTAAACAACAGAAGAGTGCAGAGCTAGACCGAGCAAACAATGAGCAAAAAAGACAGTGCAGGTACGCGATGCTTCTTTTTCTTACACTAGTGAACATTTTATGCCTTCGTTTGCTTGTGATTTCATGAATGAGATAGCACAACGCTAACTTACAATACAATAATCAGCTGTAACGTTAACTTACTGCATCACACACAGGCGTCGCACAGATCCTCGCTTACTTGAATGAGAAAAACAGACCCTTTAGTGCTCAGGATGTCTTTTCAAACCTACAGAAGCAGTGTGGTCTGGGTAAAACGGTAAGCTAAGAGTCTGTGAAATTACAAGAGCTCTTTGAGGTGTTCTCCGTTTGTTTTAAATGTGATTATTTGATATTACATTTTGTATACAGAGTGTATTATGTGGAATGATTTTATGATGTTAAACGCTTTTATTTTCTCTGCACTTAACTTGAACAGGCTGTGGTCAAAGCGATGGAGCAGCTGGCCCAGGAGGGAAAGATTCAAGAGAAAGTCTATGGAAAGCAGAAGATCTACTTCGCAGATCAGGTCGGTCTGATTCCTCATTTAATATAATAGGATGGAGACACTTTGCTCTTAATATTAAGAGAACCGGTGTTGGTTAATCAGCCTGACAGATGTCCCTTCAATCTCTTCAGTCTCAGTTTGCGGATGTGAGTGATGCTGAACTTAAGAAGATGGATGCTCGTATTGCGGAAATCAGCACTGAAGTACAGACCATATCACAGAGCTGCAGGCAGCTGGATACAGGTGTGCACCCAACATGCGCCGCAGGGTAAAGATGTGTTGTTTGAACTTGTGCACAGACTGTTTGTATGTGATAAAACGTTCATGTTTTTGCCCTCAGAACTGAAGGAGCTGAACAGCTCATTAACCACAGCGGAGCTGAAGGCACAGATCCAGGAGCTGCAGGCAGAGTGCTCTGGGTACAGAGAGAGGCTGGATGAAATCAAGTCTGCTAAAAACCATGTGACCCCTGAGGAGAGGCAGAAGGTTCGAAATCACTGCGTTCTTTAATATCTGGTGATCTTTTTACCTTGGCACCAAAACCAAGTGTTAACGTTTACCAGCTCTGTGCATGATTAATGAACACAAAATGTAGTGTTGAATAAGTGCAATCCACCGACATGAATTTCCCCCACACTGGCCGTGGGCCGTTCTTATTGTTGAGCCCTGTACATTAAATTGCTTTTTGTAAGCAATGCAAAAAGACTTATCTTCTAGCATCTCTGGAATATGTTTGATTCATTAGGTGAAGTTTATAAAGATAATGTGGCTGTCCTGGGGCAGTCAGTAGTATATTATGCTTGTTTATGTTGCTGTGAAATGTATTTCTTGCCCCTCAGGTTTACAAGGAGAGAGATACTTATGTAAAGGAGTGGAGGAAGAGGAAGAGACTGGTAATGATCCGTAAAAACATTTATTCGCAATTTCAGATTCTGCCCAGGAGACAAAATGTCAGCTTATTTTTGATGATACAGCTGTAAGGCATGCCTTTATGAAAGTGCATTCATTTCAGATTTATCTTTGTGTTTGGTTTATTTACATACGAATGGAAACTGCTCTTGCACATTATGGTTTTTACTATCACTGCCAATAGTCAACTGACTTAAAATGATACATTTGATACCTTACACTATACAGATATTTATTAAGTCTTACAATGTGCCATAATATGAAACTCCAAGTACAGCTTTTAATTTTTCTCTTTACCTGCCAGGTTACTGATATGGTTGAAGCTATTTTGGAGGGGTACCCAAAGAGCAAGAAACAGTTTCTGGTGAGACATTTCCTTCGAACAGGTTTTTTGACAGCCAAACCCGTTAAGGCTGATTTTTATACTTCTGCGTCAGACCTACACCGTAGGCTATGTGTCAGTTTTCATTAATACTTCTGCGTTGTTGTCCGCGTCGACGTGCAGTACACGTGCAAACTAGTATGCAGTGTCCACGGGCATGTTGCTGGTGTAACCCACAGTACCACGACAAAAGCCGAAGAAGCAGCGACTCGTCTAAGAATCATTATAGCCGTGACGGCGGCAAATAAACATCAGATCATTATTTAAAACTACAAAAGGAGACAACAACAGAACAGGAGAAGAAATGGCATTTTTTAAGTCTCCACAAGGACTTGTACCACCGCAGATCAACATTGTTTGTCGCGGACAACTACTGATGTATAATGCTCTGTAGTATAATAAATGAAAATACACTTGTTCTTTGCTTTGTTTTATTTTATATAAGAAGGTGTAACATTAAAATATATTAAAGTGCACATAAACACACAAAACTCAAGCACATACGAAGCGAGGGATTGTAGCAGACCAATCACAGCGCTTGCGGTACACGTAGAATTGTCGTGCTGTTAGATTTTTGGAGAGGTGCACGTCAGCCTATGCCATACTACACATAGCCTACGGTGTAGCTACGCAGAAGTATAAATTGGGCTTTAGAAGTAACAGTTACTTGAAGTACACCCTTGAGATTTGACGTTAATATTTCAATTACAACACATTTGCTTGTTCACGATTGTCTGATGTCGGTTAATGGTCACATGACATGCAAGTAAATAGATCGTGAATCTTTAACTCGTTTCAACTCTAATCACAAAAATGAAGAAATATATTACTGTTGTAAATTACAAATGTAATGTAAAATTAAAATGTTTCATGATAATCATAATTTTTACACTACAAGTAACATCACTTTTTAACGTTCATACCCTAAAGGTTTTATTTTATCTTAATACTATTGAAATGCTGCAAATTTCTGGCCACAAAAATATTGGAAATCATGCGACTCTAAATAAAGTGAACTTAGCTCAAGTGGTATACCCAAATGCACATTAAAATTGCAGCACAGGCAGAGATTAAGTTTTAATTTTACATCGGATATTATCAAATTATTAGCTTTTCATCAACTTAAAAAAAAACAAACACACAAACTCCTAGGGGTTCACAGTATTTCTGTTCACAGAAATTTTTTACTGTCAATGTTGCCTACCTGAGTCTTTCCTCTACATATTGTGTTTGTGTTTGAAATCAGGAGGAAGCTGGGATTGAAACAGATGAGGACCATAAAGTGACAATGCCCAACATCTGATGGAGGACTCGCTGAATAAATTCAGATCATGCCAACATTGTTGCCGGGACACCTAACCAAATTTGGGAAGGTTGGAAAGTAAAGTAGAGGATTCTAGGACACCGAGAGAACTGTTTTGTTATAAAACAATCCTATTTATAAAAGTGTTGAGAGAGAAAGAACAAACAAGCTGTAAATAAGTTTGAACATTGTTTATTTTTCAATTTAAAAAAATTATACCGATACAAAAATATTTCAAGCAGATTGTTCCACTGAAGTCAGAAATGCAGAAGCACAGAGTCTAGTATAGTAGTTCAGCACGATATAGCCTCGTTCTGTGAGCTGGCATTTCACTCCACTGTATGGCTTAACTTGTAAAGACGTCCCTTATTCCAGCACAGGTCAAACAGTTGATTGTACAATCGTCTGTTATTTAACAAAAGATCTCAATACCTAAAAATCTGTGTCCTGAGTAGACTTTGATTCTAATTTTCATTATGCCTTAATTAACATTCATTAAAAATATAAATAGAATTGGGTGGTCGCACCAAGTGAAGCTGCTACCATTCACGGATGCGACTGTGTCTTCATTGATGGCTTATGCAGCACAAAAAAATACTTCACAATAGCTTAAACTATTAACATAAATGTAGAATAAAACATTATTGTGCTACACACAGCTGAACAAAAATTTACATAACATGCAAACAAGAGGTTTATCTTCCATTATTTGTGCGTAGACACTGCAATCTTTGGTCACAGCATCCCAAGGACAGTGGCTTAAGAGGAACGACGATGGCTCAGCATTGCCAAACTTTAATTATATTAAAGCATGAGGGACAGCTGTTTTTGGATGTAAAAACCAACTGACAGTGATACATCACAGTGTAACTAGACGTCTCGGTTCCCCTTTCCAGCACTAGCCTGTTCGCAAAGGTGAAAATGTAGTTGTGCTTTGGAAAATGACTTGAACATGAGGTAAAGATTATAACTGAATGCAACATACCAAGCTTAATCATTCAAAGGCAGCTTCTGGTTTATAATGCAGCAAATTGAGACATATCTGTGTGTTCGACAACATCACCAAAATAGAACTTACACATTCATTCATTTCTAAACCAGCTGAAGATGTGTAAGGAAACAGAATATGCAATCGCAAACATCTTGGAACAGATTATTACCTTCCAAATTATTAGTAAGAAAATGACAGATCTGACTAAATGATTGCATTCCCACATTTTTTGATTGGAATCACTGCCATAAACACTTCACTATATCAGTCAATACTTGAGCCAGCGCTGCTACGTCTCTTCAGAGTTCTTGAATGCATCGCAGTCCATTAAAGAGACTGTTCTTGAATGAGATATTAGCCTGAGAGACAGACAGACGTCAGACATACAGATCGACAGCTTCAGTACAGCTGACCGGTCACTTGCTGCAGCACAGTCACCACAAACTCTCTCAGCGTCTGTCAACAATACAGAAAAACAAAACAAGCTGAGCACTGCAACATAGCATATAATTAAGGTACGAACAGGCCTTAAATGTGTGAGCATGTGTGCTACCTGGGGCTTGCAGTGTTCCTCGATCCAGCTGAAGACGCAGGCAGAGAGCTCCTGAAAGCTGTTGACTGACACTGAGGCACTGAAGGACTGGAACAGAGAATCCATGATGCTCTGAAACACACTGAACTTCACCTGATCTGAAACCTGCTCGCTGCCCTGCTGAGGGTTATTCTGATGAGCCTTCACAATGTGCTCATAGTTCCTGAAACAAACCCCACAAAGTGTAAATCAGAGACACAGTATCTAAGAATTTTCTTCTTTCCTTGGCAGAAGAAAGACAGTGTCAGATAAAGCCCTCTGAAAGCAGATAACCCTGTAGGAGAATGAGTGGAACTACATTTGTCCACTCAAGCAGTTCAAATGTTTCTGGCCCCCCTTTATATAACCGACCACTCACGTTTTCATAATTTTCAGCGCCATCACCTCCTTTCTAAGAGTTGAAACATCCTCTTCCTGTTTCTTCTTTTCTTTGTGGAGAAACTGAATGTAGTCGATTGCTGCAAACACACACACAAGTCACTGAGCTTTTCCATTCCAGAGTAAAGACATGTGACAAGGAAATATAAATAGATAATGAAGGATCTCACTCTTCTGCAGGACTGTAGCTTTACTTATCTTCTGTGTGGCCATGGCAAAGTCCGACTGCTGCAGGCATGTAGGCACTATAGACTGCAGGTCATCATAGCCTTTCTGTGGGACAGAGATCCATACATACACATTCGAGTGTAGAGAAGTTGAACGCTAGAAGCACGGCACTGTTCTCTTTTATACGGGAGTAGCTCATGATCCAGTGTTTACGGGATCAGAAAGTGACTCAGTTCACAATAAATTCTGCTCCACATGAACTCATCTGCATGTTTTGGGTTGCTTGTAATGTGTATTTGGGTACACAACATGCACTGAGCAATTTTACAAATTTGTAATGAAAAGCGCTCAAAAACCAGCTGTTGTCAACAAAAGAAGTTTTAAAGGATTCCTGCGATTGCGATTTATTTAATTTATTTCCACCAAAACTAAAGCTTGATGGATTATTGTTATTATTTTTGCCATATTTCTATGTAATCACAAGGTGTTTGGCCAAATTGAGCAGCCCTACAAACAAGCACAACAAGCTTAATAAAGAAATCATATTCACAATTTTCATCAAGGAAAAAATGTAATTAAACAAAAATAATTTGCAGTTTCCACCCCAAATTGTACAGATCTATGTTGACAAAATCTATTTCTTTTTTTTTTCAGATTTAGTCTCTTAAAATAGTATGAAATGAAGGTTAAATCAATCCAAATACAGACGTCTTTGGCAGTTACATCTCATCTTGCAGCATATTTTTTAGGCAGCATGTCAAGTTAAACATATTTCAACATAAAAAAAAAAAACGCATCTCATGACACTGTTCCATTTCATTGCATCAGACGGAACTGCAATGCTGCCGCCCTGAACTGAAAGTCACAGAGTACAGCTGCTGTCAGAAAAGCAACTGAACCACAAGTTAACACCCAGAACACCACCATAACCTACTGTAATATTACAAATGGAATATTTTGAATGTAACCAAGTCAAGTAATTACGCTGCTTTTATGACTGATTATTGCCATCACTTATGTAAGCTACTATATTTTCTGTCTTGGTTTTCCCTCAAACAATTTGCTCTTCTCACTCTTACCTTGATGGCATCTCTGCGTTTCTGCTCTGCCTGTGTGTGTGCCTGTCTTCTCCGGTCTTTATATGACTCTTTATAGGGCGTCTCATGTCTGTTGTCACTGTCTTCATCATCTAAACCAAAGGGATGAACCGTATGTTAGCAGACTGTATCTTGATGTCTTTTAAAGTTGCAATAATCATCGCAGATGAGGCAGATGACTGCAGGAGCAGGGATTAAATGCTTGGAAGTGTCTGGCATACGGTTGTATGGATTTAATTGTTCACAATTAGATCTTATACATGCATTTTAGAAAACGAACGGGTGAATTTTTTTCTTTCATGACAGGGTAACGATGACCATTTTAGAGTAAAGGTTATAAAATAATGGCCATGTTTGATATTAGATGATTGAGGTTAGTATTATCACCTGTGTTTGGTACTGAAGAGGCACTTGTGGATCCAATGCTGTTGGCTCTTGACACCAAACTTCCTATGTGAGCACTCTCAGCAAAGAAACCTAATGATATTGACATTTATATAAGTTATAAATACATAAACTTATGTACATTTTTGGTTACTTTTGGATTACTTCTACAACATTAGACAGCACAAAGTATATTCAGTTTTGTCAAGTCAACCCTATATTAATTATATTTTTATAACTGCAAATCTAACCTTCGTCTTGGCATATAAGCTGCTTTCAGTGATATTTTCTAGCTCAGGTACTCACTGTGATCGAAGCCGTTGTCGCTGAAGGCGCTGTCCGTCTGCTGAGACATGGTGACAGGTGATGTATAAAAGACAAACAGAAGAACAGTCAAAGCCAGCCAGACTAAACATCCAGAGACCAGCAGCCAGCTGATGATCACATATGCAAACTGAGCCTGACCTGTCCTGCCTTACCTTTATCTAGGACACCTCTAACTCTCCACTGTGATCTGCCCCAAATAACCCCTTTAAAACGTGACATTTAATCTACATGCATAATCAGTGATCGAATTGTAAAAAATTAAAGGGGGAATGTGGGGCGAAAGATCCTGTGATTAAAAATTATTACAAACTTGTCTATATATATATATAATATATATATATATATATATATATATATATATATATATATATATGTGTGTGTGTGTGTGTGTGTGTGTGTGTGTGTGTGTGTGTTAGAGAAAGGTTTTTTTTTTTTTTTTTACTAAAAAATAAGATTTATAAAGTGATCTATGATTTATGAGCTGTTTTCCTTGTGTCAAAAGTTACAAGTTTTTTGGGGGGGCGGGGTCTTCACAATGTAGGTTAAACCAATGCCTGCGCGCGCACACACACACACTCACACAATGTAGGTTAATGCGATGGCACACACACACACACAATCTCTGTGTGCCAAATGCCCCAAATTGTGGCATTTTTGTAGAATGTTTATATAATATTTCAATAACGATAATTAATATTTTGCTGAGTGCTGGTTTAGGCCTGTCATGGATAAAAGAAATATGTCACTAAGTAAGGCAAGTATCTGTTTTAATGAATGATTAATTGAATCATTTAATCAAACGATTCTTTCAAAATGTCTGATTCAATTAATCGAAGCAAGTTGACTGTTTATAAATGGATCATTGAACAACTGGCTCACTTGGTTCTTTCAAAAAGAGATTCATTCGTGATAGAAACACCTCATGCTCTGAGACAGACATCTGCTCCAGCTTTGTTTGGAAGTATTTCATTTGCAAAACAGGAACAAAGACTAAATGTGTCTAAAATGTAACTCACTCACTTAACTGTCGGTTGAACGGCTGTATAAAAATTAATTTAACATTTGCATCATGCACACATGCTGGGATAAAAAATAAAAAAACAGGGATATTTATCTTTCATTATTTTAATTATAGAGGCATTCTAACTTCATTCTAATAGACTTCATCGTGCAATGGATGCTTTTGGACTCGAGACGTTTTTTTTGTTGTTGTTTAGTTCCACACTTCATAACAGTGACATAGGCAGATTTGTATTTTTGGAGGACCCTGGACAAAAGTGAGCGGGCACCCATTCCTAATGAAGTTGGAGAAGAAAATGAAAGAGTTTTTCGACATACCCTAACTGTATGAACCGGTGTTACGGGATTTTCGGTTTCAGTGGGCTAAGCACACATGAATATTCATGAGTTTACCGCACATGCACGTGGAACTCCTTGCATCTCAGCAGATTTAATGGAATGTTTTAAAAAAGGATAATACAGCGCTGCACAAACCTATGCCTAAACTACATTTGTTCATCATTCTGTAACAGTTTATAATGTTTTTATTAGTTTGCACGTTTTGTGCAGTCGTCACTGACTGAATGATTGCAGACATTCAACACACTTAAGCTAGTTGTAACTTACTTTGATTTCAGTTCGTTGTGCTGTAGCTTGCAATGCTTTAAAACTGTGTCTGTTGTTAGTTGTTATCATTTGAGTACAACGGGTGAAATAAACTTGTATTAAATAAACTTGTATTGAAATAAACTTGTTTAATCCAATTTTGGATTAGACAAAATTGTATGGATAAATTTAAAGAAGTAGGCTAGCCTACATTTGGTACACTGTAAGGTTCCATCTCAGAAGGTTTAATTCAATTATACATACACATACATATATATATATATATATATATATATATATATATAGCATTAAACCTTCTGAGATACAAGGAGCGTGAACTGTAATTCTCAGTTTCACCTCCACGCGTATGTCCAGGAAACTCATGAATATTCATGTATGCCCCGCCCACTGAAACCGAAATTCTAGGAAACTTAAAATCTCATAACACCAGAAAACACAAAGTTCACGCAGAGCTAGACAAACCTTTGAGGTTAAAACGTATATAAATTGTAACTTTTATTTTTTAGAGACCTTTTTTCCTCTGCTAGGATCGTTTAGAGCCCTTTTGAAGCTGCATTTAAACTACATTTTGGAAGTTCATCCTCGGGGGCAGCATGGAAGTCCATTATATGGAGAGAAATCCTGAAATGTTTTCCTCAAAAAACATAATTTCTTTATGACTGAAGAAAGAAAGACATGAACGTCTTGGATGACAAGGGGGTGAGTAGGCCTACATTATCTGTACATTTTTGTTCTGGAAGTGAACTAGGCTACTCCTTGAATCTCAGTCAGTTCAGCAGAAAATGACAGTTAAATATAAAAACTGATCAGCTTTCGTAAGTTTCCGCATCTGACGCCGCATATCCTCTCAGGGTGTACTCAAACTAGGCATTTGACCCGTGCTCGAGCGCGTTTGACCCCCAAAGCCCGGTTCGTTCCGTTCCGCGGTTCGTTTAGCCGTCCCTGGCCCGGTGGGAGGAGGTGGTTCAGGGCACGGCTCGGTTGGACTCGGTACGCATGCAGTGCGAGCACTAACTGCGCCGGAGCACCGAACAGAGACTGTTTTTGTGTGCGCTACTGTCATCATTACGACCGCAAACATATTCTATTACTGCTGCTACTACACTACGCTTTTATTTTTTATTTTATATATTAATTCAATCAAGTATATTTAGGTTTATAATGGCTGGTTCTCACCTTATAGATGAACAGGAAAAGTTTGCGAGTAAAGCTGCTAATTATTTAATTAACGTCAGCGGCCTCCGTAATAATTCTCTGATACATACATGTACGAAATCTCCATGTGCTGATAACGGTATATAACGGTTTTAATTTAGCCTACTCACTTAATATTTCTCTTGTGGCCCGACAATATGCTAGTGAAGAAAGAGAGAGAGGGAGAGAGAAGAAACGTCTAGTCTATGTTGTGTTAAACAGTTTTTTTTTTTTTTTTTTTTTTTTTTTTTTTTTGAAAGTCGGTGCTTGAAATTAAGCTGCTCTTAATTTTCATTGATGATTTCAGTGTTAATAATTTTAATAATACAATTATTGCGGGGCAAATTAATTGTAATATTAATCTAATAATAAAAGTAACCTTAATAATATAAAGTAATAAACACACACACACACACACAATAATAGGCCTAATGATAAGAAGATTGTAACAGGCCTACCAATGCCAAATGCTCTTAATACTGCCAATTAGACGGGCCTAACCAAAGTGTAGGCTATAAAATAATTGTATTCAGAAATGTCATGTTTGAGATTTTTTTTTTTTTTTTTTGTTAATTGGTTATTTAAATTAATAGGCCTACATATTCGGAAACAGGTGCAGTTAGTCTCCGGCGTCAGTCACGAAACAATCTTTGTGAGGAAGACACCAGCTGGTCTGGCTACGCTCCGCTTCATAATGAATCTGCTGGAACAGGGCGATCATCAGCCTGCTGACTCTGAATGGGACGCATCCCTCGTCCTCGCAGTCTCACATATCAGCATAATAAAGTTATGTCAAGGAATGTCTTTAAACTGTAATCAGGTTAATATCACACCTTATTGTGCTGTCTTCTTTAGAAAGAACGTGAGGAGTTGCTCTTGAAACATTTTGCGCGGAAAATGACGAAACCATGCGCGAGCTTGCGCTTGCAGCTCGTTAATACAGAGCTCTGTTTGGTCAATCGCCTTCATTCAGTTTATAAATTATTATACGTAGAGAATATTAATAATTAATTTGTCTTATAAGTTTTACATTATACACAACATTATTAGTCTAAAGGGGATTGTAAAGGGGATGGTGGTTTTACAGAGGGGATGCTTTTTGCCATTTTTTTCAACCAGGGGCCCTGTGCATAATGTCTCCAAACTGTCAGACTGAGCAACCACTGGCTGATTGTCGAGCTGTCATAACAGTCGGGCCAACTGAGGGCATATTTTATAATTTGATTCGTTGCATATGAATGCGGCAGTAAGTCTGAATGCACTGGAATAGCAGCATAAATATAAAGAAGGCACAAACAAAGAGAACCAGTGAGTCTTGTTGTCTTGGCAGTATTTGGGGGCAACATCTGTCACTTGAATCGAATCCCGTCCTCTGGGGAGTCGATTCGGTCGTTCGAACGCGCTTTCGATGCCCCACAATTCTGTCTAGTGAGAGTTTAAATACGTTTTGAAACACTACCAGAAAGAGTCAGTGTAGCCAACAAGCAAGTTAGCTTAGCGGATTCAAGTCTTACACGCCTGTTATAGCTTCCATTCTAACATTAACAACATAAATAGTCCGTTTAAGCTCAAAACCGGTTTCGGCCGCGTTTCTGTAGCGACTTGTTGTCTAAATTACCGCTAAACACACCACATTTTAAGACCACGATAATGTGGGAAGCAGGGTAATTCTTCTTTTGACTTGCTGAACTTTACAACTAACATTAGCCAGCTGAGCTAGAGAGTGAAACCAACCACTGCTGACCTACACAGATCAACAGTAACACACTTTACAAGGGCGATTTGAGAGGATATGGCTGTTTAAAATCACCGGATCGTCTTTATCTTAATATTTTTCCTTACTTTGAGCCAGGGATCCTCCGGCGACGCGCTGTTTTCCGTCATTTTGCAATAAACAATGACGGGATGGTACGAGCTGCGCCCCCTATTGGCCATTATTTGGTCTGACCTCTAGAGACTCATCCTCCACTCTGTAGTTCTTTCTGCTGACTCCTGACGACTGTCAAACTCTATAAGGTCATTGTTAATATATTGGTCCATTCGATCCATGAATTCCTTTGTTATTATACTCATTGCATTGTCTATGTATTCTTACAGCCTATACACGTATACCTTACACTGAATCTCCTGTATGAGTCAAGATAAACATCAGTGTGTGGTCATTTATTCCACATGGTGGTGCTCTAAGAGAGTTTATCAAACATCAAACTGAGAGTTGATGCTCATATATCTCATAGTAATATGAGTATCTATCTATCGGTCGGTCTGTCTGTCTACAGAGGCCTATAGATTTATTGTAATTTCTGTATAAATATAAACCTTAAAGTCTTGGCTTTGAAAAAGCAGTAACACTTTACAATAAGGTCCCATTAACTAACGTTAGTTAATGCATGAACTAACATTAGCTATCAATCTGCAATATATTTTTTACAGTATTTATCAATACATTTATTAGTTAATCAAAATACAACTGTTCTTGTTAGCTCAGGTCCATTAAATAATACGAACAGAGACACTTTTTGATTTTAATTATGTATTAGTAAATGTTGAAATTAACTGAGATTTGTAAATGCTTTAGGCCATCACAAAAATATTATGATATTAGGCCAGAATTCACAAAAATAATCTTCTAGAGAGAACAAGTATAGGCTTGTGACAACAAGCCCTGATCAACAGCGTCAGTGCCATACAGTACATGATATGCACATGAGTAGTGTGATATGTTTTAGATCATCATATTTTTTTTAAATACAAACAGAACTTTAACCGACACACCCAGTGGGCTCTCTGTCTCTAGCGTGAGGTATCCAGGAAGCGTTGATGCTTCTGCTTTTTTTTTTCTGTGGTTTCCTTCTGCTGTCACATTGCTTCTCTCTCATTTCTGTAACACACAAGTGTGCTCGGACAGGTGCCTTCATGTAAATTTGCCAACATCTGTATATTCTTTTGGAAGGAACTCCTGCAGACTTGATCAGAGCGGGTGGACATAAAGGAAGCTGCGAGAAAGATGCTCCAGCATCTGAAGCACGCACATGAGAGGCAGACAACTGGAGAAAAGGCCTGTTACACTGGTAATCAACACATTCAGCCGCACTGACAGACTGGAAGAACTGAACTTTTAAAGGACCTCTGTTGTCTTTATTGTGAAAGTATAAACAGAGGCTTTTTTTAAAAAAAAATAAAAAAGGTAAATGTGCTTTTAACCGCCATTTTAAAATCTGATTGTGAGTTTGATTTAAAATTTTAATCCTTGTTGAGAGCTTCTTCACAATCACTCGCACCGTCCTGGACACAGTTTTAGCTTAAAAGATATCCATTCTGTCTGACAGCATGTCCTAAAAGACTCCATGTGCTTCCACCTAACACTGGATCTGAGTGACTAGAAAACTTCGAACACTTCAGTGGATTTTTACCTGTGGATTGCAGAGATATTGTCTGGGAGTTCCTCCTGGGTTCCTTTGGTTTTTTTGGAGTTGCTAGTGGTTGATCCAGAAAGAGTACAGTATCCTGGAATTCCTAAGGAAAGTTGTGATGGGTAACGCATCCGGCGGTTTGGAGCAGGTGGAAGGGCAGGAGGCCAAAGGCTCAACAGGAGGGTCAAATGTTACTCCCTCCACACCTAGAAAGAAATGTGCCCCTGCTAAACTACCCATGCCTCCTGAGGAAGAGCTTGAAGAACGCTTTAGTGTGGTTTTGGTGAGTTTTTTTATACACAGACATGTAAATATTATACATCAACACAGCAAAAGCAGCTTATCTTTACACTTCCTGTTCTGATAAATACAACAGCCGCGTTAGGAACTACAACAGTATTAAATTCTCTGTTTTCGCATTTTGGAAACATAAATACTAGCTGTAGTGAAGAAAAAAAAAACATACAAACAAACAGAGAAATTTCTTGTATTCTTGATGCATAGACAGTGGGCACAACAAATTAAAAGGATAATCAAACACAATATGAACATTTCAATGCAAAGGCAATCTTCCACCTGAAATGCAAAATGAAGTAACATTTAAAAAACACTTCTGACCTAATACAATCCGATTACTGTCACTTAAGTTCCACGTGGGCTTTTGGTATAGGAAATGGCAGTGACGGGGTGACACATTAGGCAACTTTTTAAGAGAAGTCATGAGACAACAAGAGTCCTACATTCTCTGTCATGACTGACCTTTGTTTCGTCTTTCGTTTCAGTGCAAGACACCACTTTCAATTGGTCATACTCCTAGATATGCCATCCCGTTTATTGAGCGATTTCTTGTATCATTTAATTGATTCCTAATGGAAGCTGAGTTATCTTCCATTTGGTTCCACTTCAACAACACATTATGTAAGCCTATTTCCATCATAGAATGAATATTGTTACTTCTCATGAATGCAACATTATGTGTAACTTCTCAAAATAACATTTTATTTTTATTAAAATAAAAAAAAAGCTCTTCCATATAACAAATGGCCATTTGATCCTTCTAAAAAAATACTCTTATTGGTCTATGCACAACCAGGCTGTCCCAGGCCCTGTGATGAGTTAGACCCACTAAACTCATCTTTACAATAGCTCAGAGGCTGGGCGAGTTTGGGACAATCCCTGCAATTTTGTCCATGACCCCATAAATTCAACCAACTACTCTGATTAGATTACCATTGTATGTTAATGAATAGGTGCATCACACATGGTCACACTTCACAGTGATGTCCTTATTGCAGGCTACTGCCATACGCCCTGAACTGTGAAGTTGGTGCATAATATATAATATCAACTTAGTCTAGACTGCATTTTTTTCTCTTTTGAACCAGTAGACCACAGTTAGTCCCCCACCCTACCCAACCCACCCCGCTCACCCCGCTCTCTCTGTTCCGCCAGTAACTGCTCAGTGTGTTTCTAAATGTGCTTTCACTCGTTGTGCACACAGCCTTAAAAATAAACATGCGCAAAGCGGAAACGTCTTAGTGCTTTAGAAGGAAACACCCAAGAACACAGTGTTTCTACATTAAACTTAACACGTTTTTTTTTTTAACAACACACCCTTAATTTGGTTGACAGGTGCAATGTCAGATGTGGTGTGAAAGTACAAAACATAAAGCTAATGATGAATTTTTAGTCACCAATAATGTTTAAATGCAAGACATGTAGCAACTCAGCCCTCTGCCCTATTTTCAGGAAGTCACATTGTGTCAGACTGATGACACTCTGCATATGATCTTAAGTAGATAAATATAAACGTAAGGGAAAATTAATGTATGAGATATGCACATAATATAATAGTTCATTCAAAAATGAAAATTGTGTCATTTACTCACCCTCATGTCATTTCAAACTTTTATGACTTCGGTGAAACAACAGTGGACCCATAGACTTTTATTGAGACTTTTTTTTTCTTTTTCATTTCCACAAACCATGCAGGTTTTAAATGAAATTAAGGTAAATAGTAGCCTAAATGATGACAGGATTTTCAGTTTTGGCCGAACAGTCCCTTTAACAATCTGAAGTAGACTTAAATAGGAACAATAATTGCATCATACACATTTTGTAATATAGACATTTCCCTCTCTATGTCCATTCAACCATTGTTTTGCATCAGATATAAATGGTGATTATTAATGTTACAAATTCATGATGTAAATGGCAAATCAGATATTAACTGAAACTGAAGAAAATGTTAACCAGCTGCAATTTACACTTGTTAATGCCAGCCTCTTTTATATATCATGACTTTGCCATGCTATTAGGATTCAGATGTTGCCATCAACATCACAAACCAATTAGTATTATAACACTGACAAACTTCTTCTTAAACAGTTTTAGCCTGGTTAGGTCACATACCACTGGCGGCAGTAATTAAACTTTTTTGATATCCAATATTATGGATGTAATCCATCTATTGAAATCCAGTATTTTGTGATGGATGTGCATGGTGCACGTCGACCAATAAGAATAGCATTATGTTTCTTTATTAGTATATTTATTCACAAAACTTCAAACATTGGGACTGCAGTCGTTTGAATCCTGCTAGATGTTTGTACAGTTCTGCTATAGAAGATATCACCTGATCTCCAGGTTGCCGTGATGAACCTCTAATTTCTCTTCTCAGAGCTCCATGAATCTGCCTCCTGACAAGATGAAGCTTCTGAGTCAGTACGACAATGAGAAGAAATGGGAACTTGTCTGCGATCAGGTAAGATACTAATATTGTCATCTGTCAATCAACTTCAACATTATGTTTTTTTTTAAATGGGAGTTTCCCTTACTGAGAGTATCTTGATCATTTCCCCGTTTAGTTCTCATTTAGAGAGTGACACATTAATCCTATTGAAATACGTAATGAAGTAGCCATACTGAAATACATTAAGTCATTGCACTTTTTAAGCAGTTTTGCATTTTCATAGTACTTCATGTCTGCAGTGTAGGTGTGACCTTTGAGAGGAAGTTATCTGGTAGACTAGATTTAGACACACCAGAAGAATAAAAGAGATCTTTACACTGTGACACAAATACAAAAACCAAACTTATACTTCAAGTTATTTGAAGACTGTAACCAGGGTTCATATTATGTCATTTAAAGTTATTTATTTGTTGGCATTTTTACATTTTTACAACATTTAATTCATCACTCTAATCATACATATCATATCATACATAAATATAATCATGCATACATACATATCAGGAGAAAATGTTAAAGGCCTTTGTAAATGTTTAAAGTATCTCTAGTGTTTATTAAAAATGCTTAAATGCTTTTCTTTTTCAATGTTGTGACAATATAATTAAAATACAGGTTGCGGAATTTGTAGTGATCAGTTTCAGAGAATGCATAGCCTATAAGGAAAAAAAAACAACAGTGGTAGACAGAAATGACTCTTTATGTAAATTATGTTAGTTTAAGTAGGCTTACAAAGACACAATGGGAAGTTTGGAATTGTATTTTTACTTTGCATTTATTTTAGTTTAATTTTTTAATGACCGTAAAAAGAATGATGTAAGTGTGTGGTTAAAGGAGATGATGTAAATGCAGATAGTGAGCAGACATCTTAACGGGAGAAAAAGACAAAAGGGGGAAAATAAGAGCAGCGCTATGAGATCAGACTCTTAAGGCGGTGAAACGCACTTCCTGTGTTAATATTTGTGTCTCTATGACAACTGTGGGATGCAGGCTTTATGCATGTAGAGAGCACAGGTTGTCATAGCAACGAATGCACACAACTAAAATGTATTTCTTACCATGGGAATAATGTAGGCTTTATACCACCTTCGGGGAAAATATGTATTAATACAACCGAGGAAACGTCATTAAATGGCACACATCTCTCTCATACATATACAGTACAGTATCTGAGATGGATTTACAGTAACATTTAAAAGTTTGTGATCAGTGAGATGTTTTAATTTATATATATATATATATATTTTTTTTTTGTAAGGAATTAATTTTAAAGTGGCAGTAAATACATTTATAATGTTACAGAAGATTTCTGTTTCAAATAAATTTATTCTTTTGAACTTTCTATTCATCAAAGAAATATATCTTGGTTTACACAAAAAAATTAAGCAACACAACTGTTATCAACATTGATCATTTGAATTGTACAGATTGTGTATGCACAGCTTAATGAGTTTTTGGTTAAGAACAACATTTCGGATAGATTTCAGTCAGGGTTTAGAGGCGGCCATAGTACGGAGTCAGCTCTTTTGAGGGTAACTAATGATATTCTGTGTGGCGCTGATTCTGGAAGTTGTGTTGTTCTTTTACTTATTGATCTTACCGCAGCATTTGACACAGTTGACCATAAGATTCTCATTGATCGCCTTAGAGACCATGTTGGCATTCAGGGTTTAGCCTTAGAATGGTTTTCTTCATATTTAAATGATAGGACTTTTTCAGTCAGTCTAGGGAATTACTCTTCATCTGTTGCCCCTCTTATGTGTGGGGTTCCTCAGGGTTCAATCCTGGGACCGGTTTTGTTTTCCCTTTATATGCTCCCTCTAGGATAAATTTTTGAAAAACATGGCATTCATTATCATTTGTATGCTGATGACTCACAAATTTATTTACCATTGAAACACAAGGATCATTTATCCATTCAGTCACTGTATGAATGTTTGGATGAGGTTAAGTGTTGGTTGGCTAATAATTTTCTTCAACTGAATGAGAATAAGTCTGAGTTTATTTTATTTGGTAAAAAGGGACGTGTGGATGATGTCATTGACCGCCTGGGGTTACTTCCTGGGAAAAATCTTTCTAGAGTGAAAAACCTTGGTGTAATTTTTGACTCAGAGCTCAAATTTGATTAAATTAATGTGGTTTTAAAAATAGTTTTTTTCATCTTCGATCTATATCTAAGTTGAAGTCTATCCTTTCTTTTGAGGACTTGGAGAAAGTTGTGCTTGCTTTTGTGTCATCTCGTTTGGATTATTGTAATGCATTGTATCTGAGTGTGAGTCAGGCCTCTCTCTCCCGCCTGCAGCTTGTTCAGAATTCAGCGGCTAGGCTTTTAACTGGTACTAAGAAGAGAGAGCATATTACTCCTGTGCTTATTAAATTACACTGGCTTCCTGTACGATACAGGATTCATTATAAAGTGCTATAATATGTTTTTAAAGCTTTGCATGGTTTAGCACCAGAGTATATTTCAGATTTAATCAGTTTGCATCAATCCATTACATCTGATGGTTCGTCGATCTCGTTTAAAATGCAAAGGTGATCGGGCCTTTTCTGTTGCTGCTCCAAGGCTTTGGAATGACCTTCCTCTGTCTGTAAAATCTTCTCCTACACTTCCTGTATTTCAGAGTGTGATTAAAACTCATTTGTTTTCATTAGCGTTTAAAAATGTTCTGTAATTTGTTCTTTGTTGTGGTATGTTTATAATGTTTTATGCTTGATTTTATTCTTATATTTTTATGTAGTCTTCCTGTACAGCACTTTGGTTTCCACATAGTGGTCTTAAAAGTGCTTTATAAATAAATATAGTTGAAGTTGAAGTTGAATTATAATAATATTTCACAATATTACTGTTTTTACTGTATTTTAATCAAATAATTAATTATGAGCATAAGAGACTTATTTTAAAAACATTAAAAATACTTACCAACCCCAAACTTTTAAATGGTATTATTCAACCTTATTATTCTATACGACCAAAGAGCATTTAAATATCTTCTACACGCCTCCATCATCACAGCTGGAAATCAGTCCATTTATTGTTCCCCTTTCTCCTGATGTCTGTTAGGAGCGATTTCAGGTGAGAAACCCCCCCTCGGCTTATCTGACTAAAATCAAGAGCTTCTACCAGGACCAGGGTGGAGTGACACGCAGGGTCAGTACCTCTCTTTCTGTTCTTTCCCTCACCACCTCCTTATACTCTCATTTTTCTAATGAGAGTATAATGAGTGTGTCCCAAATGAAAACTCAGTTTAGAGTCTCAATGTGAAGTGAATGATTGTCTGTCAGTCAGGCAGCTTATCTCTGTGATTCCTTCTCCACAGTTCAAGAAACGTGTGCAGGAGTCAACTCAAGTACTGAGAGAGCTGGAGATCTCACTGAGAACTAATCACATTGGGTAAGTAGCAGCTTTATTTTTCTTGTGTAATGCAAAGATCACTGCTTCACTTCACTGCTACTCCTGAATAAAAGAAAAGATACTTTTGCACCTGAATAATAGAAAACGTCCATAGATACATATCATGATATTTCTTTTATACTCTATAGGTGGGCTCAGGAGTTTCTGAACGAGGAAAACCAAGGCTTGGATGTCCTGGTGGACTACTTGTCATATGCACAAAGTGATGTGCCGTATGTTTATTCTGTCATTTCTAACATTTCCATCAGCACCATTACTGTTGTCTTATTGTCGTAAGATTTTGATATAAGCCAAGAGGAGACTGGTTTTCCTTTGCTCCTGTAACCAAAACTTGGTATGCGATGGTGAAATGAAGCTTTCCCCTCAACTGTATTGTGAAATGGTTTAAGCTTTTCAATCAACATTGCACACTAATGACATCTTCTGGTCAAAGGTGGAAAAAGATGCCTTTGCTTCCCAGACGTCCCAGCCATTTTTGCATTGTTTCATATAATAAATCAATTTATGCTATGAAAACTGCATAAAGCAAAAAAAAAAAAAAAAATTCTTTGCTCTTATACAAAGTGTGAATAACTGAGTCTGTGAATAAATTCATGAAAAAATAAGCATGGTTCATGTAGGCATGTATGATCAGAATAAATTAAGTTTATTGTGGAATAGTCAGTTGGATTGCGTGCTAAGCAGGGATTAATACAAACTGAACATGCACAAAACTACACATGTAAATATTTATTCGTATTATGATTTATTCTTATCAAAGAAGTGAATGACAAGTGAAACCTGTGCAATGGGTTCGCCAAACTGTGTTGGAACTAAAAAAAATTGGTTCTTTTATGCCATTAATGTGAAAAGCCTTTTTTTCTTTTGTAAGAGTGCAGTCTGAAGGACATTTTAAAAATCAAAAGAACCCTTTGTAGAATGGAAAGGTTCCACGGATGTTAAATGGCACCATAGATGCTTATAAAGAACCTTTATTTTTAAGTATGTAGCTGAAAATGACCTCAGATTCTGTGCTGATGTGTTTCTAAGTTTGAGGTGGAATCTGTGGAAAACGGTGGTTCTGTGTCAGACAACAGGAGGTTGTCAGAGAGATCAGTGGAGGATCTAGCCAAAAATGTCAACCATTCTCCCACACACGGCGTGAGTAGAGCGGCACGTGCATTCACTATCCGGTGAGTCATCATTACAACACACCCCATAATACAGGGATCACTGCTCAGTATGAGGACTAAAATTAAGAAACCATGATGTTTAAATATTGTTCTTATTCTGCTAAGTGTACCCCGATACTTCAAATTCAGTGTTCATCTTTTGTTCATTCTGTGCCTTTCCACATTAGAATAAGCAACTTGACCCATGGCAGAAAAACTACGCGACATTCCCGATTGGCCAGCCAAAGAGATGATGTTCACCTCTGTATTATGTGTCTGCGTGCTATCATGAATTATCAGGTATGCTGGCGTGAGGAACACATTCAAACACTAGACTCATTACTCAAAGGTCATTTTAGGAGAACTTTATATGACTCACCTTTCTTTTTTTTTTTTTTTTTTTTACAGTCTGGGTTCACTTTAGTCATGACTCACCCCAGATGTGTCAATGAAATTACACTCGGTCTCAACAACAAAAATCCCAGGTGAGTGTTTTTTTGTGGGGTTTAGGGGTTGTGAGTTTATTGTGTGAGTTTGTAATACATTTATAAACACTGTTCATAGGACTAAGGCTCTTGTGCTGGAGCTGTTGGCTGCAGTGTGTCTGGTTAGAGGAGGTCATGACATCATCATCTCGGCCTTTGACCACTTTAAAGAAGTAAGATGACTAGCCTTCTACACATATACAATCACTTTTAATATATATATATATATATATATATATATATATATATATATATATATATATATATATATATATATCAAATGGGATGTCCTCATAAAATGGTTTGGTCAGGTTTTGCAGAAGGTCAAGATACATTTTCCTCTGCCCAGGGCCAGACGTATTGTTTAAAAATGTAAATAACTCTTTAATCTTTTACCTCCTCTCAGTGTACTCCAAAATCAATCTAATGTTGATTTGCTGCTCAAAAGCATGTATTATTTTTATTATTATTATTATTATTATTATTATTATCATCATCAAAGCTGAAAACAGTTGTGCTGCTTAATGTTTTTGTGGACATAATACAAAAGGACAGCATTTATTTGAAATTTTAATCTTTTGTAATATTACAAATGTCTTTACTGTCACTTTTAATCAATTTAATGCCTCCTTACTAAAAACAAACAACAACAACAAAAAAACTTTGAATGCTAGTTAATGTGAGATAAATATCAGCAATTACACTACCAATACTACACAAATACCTTTCAGACACAAGTAAAAAGTCTAGACGTTTTGTAGCACAGGATATTACAAGTGTCATGCTCAACACTCACCTCTAAGTTTGGCCCACCTTCTCACAGGTGAGTGGAGAGAAGAACCGCTTTGAGAAGCTAATGGAGTACTTCATGAATGACGACAGCAATATAGACTTCATGGTGAGCTTTGCAGTCAATCACATCTGTTATCAGTTATGAATTACATAACAGTTAGCCTGCTCACTTTTTTTATTTTCTTGTGTGTAAAATAAATGATTTTAAAATCTATTCATTTGATCTTTTTCTTCACAGGTGGCTTGCATGCAGTTCATAAACATTGTGGTCCACTCAGTGGAGAACATGAACGTCCGTGTGCATCTTCAGTATGAGTTCACCCAGCTGGGTCTAGACAAGTACTTAGAGGTAAGTCTAGTGTACAGGACAGATAAATACATTATAAAAGCAAAACGTACATCTTACACATAATTAACACAGGACTGGATCCTAGATTTGAGATGTTTTATATGCAGCTTGTATTCATGAAGTTGTGCATTATGCCTTTAAGGTAACACACAACTGTTTGTGTTTGTGTGTGTGTGTGTCTGCAGTCCTTAAAGGAGATGGAGAGTGAGAAGTTGCAAGTACAGATCCAGGCGTACTTGGATAATTTGTTTGATGTTGGAGCTCTGCTGGAAGATGCAGAAAATAAAGGGGAAGTAATGGAGCATTTAGCAGAACTGCAGGAGACCAATGCACAGGTTAACTATACTCTATGGACACTGATACATTTACACATAATCATCTACTGCATAGCACACATGCCTCATGTTGCAGGCAGGCTGTACTGTTCTTCATAAGTGTGTATATATTCTTGTGTTGTAGCTGAATGCCAGATTGCAGGAATATGAGAAAGGAGCACTGGAAAAAATGGCAGAACTAGAACAACAGCTACTGCAGGCCACTAAAGAGTCAGCACTGCTTAAGGTAACCCACTGCATTTTCCTTTCGTTGAATACTATTCATACTATACTATTAGTATTCAAGATTAGAAGTAGTGTGTCGCAGGGTTATTATATAACAATTTACAATTAACCATCTCCCTGTATCCAGCCGAACAGCACCTTTTCTTCCTTTTTTCCAATGTATGCTTAAATCTGATTTATTTGAACAGGTGATAATGGTTTATTTATTTTTTTTCTTTTGAGTGAGTAAAATGTCTTAAAGCATTGTTTGCAAATTTGTATATTGATTTATTTGTTCTTTTATGCCCTTAAGGTGATTTTTTGTACATCACTTTGGTTAACCCGTGATTGTTTTAATTGTGATTTATAAATAAAGAAAAACTAAAATATATAACTTGATGTAGTAAAAATGATTGGAAAACATTGGTTTACTTAAGATGCAAAATTGGGAAAAATATTTGTACTTGTCAGAGAATGTATCTAATTATCTTTATTTGTTTATAATTTTATAATTTTAGTTAATAATTCAAGATATTCTTTGATAACTTTTTATCTCATGAAAATAAATGTATTCTATTCGAGATATTTAGATGTTAAGCATGCTTATTAAAATATTATTAAAAAAAGGTATTTTTACTAATGAAAAACAGAAAAAAGTTGGCACACTTAAGTTCCAAAAATACAGAAATTTGATAAGATTGTTTAAAGTTGTTACATTTTTGAAATCCTGTTTTGAGAGTTTTTCCAGTGAGGTTTTTTTTTTTTTTTTTTTTTTTTGAGGCATTTTTTCAAGAAAATAGACCAAACACGTATCATATTAAAGTCTTTTTTTGCAGCTCATATATGGTACTTACGCATGCATATCCATGCAAAGTGCAGTAAATACATTCTTAGAATAATAGTACTGTAGGTATATAAAAATTGGGAATCAGTCATTGTCTCTAACCTTTACATGTGTGTGTAACAGGAGAGCTTGCGAGAGTCCTGTGCCCAAGTGAGCACTTTGCAGCAGAGAGAACGAGAACGAGAGATTCAGAGAGAGAGAGAAAGAGAGCAGGAGCATCTGTCGCAGCCCTCAGAGGTAGACAGAGAAAGAAACGGAGAGGTGAGTGGAAAGGAGTCCAAACTGGAGATGAAGCTGAAGGAACTGGAGGAGAAGGGCTTAGTCCGACTGGAGCGCACAGCCTCTGGAAGCTTGGACATCGAAGTGATTCCAGTCACCGTAGAGAAAATTGTCACTCAAACAGGTAGGAGCACTTGTGCAAAAGTTCTCTTTCTGCTAAGCATCTAGTGAACTCAGAATGTTTACCTTTAGCTGGTTACATTGATATTAACACAAAGACTGTGTTCATAGTGACTGCATCAGATCCAGCTTCTCAAGCACCATCCCCTCCAGTCGCAGCACCGCCTCCACCTCCTCCACTACCTGGTGCTGCAGCTCCCCCTCCTCCTCCTCCACCACCACCACCTCCTCCTCCTGGAAGTGGAGATATTCCGCCTCCCCCTCCTCCTCCCCCTCCTGGCGGAGGTCCACCACCACCTCCGCCCCCACCTGGCTCTGGACCGCCACCCCCTCCAGGAGCTCCTCCTGCCCCTGGGGCTGAAACAGGTGAAGGGACTAAACGTTTCACAATTAAAGAAATAATCATACAGACATGCAACCTGAGATGAGTGACCATATATCCATCTTTTTCATTCTTTCACACAGGACCAAAGGGACGTAAACCAATTCAACCAAAGTTCAAGATGCCTCTGTTGAACTGGCAAGCTCTGAAGCCCAATCAAGTGACGGGAACAGTGTTCGGCGAGC
Organism: Cyprinus carpio; assembly: GCF_018340385.1. Taxonomy (NCBI): domain Eukaryota; kingdom Metazoa; phylum Chordata; class Actinopteri; order Cypriniformes; family Cyprinidae; genus Cyprinus; species Cyprinus carpio. The sequence goes on along the minus strand of NC_056574.1, from coordinate 19,819,417 downwards.
TGAATGACGAACAAGTCTTAGGGGTAACAGCAAAGAAATCCTTAAAATGCATTAAAATAAACCTGTATGACTCAAAGCATTGAGTGGAACTGTAAGAATGTTTCTTTGAATAGTTTGTTTTCCTTTCTGTTTTTTTGTCCATATAATAAAAGCCAGTGAGGTACAAAATTACTTTGGAACACACTGACTTTCACTATATGGATGAAAAAATATTTTAATTTGTGTTTCACAGAAGAAAGAATATCATACAAGTTTGGAACAATGAGGATGAGTAAATGAATTTACATTTTTGGGTGAATTATCTCTATTAATCTATTACACTCTCTCTGTCTCAGGAGCTGAATATGGATCTATTTGCAGAGCAGTTTAAAACCAAGGCTCAAAGTCCTCCAACAGATCTTTCTAAGCTCAAGGTTAAGGTGGCTGAGAAAGCACCCAGTAAGGTGTCCCTGCTGGAGGCTAACAAAGCCAAAAACCTTGCTATCACCCTCCGCAAGGGAGGCATGAGCCCCAACGACATCTGCACAGCCATTGAGAGGTATCTTTTAACAATGTGAACAGCAAACTGCACCAAAAAAAGCTTCGAATCAACCTGAACGAGCATGGAAACTCTCTTCTCTCTGTCTTGCTCTCAGATATGATCAGCAGTCTCTGAGTCTTGACTTTCTGGAGCTTCTGGAACGTTTCATCCCATCGGAGTTTGAGATGAAGTTACTCCAGAACTACGAAAAGGAAGGACGGCCACTAGAGGACCTGAGCGACGAGGACCGTTTCATGGTCCGCTTTGGTAAAATCCCACGCCTTGCTCAGCGGATCAACACCCTCACTTTCATGGGCAACTTCCCAGAGAGCTTGAAACGTCTGCAGCCGGTCAGTTCACATCACTCTTTGGCTGTTGTACTTGGTATAATTCACGTTTTATTAAAATAAATCATCATTTTTTTCTTCACTTGTTTCCGTAGCAATTAGATGCAATCATTGCAGCTTCCGTGTCCCTCAAGTCTTCATCAAAGCTGAAGAAGATGTTAGAGGTGAGTAGACCTCATTTGTGCTTAAAGGTATGTATGGTGTGCTCCTTCAATGCAGCTCACTTATCAATCTCTTGGTTCAGATCATCTTGGCCTTTGGGAACTACATGAACAGCAGTAAAAGAGGAGCAGCGTATGGGTTCCGTCTGCAGAGCCTTGACCTGGTGAGTGAGTTTGTAGACTGTAACTTTAAGGCTCATGTTTTTGTTAGGCAGGACTGAAGTGTTATGTATGCATGGTAAATAACAGCAGAAAGTTACAGGCCCAGGTGAGATTTTTGGGAAGCCCTCCTGGTATTAGTTTGAGAGACCTTTCATGTAAAGGCCTTTGATGCAGAAACAAATATCGAAACTCTGAATGGGAATGAAAACTTTGCAAGCTAATCTTCTGTAGATGAAATTTCCTATAAATTCCTTTTACATTCACCTCCGTTTTCCAATGTTTTCCAGGTTTTTCAAATGTTTCAGATTACTTCCCCCACCGCATCTTTTTTTAATTAATGTTTTTTTTTTTACAAACTCAAAAACTTCATTAACATGAAAAAAAAAAAAAAAAAAAAAAAAAAAAAATATATATATATATATATATATATATATATATATATATATATATATATATATAAATTATACACTCAATATTTATCATGTCTTTCTATCTATCTACATATGTGTGTATGTGTGTGTGTGTGTGTATATAATTAAAATCTGTGTTATTTTAGTACGCTATTTTAATTTTTATTTATTTACATTTTATGTTTTCATTTTAATTTGTTATTATAATTATTATTATTATTATTATTTTTCAGTTATGTTAGTAGATCAAGCTAAACTTAATGGAAATGCAAAATTTAAAATGTAAAAAGTTGCCTTGGCAAGTAGCTGAAATAAAATAAGTTTGTATATTATTATATTTTGTTTCAGTAGAAGTTTATTTTATTTGAAGAAATGAAAGTTTTAAAATATAACAACCCTGATTCAGATGTATTAAAATACATATCAGCAGTGAAAATGTGCAGGTTATATGTAATTTCAAATAAAATTTACTAATTCATTGCAAAGACTCATAAGAAACTAATCATCTATCAAATTTTATATTGTACATTTTTAAGCAGTTTCCATCCATATATACATTTATATTCACATTATAATTACTGTATAAATATATTGATCTGTTTAATTTCTTAGTGATATTTACCCAAAATAAAAACAACTACTGCATCTACCTTACCTCTTGTTCATCTCATCTCTGCATCTGTCCTTGGTGGCCACAGTAAAAACTCCCAGTGTTCTCACTCAGTGTCACTCTCTTGTGTGTTTCAGCTGTTGGACACGAAGTCCACAGACCGCACACAGACTTTGATGCACTTCATTGCAAATATGGTGCAGGAGAAATACCCCGAGCTTGCCGCCTTCCACACTGAACTCCGCTTTGTAGACAAGGCTGCTCTGGGTAAGAAGTACCATAATTACTGTTCATCCCACTACATACTGTACATACTACAAACAATGGGATACATTTATATCATAGATTTAGAGAGTGTTTTCTCTTTCTCACTCCTTTGCTCTCTCAGTGTCTTTGGACAGTGTGCTCCAGGATTTGAGATCTCTGGAGAGAGGGATGGAAGGGACCAAGAAGGAGTTCATGGTGCAGGATGACATCCCAGCGCTGAAAGAGTTTGTTAAGGCCAACAGTGATGTATTAGACTCACTTGTTAAAGATGGCAAGGCAGCACAGGTGAGACCACAGTGTATGCTCAATGCACACACACTATTAGACATTAAATCTGCTTAATTAGTCTTGCTGACTTTTTCTCTTCTGCCAACCAGGAGGCATACACGTCTGTAGTGGAGTACTACGGAGAGAATCCGAAAACAACCCAGCCTTCCATGTTCTTCCCACTCTTCGTCAGGTTTATCAAAGCTTATAAGGTGAGAGATACAGAAGCATTTACCTACAGCTATTGAACATGTTTGTGCCAACACATACACATATTTAAACGTAAATACAAAGCTGCTGTTATTTGATTGTTCACATGCTTATGGGAATTGCTTGAAATACTTTAAGTACAGTAACGGAATAAAATGTTGAATGAGCATGTTAAAGGAGCTGAGCTCTAAACAAAGAACAAAGATACTGCAAGCTTTTCACCAACTGATTAATTACTTTGGTGTATTATTGTCACACAACAGCAAGCAGAACAAGAAAATGAACAGAAGAAGAAACAAGAGAGTGCAGCAGAAGAACAGACAACCCCTTCCCCAAAGAAGAAAGATAGCACTCCTCAAAAGGTAAAAAAAATGCATTTATTTAATTAGATTTTATATATATATATATATATATATATATATATATATATATATATATATATATATATATATATATATATATATATACTAATTATAGAATTATATTTATTATTTTATTTAAATAAAGCATTGAGAGGAACTGCACAACTTGGTTATTCCTCTGAAAATGTTCTCCTATTCTGATCAGGGTCCCATGATGCCCAAAATGCCTCAGATGGATCTGATTGCAGAGCTAAAGAAGAGACAGGTGAAGCCCCAAGTCACCGACGGGGCCATTGACGACATTATAACAGGTACAAATGTGTTATAGATGTACAACCGAAATAGTCTTGTCAAAATATACCCTAAGCACTTTCCTTATGCTTATACTTCACTTGTGCTTCTTAAACTGGCAAGAACAATTTGCCATCTACTATTCTATATATATATATTTTAAGAATTATAATTTTATTTTTCATTTTTTCTGTCAGATTTGAGAAATACACCCTACAGAAGAGGTGATGGTCGGAGAGCAACTCCACGACAAGACAACTGAGAGTTACCTAAAGTGACTTCCCTCCTGGACACTTCTGTATATAACACCTGGTCTTATTCTTTATATAATAAAACCTTTTCAGTCTGTACAGTGATGACTGGCAAACATACACATTCACAGATGCTGCACGTAAACAAAGAGTCACACTAACAGACACCCATCATCACACGCTTACAAATGCCCTGATACAAGTAATATAATTGTAAATAAGGCATAAAAAGGATTTTTGTACCCTCGCATATGCTCGTGAATACGTAAGCAATTCCTAGAGCTTGAATATTCATGGTTTTGCTGTGTTTATATTGAAACACAAATAAGTTGTATGATTTCTTAGATAGTTTAATAAAACGGTGAAAGCATTGTACAGTAACAAACATGTTTCTTTTATTCTGAGAAACCCAAAAAAGACAATAGAAATATTTTCATAGAAGAGAGCTGTACTTTATTAGACACACAACCACAGCAATTATGTACAAAAGGTCTCAGCTCTCAATGTTTTCTAACAGGAAAAAATAAATAAAATAAAAATAAAGTCACATTTCTCACAAAGTTATCATGGCACCCACACTGACAAATTAATTTCTTTTTCTTCTGTATCTATAGGTGTTTATATATCTTTGTATATAGAGTGATTCTCTGTTGGTATATAACTCTACTCTAGAGATGGGAAGGTCACAGCGTGGGTAAAGGGCTCGCACCATTACTAGTGCACTGATGGTCAGAGTTGAATTTAATCTGCTCAGCCACTCAGTAAAACACATTCAGAGCTTGCCACTCAACTCTGGTTACCACATCACCACAGATCACAGTAAGACTGGACATGCCTGAGCCACAAAGAAATCAGACATAGAAAAAGTCATTTTTTCCTACTTTGACTTTACAGCTGTGAACTTCTTTTCATTGCACTTGACCTCACTATTCTCTCCATTGACTTAAAAAAACAAAAACATGTATATAATTTTTTTTTTATTTATTTAAAAAATCATCTGCACCGTGCGATTGCTTTTAGGATGTACATGCATTGCTATAATTATTGTTTTTAATATTTTTTAAAAACTTTTTATATATACCTTATAACTCCATCTTTTAAATAACACTTTTTTTCAGGACATAATTTTGTAGGACTCTCTAATAATTACGGTTTTATTTACATGTTATAGTATTTTCATTCTTTTTTCTTTTACTGTTTTCTAGTATTTTAATATTATTGTTTGATGTCAGAATTTTGTAACATCCACACATCCATATAGAAAAAAAAATCTCACTTAAGGGACTAAAGAGCTCTGGTAAAATATTCTACATAAAGACGTCCCATCAAAGACCATTCAACAAAGAATGTGCTTTCTTTCTCCAAATTACTCCAGACACAACTAGCAGAAGCATCCAGCTCCTATTTCCTGCAGTCTTTCTGGGGGGAACTCTAACCTGCAACTCATACTGTTTCCTTGACCAAGGCATTTGTACACTGAAAGTTTAAACATCTGTTATTCAGTAGTGCCTCACTGAGTAACTACAGTATAAGCAATACATTTCAGACTTACTCCCTACCACTAGATGGCTGTGACAGTTCATTTACATTTGCCATTATAGCCACATTTAATTTCATTCCACCCAAAGCAAACAAATGAAGAGTTAGCAAATGACATTCTCAGGTCACAATACAGATTAGAGCTTCATGAATATCAGCAATGCACCTGATTTCACTCGGATCACACTAATTAAATTCTTTTGACTGGCTGGCTGGATAAAGGCTTTTTCAGATTTACCCAACTTATAAACTCATAAAATTAACAAAATATCAACCTGTGGTAAGATGCAGCTATACTTCATACATGAGCTGGGCTGTACAGAGTAATATTTTCAACTCAATATACAAAACACTTTTCTTATGAATAAATAATTTTCCAGTGTGCTATATATTTCATCAAGATTACAAAAACAAAAATATGTACAAATAAATCTCAGTTAATATAAAATCAACAAACAAAAAATATACAAACGCAAATCTAGTATCATACTTTTTTTTTTTTTTTTACCAACCATGTTGAGTGAAAAATAAATGACTAACTTTGAAGATGTATTCATATATCATGTCTGAGCTGATATCTTACTATGTTTTGAGAGAGAAAGATACTACTTTAAAAAGGGAGATTTCACCACCTTCCTACATTTATCCATCACAGTCTCCGAGGGTAGTCAAGAAAGTCTTTTCTTAGCACACAAATTTCTACCCATGGCTTTACTAAGAGGGTGAAGTGCACTTCCTGACAGGATGTGCTGTAGATTCTTAGCATCTCCATCCAAGCATGAAACCCGCTTCTGGTTTCTGAGAAACGGTAGGCGCAAGGGTAATGTTTTGATCATTTGAGTGTGCTCACCGCAGGACGAATTGCTAAATTTGCTAGTTTGTAATAATAGTTTGGTCTGAGTCCTTAAATAGGCCGAGCTGTGAACTTTCCAGACAGGACTTGAAAAATCTAGAGTGTGAAAGATCTAGAGAACAAATCAAGACAAGTTTTAATCATTTTAACAAATGTAATTTTAAGGAATTTGCAAACCACCATTGAGTTGCTTAACTTTTTGTATAACAAGCAGATCCCGGCATGAATTACAAATAAAGCTTTGTTTTCAATCACAGATGTTCAATTTAAACAACACCATATTCAAGCCATGGCTTAAATTTAGGAGTTTCCATGCATGTAACAGCCTTAGCTTGACCTTTTTGCCTCTCGCAGCACATCCCACATGAATCATTGTACATTTCAGACATGAATTACAGGCCGATTTGGCTGCGAGACACGGAGTAACACCACTAATCTCTCCTCTGGCCATTTACTCTCGACGTCAACCTATTGCTTAAGCCATTATTTTAAACCCCGCACCACAAGCAATCAATTTCACACACTGGTTTTGTCAGAAAGCTGGAAAAATCTCCCCTCTTGCTCTATTCATCTCATTCTATTCCACTCTCACTCAGCTTTTCACATTTAAATTCTCTGGGCTCATGAGGAAACCTGCAGGTTGTGGCATTGACAAATTCGCAACATAGGAAAAAAAATATTTTTTTTGTTTGTGTGTGTGTGCGTTATAAGGACTGGAATGAGAAAAGCAGCTGGGTGGGCATAACCAGAGCCTCAATGACCAAAATAATAATTATGCTTTTGCATTTCAGTATTATGTCTGTGGAGAGCAATGAAACCAGAGAATGGATGTGATGTTCATATTTATATCACCATTCTAGGTAATCATAAACTGGCACACAATTACCTTCTAAAAATGATATTGAATCTAAGTGTCTGTAGTTTGATAGAAAAGTAAGCGGAGGGTTTGACTGGCTCATTAGGAGAAAGGATGAGTTGGAATGCTCTACCGCACAGATGTCTTCTACTCGATGGATCACGTCCACTGGCATACATGCTGTGGAATTACGCTTAGTCTTCTTGCTTGTGCAACCCCTACACGGTGAACCTAACCATCTGTTTGTTCATTTTAAATTGGAATTCAGCTTCACAGTCTGGGAGGCCCAAAGGTTAAGACAGCTTGTGCCGAATGTTTGATGATTGTCAGATCATTGTACTTTCTCTAGCTTCTAAAACCTGTTGTGCTTCTGTAATGACAAGAACCGGGAAGTATTCTAAATATATCCTTACAGAGGAAAAATGTGACTGTTCAGAAAACAAAAGCTTAACAACACCATCCCATAATAAGTGATTTCAAAAGTAGGCAGTCCTCCACTTTCTCACAATTCCTCTGTTGCCATGACAACTTGTGCTAAGTTACAGCAAACATGTAAAATGGCTGTATGAAGACCTATCTGAGTGCAAATGAGAACAAAAATAGACTCTTAGGCAGTGTATGTGTATCAAGGAGAAAGTTCTTCTGAAAATGAAAATTCTGCATGAATTGCTTTTTTTCTGTAGAACACAAAAGAAGATATTGTGAAGAATGTTTTTGTCCACACAGTTTAAGTCAGTGGAGTCCCAAACATTGTTAGACCCTACCGACTTCTATTGTATAGACAATAAACCAAGGAATTTTTCAGAAAGCAAGTCATTCAGTTTGCAACAATATAAAAATGAGTAAATCATGACAGAATGTTCATTTTTGGATAAACTATCCCTTTAAGGGAGCTTATAATCATCAAAATGTGAATCATAGCACCAATTTCAGTTATTTTCCTTTAGCAGTATGCCTGATAGCCAAAATCTACATTAGAACGAGCGACACTGCCTCCACATTAAGTTTTTGCTGTTATTTTTTAACATTCTTTTTGTTAATATAGATATGAGCAATAAAACGTCTCGACAAACACTGACTACTACAGTACTCACTTTCGATTATTGCAACTCTACTTGGTTTTACATAGTCTTACAGTCTTGATTTTACACTTGATGGACATCTACCGAACTCAGCTAGACCTCCAACATGTGAGATTTGGCAAATGAATGAGGGTTTGGGTAAAGAGTCCTTCCCCAGGCCTCCCGTGGGTGGTGTGATGCTGGCTGTGCAGTGGAGCTGGAAACAGGCTGGTGGTGAGTGTCCAAGCCCATCTGTTGGTTCTCTAGTTTGAGGAACTGGCAGAAATGCAGAGTAGATAGGGTTTACAGTTTGAATCTGTTCACAAACTGAAGAAGGATGAGCCTATGATGCAAAACGCTGCACTAAGCCTCCGTGCACTACGTCACCATTCTCTGCAAGGCGTCTTGGTAAGGATATCCAGTGAAAGGATCAGGAACAAAACACTACAGAAACTAAGCCTCCAAATTTTTTTTTAGGTCAGTCACACTTCAGTTCATCTACTTGTACTGTCTGCATTTCCAGCCATATCCTCAATCACTGTCTTCCAGAGTCACCATCTTGGGTTCAGTCTTGTTCCGCTCCTTGACAAACTCCAAGCTTCCGGTGACGGAGGGTTTCAGGGCCAGCGAGGATAGACTTAGTGAGGTGAGAGCAGAGGGTGAGGTTGAGGAAGAGGAAGTAGGTGAATTCGGAGAGGGAGGGGAGCGGCCGTTGGAGATGGGAAAAGGAAGGCTTGATGAGTTGACGTTCTGTTCTCTGAGTAACCGATGCTGTCTTAAGGTGGACGAGAGCAGGAGGGCCTCCGCCGAGAAACTGGATGCAGAGAGGCTAGCAAGAAGTGCTTTGGCCTGGTTGGAGGAGGCCGTCAAGGAGGACAGCGCCCCCTCCTGGGGATACTTTCGCAATCTGGAGGGCAGGTGGCCAGAGAAGCTAGCGGCTCTGGTGCTTGCGAGGAGCGACTCGGTTGCTCTGGCTCTGCTGATGTTCAGACTTAGAGCCTGAGGGGCGGGAGTTGAGGGTAAAAGTGAGGGGATAAAGGACAGGAGAGTGGGTAAAGAAGAAACAGTAAAAACTAAGAATAAAGACATTTTGGGAGGCTTTTTAGGTTTGGTTTGGCTGCAATGTGTCATTAATCTCTCTCACAAGACACTTTCTCTAAGTAATGAATGAGGCTCTGGTGAATATTGAAAACTGCATGATGTTTTAGGCCATTTCCTTAAAAGTACACAGGATTGACTAAGAGGAACTGGGTAAAGGATTGTGGGCTTCAGTCAGGAGATGCTGATGAAGAAGTGGTGGTGAAGACAGCGGAGGAGGAGGATACGCCTTGGTCAAGTCAGGTTGTTTTGGGTCGTTCACTTCTGTTCACTGGGTCGAAGGGTTGGACGTGAATGGTTGCCATGAGGGCAGACGAAGGATGGCATGTGACACGCAGGCAGGTAGTGGTGATGAATAGAACAATGCAAGAGGAAGGGGAGGATGGGAGGAAGGATGAAGACAAACAAAGGACAACGTTATTCAGGTTAGGATCATTCATGCATGATGCTAGCCTGGTACACAACTCTCACGTGTGGATTTCACCACATGAGGGTCAATCCACATACATTTATAACACTCACAATGCATTATGCTAGAAGAAATGGACCATTTGATCCCAAGATCTTGTTGGGTTTATTGAACATATGCGCATACACATCTCTATTACCATCAGTCACTCACACACACTCTTTCGGTTCCTGTGAGACAGGACGCTGAAAGTGTTCCATTGAGATCTGCTCAGACTCTAATCAGTTGCGAGGGAGATGGATGGACAGCACGGATACAAGGAGTGAAGAGGACAGCGAGATGGGGGTGAAGAGAGAGCCCAGAGAGCCTGTGTCTTTCCACATGACGTGCCAATTATTCCACCCTGATAGAGCAGAAAAAGACTCCTCATCTCTCTCTCTCTCTCTCTCGCCCGTATCTCTCTTCCCTTTAACCTTCTCCCTCTCTTTCATTTCAGTCATTCTTTTCCAAACCTGCTGGCCCATGTTCTTTTCACAGAGCCTTCTCAAAAAGTCCCTGGAGAACACAACTATGATGAAGGATAAAATAGCTACTGCTGTTGCACTGTCATAAAGAAAACATTTCCCCTTTGGCCATTTTCCACTTACTTTCTCAGTCCTTTTAAAATTCATGTGTCACAAGCTCATGTTATTGAGAATAGACATAAAGCTGTTCAAGGAAGTCATATGTGAAATGAAAATGGGTGCTAGAGGGGTGCACAAACAACTTGAGATAGAGAAAAAAATATACATTAATGAAATATGTGCAACATAAGGGCTTTTGTGCATTTACTAAATTTGAGTAAAACTATTTTATTATGCTGTCTGCAAAAATATTTAATTCTATTGACAGCATAATAGTTTTAACTATGAAGAAAATCTGAAAGGAATTTTGAATTTCTTTTGAAAGAAAATAATACTTTTATTTAGCAAGGATGATCCATGTGACAATCAAATGTAACCGACCCCAAACTTTTGAAAGGTGGTGTACATTTCATTTGCACTCAGTTCTGACTAAATTCACAATTAGACAAGGAGAAAAGTGGAGCAGTGATATGTTAATCAAGCAATCAGAGAGAGCATTCATTTCAAAGATAAAGTCTTTTAAGAGAAGGCTAGAGTAAAACTAAATCAAACGTGGATGAGGCTGCGAGGCACAGTGAAAGGCACAGCAAGCAGGAAAAGAGCCTCAATGAAAAGAGTCTGGGTGAAAAGATGTGTATGCATAAATGTTTGTATCCATTTGCTGCTAAAAGGGTTAAGACAAAAAGGAGATATACGCAGTCCACTTCAAGGGGAATAATTAGCTGTTACACTGACAAGACTAAATCCTGATCATATCCAGCTTAGCAGGAGTGCCTATAACAGCAAATATGCTCTCCTGTAATTATAGTTGCAATGAACCCTCTGATCTTGCTCTCTTGCCAATATCTGCTTCTCTCTTCCTTCCCCATAAGAGATTAGATTCTTTTCTAATATTCATGGCCTGTTGAACAGGAGCCAGATTTATCAAACACAGAGTGAGGAGATTTACAGAGCGCAGCATATCTATCTTCTCTATACCTACAGCACACAGACCCTCGGCTGTTTGTGTGTGTGTGTGTCTTTTTCTCCCTCTAATCTGTCTTTATAAAACCCTCCCCTGTTTTCTCCACCTGTCTCATTCACTTCGCTTATGTTGTAGAGCTCACATTTCCCTAGTCTCGGACTTCCTGCTTTCTTTCTACCCTTCTCCTGAGATCCACCTGTCTCTGGTTTCTTTGTTCTGTTAGGGGTTTTTAAGTGCACTTTAGAGTCCCAAATGTTCTGCATTTGATGCACAAATTCAGCTTTTTCAAAGCGTCACTGCTAGAAAGTTATCTCCCAGCCTCACTTCACTTGTGACTGAGACACACAGACAAATACGTGCATGTACACACACACATCTTCCCTAAAGCTCTCGGCAGTAGTCTGAGCTGTGGATTTTGAGCTCTGAAATGCCCTCAGACAGACATTATGAATTGGTAGAAAATGATGATCTTAGCTTTCAGAAAACCATTTTAAATATTAATACAAACTTACACAACATCAAGGCTAAGATTGAGACTAAAACAATGTTCGATGTAAAACCAAGACTGAAAAAAAGAACAAACATACAAAAAAAAAAAAAAAAAAAACGAGGGCAAGACTACAGTCAGACTAAGACTAAACTGGACCAGGCTAAGCCTAAAATTTACACTTAGGCTAGATTAAGACTAGACCAAAACTAGAACTAAGACTAAACAAAAGAATAAAACCACGTTTAATTTTTAAACCAAACTAAAAATAAACCAAAACAAAGATTAAAGATAGACCAAAACTAGACTGAGACAGATAGACAGACAGAGATAGAACCACAGAACGATAAATAAAAATGGAATGATAGACAGAATGATAGAACAAGTGAGATGTAGAACAAAAGAATGACTAGACAGACAGATCATACCTGCTGTTGAGCCTGGTTCTTAAGGAAGTCCTCTCTCTGTTTGCTTGTTTTGCTCTTTTCTGAACCACTTTGCTGCAGGTGCTTGAGACGAGACAACACTTTTCCACCACCAGTCTGAGAAGGATGAGAGAGAAGAAGAAATGAATCTGTGCACTATATTTGGTAATATTTTTCATCCAATTTCCAACAGTGTATTTGCTATCGCCGGCAGTCAATGGAAGTGCTGAAGGAGATTAGTGTTCAAGACAGGCAGGAGGGTGATGTGTTTTTAATAGAACACATGCATCTCAGCACACACACACACAGACACATATTACCTATAATTTTTTGTATCAAATTCAGAAAATATAAATGATACAGCTCTGCACAAAGTTTCTCTCTGTGAAATATGAAATAATGAACACTTTCTCTAGCCTTTTCTCTCTCTGCATATATTACCTACACAATATCATGCACTTGACCAAAGTCTAGAGTCGCAACCAGCCAACAGACCTTTTGAAGCTCAAAGAGGCACATTAGCTGTGTGTTTTATGCAAATGAGCACCTCACTGAATGAGGGGCTTTGTAAGAGGATCTAATGCATGCAATCAGGTGGACCTGCGGTTGCCAGGCTCCATCTGTCCTATGAAAACCGCGTGTGACGACCTAGAGCAAGGGGCTTGATCACAACAGTTAGGAGGGATGATGCAATGCTGGCTTGTATACAAATGTGTGGGCTGAAAGCAACGCAAAGGAAAACACAAGTGACTTCATCCAAATCCTTCCCTTCTGTCACACATGGAGATCAGCCCTGCTCTCAGCGGAGTAGAGTAATACACATGATATCTGGTGCTGCTTCGTAGCGGTTTATACTTACAACTACTCTCTGAAGACGAAAGACAAATGCGAGGAGACAATACCACATAAATCACTCTACAAAATCACTCGAGTAGTTACGAAGAGCTTCCCTGGGCTTTATCTTTTTATTTTACGAGAAAACCACATATAATGTCTTATGTACCAGAGGAAAATAAGACAAGGGCAAAGTAATCAAATTGCAAAGTCATTTTAAGAAAAGTAGCAGGCTAATAAAGAAGAGGAGGAAACAAGAGAATTTATTGTGTGAAAGATACATGTATTTCTACACAGGTTGAAGGCAAACAATTTATCAAAGCATTTGCAAAAGGGAACAAACTGATCTAGTTGAGGAACCCAGCGGAAGAGACCAAAAACCTTCCACCAGACAGGAAGAATGAAGATGGAAAAGACAGAAAAACCAGGGCTGAAGAAGATACTGAAGGTTAGGTTGAACCTTTGCTGTGGATGTGCTGATGCAGAATGGTTTGGGTGGGACAGCAGGTTTGTTAGTGTCTCCTCCGTCTGCAGGGGTCTGTGCTGTATGTTGAGTGCTGCCAGGTCTCTTGGTGAAGGAACTCTTCTCCTGGACGGATGTTGGGAAGATGTTCCCCATGTGAGGATCAGTGCTGAACTCCATCAGGCTGAGCTCCAGCTCACGGATGGTTTCCTCCAGACTGTCCAGACGACGGTACGTGCTGTGGCAGATGTCTTCCTTTTCCCCTCCAACGCCTTGAGTGTGGCTCAAACCCACTTGAGATGTCTCTACAAGCCCATTTTGTGGCCAGACAGACAATGTAGTGTCTGAAATTCTAATTCGCTCTTCTTTCGTTTGTGTCGGCTCCTGAACCCTTGGCTCCCTCCTCAGGGGCTGTTTAATTGCTCTCTCGGTTGTTAAGGGCGGGCACGACTGGGCCACATCCTGGACTGGACTCTGGAGCTCCCTTTGGGCCGCATCCAAGTTTTGAATCCGAGGGACTTTTTGGCTGGTTGACAAGTCTTGTTTCCATAGCGACAGACGGGGAGTCCTCACAATGTGGCTGAAGTAACTTGCTCCGATGTCATTTCCAGTGTTATTGCCTTTATTTGTCTGCATGCTGTCAGACGGCTGGGTCTCTTCTGAGTCCTCAGAAGGGGACGTGGGGTGAGAGTTACAATCAGTTAAGACTATCTGGGGAACTGAACTGGAGGACATCCCGTGCTGCATCTGCAATGTAGCAGGAGTAATTTGCATAATTAACCCATGAATGTGAATCATAAATGTATGAAGTTGTAAGGTTAATGTAAAGGTGGCTATAAAGATCTTACCAGAGGTTTCTCTGTAAAATCACTGGAGTGATCATCACCATGCTTAGATGTGATCAGCTGCTGGCACGTATGTAGAATAGCACACATACAAATACAAAATTAAATATAATAAAAAAACCACATAAATATTCAAACACATTTACCCAGGAATAGTTCTCAAAATCACTTAAAAGCACTCACAAATCATTCAGTCCTCATTTACTTGCGTTTATTCAACCTTTTTCATGTCTGAATTCAAAAACATGCACAAGAACTATAAAAATAGTCCAAAGTAGTCAATTTGAGTCACTTGAGTGCATAAATAAATCGTGAACAAATCATTCAGACTACTTTTGTGAAACAGATTCAAAATACCCAATTCAAAAGAATCACAAATCAGCTATTTCTCTCATACACCTAAATTATTGTTACTTTTAGTATTAAAAATATTACGCAATTAGAAGACTTGGAATATGGACTACTTTTACGATACCTTTAATACTTTTGAATACTTTTTGAATGTTGAAAGTTTCAGGCTCCAATCATATTGCTTCATGAAAAAAGAGCATAGTAAAACACAATTTCTCTTTCTTTGTTCAACAAAAGAAAGTCATATGGGTTTGAAACGACATGATGGTGAGTAAATGATGATAGAACATTCATTTTTAGAAGAACTATTCCTTTAAAGATCATTTCAAAATGTAAAAACAGCAAAATTCAAAAATCAGGGCAAGTGCTACTACATTACTATATCAAACCACTTTTAGCTTCAGTGGAGGAAATTGGGCATTTTAACACAAAACAGACATGCACTGGCAAGTGCACACTCACACACTGTGTACAGTATATTGTGATTGTGTAGTTGTGTTCATGCTCACTGTGATGTGTGATTTTTGTGCCTAAGAGCATCTTTGGTCTTTAGTTTGAGTGCAGTGAGGTTTTTTTTTTTTTTTTGTAGTCATAGGAGTATGTCTAACATTTTAGAGGGACACATTTTGGGGTAAACTAAGATTCATGTGTATGCATGAGTGTACAACAGCTGTCCACACTAGCTTGCAGGAGAGGCTGTTACCTGTCCAGCCGAGGGCACATGGGGCAACAGCTGTAAACTAGAGGGAGGAGGATATTTCCTGGGAGAGGGCAGATGTCGCTCAAAGAGCTGAGCAGTCAGGGAGATCGAAGAGAATGAATGAAAAATATGGGATGCACAATATCAGTTCAGACCAAGCCATTTCAGGATTTTTCATGAAAAGCTCTGATGTCATTTAGGACATGCACATTCATATACAGAGTTGTAAATCCCATGATTTATTTAATCAAATTACCTTTAAACAATGTTTAGACTTTAGCTATTTATGTTCATGAATGTGTATGTAGAGTGCGGGTGTTATTGAGTAATGGGTTTGTTTGAGATGCAGCTTGTGAGCCTCATTAGGTTTGAGGGGGAGGTCAGTATGGTGTCACTGCAGCAGAGCCCAGATCTCCACAGGTCTCCACAGGGTTTCCAACAGAGACATGCAGTGGGGATGGAGGACAAGAGACATCTGCTCGCTTACCCTATCATCCACTCAACCAAAACAACAAAATATGTCTGCTTGTTGGTGTTAATGAGCCTTGTAGTTTGTGTGCCGTGTGTGTGTGTGTGTGTCTGTGTGTGTTGCTGCCCTGAAGCAGGTCAAGGAAGCCTAAAATCAACACCAACTCAGCTCACGCAGTGTCAATGAGGACAAATGCACTGTTATGGCCCCCTGGTAAAATGATAATAGAGACAGCTAGGGAGAGAGGTTAGAATTCAATTGTGCATCAATTAAACAAATATAAAGCGATCTGATGCATGTTCTGAAGCAACTGAACTGCAGTTCAAAACCATAATAATAATAAGAATAATTGTCCCATAGATCACTGTTAAAAGGTTTAGGGACAGTAAAAATTTACTTTTTTATTCAGCAAGGATGGATGCATTCATCAGCACTTTGGGTGACCTGAATTCGGTCCTTCATCCACATGCATTAAATTTTTATTACATTATAGGCCATATTGTGACATTTAAATGTTACAACTATCCACTTCAAATAAATGCTATTCTTTTGATCTTTAAAACCATGTTAATAACTTAATATTAAGAAGCAAAGAAGCACAACTTTTTAAACTTGCTAATAATAAATGTTTCTTGAAGGGTTACTCCATCCCAAAATGAAAATTTTGTCATTAATCACTTACCCCCATGTTGTTCCAAACCCGTAAAAGCTTCATTCGTCTTCGGAACTCAATTTAAGATATTTTGGATGAAAACAGGGAGGCTTGAGACTGTCCTATAGACTGCCAAATAAATAACAGTGTCAAGGTGGCAATTCTGAGCTGTATGCAGGCGGCGTACGCTCTTTTTTGTCAGCTGCGCTGCGCCAATGCATTGTTTGTTTTCAAACCAAAGCGTAAATACACGTAAAAACAATGTATCCTTGTGGTGCGGCTGACACAGAAGAGCATAAGCCGCTTGCGTACTAGTCAGATTTGTCAAAATGGCGCTACGCTGATTTGGGAGAGACACAGGAATAGGAATTGTTGATAGGAATTGTTGAATAAAGTTGTTATTTTTGTTATCTTCGTGTACAAAAAGTATTCTCGTCACTTCATAACGTTACAGTTGAACCACTGATGGCAGATGGACTATTCTGACGATGCTTTTCATACTTTCCTGGACCTTGACACTGTTATTTATTTGGCAGTCTATAGGACAGTCACAAGCCTCCCTGTTTTCATCCAAAATATCTTAAATTGTGTTCCGAAGACAAACAAAGCTTTTACGCGTTTGGAACGACATGGGGGTAAGTGATTAATGACAAAATTTTCATTTTGGGATGAAGTGTCCCTTTAAGCAGTAAATCATCATATTAGAATGATTTCCAAGGATCATGTGACACTGAAGACTGGAGCAATGACTGCTCAAATTACATTTTGAACTATATTAAAATAGTTTTTTAAATAACAATTTTATCAATACATAGTTATTAAATATTTTTTAAATAATATTTCACAATATTACTGTATTGCTGTATTTGCAATCAAATAAACTCAGCTTTAGTGAGCATAAGAGACTTCTTTCAAAAACATTGAAAAAATCTTAAAACATTTGAACAGCAATGTATATATGTAATATAAAATACAAAATCAAATGTAAATAAATTATGGCGTTTACAAAGAGTGATTATTAATAATGTGTACTGTTTTTGGAAATATCCAGTGTGCCGTAGGTATGACAGAATATCACTATTATAGCAGGTACTGTATATGAATTTCTTAGCATTTTATTCCATTTTTTTTTCAACTTTCTTAAATTACAATTCTGCATCCTTCAAATTCAGTTGAAATTGGAATAGAATCAGTATGTAGAAGGCAGTCCCAATTAAATTTGAGTGGTGCATAACCCTGCTCTGAAGTTGCTAATGCATCTAGAGATAAAGTATATGGGTAAGTGAGATGGCATATATTAGATGTTATGGTTGTTGATTTCACATACAGTTAAATTAGACACAAATGGTATCCCACAATATAGTGCCTAACTAACAGCACTTTACATCAGTACAGCACAAGACATTATCAAACCACTCATTTGAGCTTAATAGTTCATGAGCCAAAGAGCACAGACAGAAATTCAGATCTCCTGCCTGCTAATGTGTTCTTAATGAATGAGCGAACCAGCCAACTGGTAGAAGCCACCAATTTGTGTGTGTGAGCGTAATTTCACTACTCTGTGGATGTACACCAGACACATCTGGTGCTTGTGACATATGGACATTAATCACCAACATTAAGACTTCAGCCGTTAGGTTACAGACGGTCAGATGAGACTCTTTAGGTAATACATGTGCTCACCTCCAGCTCAGCTGCTAACTTCTCCTCAGCACCCTCCTCTTGTTCTCCAGCAACAATGGTTGGAGGGGTGGAGGCCGGTCGGGGGGCTTCAGATACACTCCTCCTCAGCTTAACGTGTGGCTTCTGAGACTCAGTCTCCTCTGATTCTGACTTCTGTTTACATACACAAAGACAAAAGACAAATCTTTATATACTATATGCATTTTTTTTAAAAAAGGGAACACACACACACACACACACACACACACACACACACACACACACACACACACACTTACAATACTTTTAGAGACATACTGTATTTTTGGACACTTAAATCACACTTAAAATGTCTCAGTGTTGTTGCTTCGTATGTACAGTATGTATGTATGTATGTATGTATGTATGTATGTATAATTGTGTATTTATTTCTTTTTTAATTTAAGGAAAATTTCTTATGAAATATAAACATTTATTTATTTATGACTGAAACGATCAATGAATGAATCATATAAAATATAATAATTTATTTATGGATCAAATAATAACAATTAAATAATATACAGTATAAAAATATAAACATTCATTTACTCATTTATTATGGATGAAAATAAATTAATACAATTAATTATGCCTGTTTTGACAGACATTACAATTAAATTCCAGAAAATAACAACTAAAAGGCTACAAAAGTATAGAATATATCCCATTGTATGTAATGACTGGATCTTAATTAAAAGTAAACACAAGGGAAATTAACACCTAGAACTATTTTAATCTTTCCCAATCTCTCTCAAATTCACCTGTGACTAACAGACGATTTATCACCATAGGAACAATTGAGGTGATAAAGTAAATATCAACCATGGCTAACACACCTACAAACACAGGCGGATTTTATGAGAAGCCTGACATTTTTGAGATCCTGCACTCAAATAAAAGTGATGTAGTGTGTTTCCCTGACTCCTCTGACGATCCGTGTTTGTCTTTGTAAATGTAAATGTTTGAGAAAGTTTGCATGCATAAACACACACATGCAAAATCATCTGTGTGTGTGTGTGTCATTCTGATTGTAACCAGTCACCTTTATACTCTTCCCAGGAATGATCATCTCTCCGCTGCGTGTAGTAAGCCCAGGGGAGGAGGGGAAACTCCGGCGGGGAGGTGGTGGAGGGGGGGATTTTGAGGGCTTCTCCGTTCGATACCTTGCCACCGTCAGTTCATCCGAGCCTCGTCTGGATCCGTTATCTTTACTGGAAAGTTTATTCTGAGGTTTATTTGGCTTGTGTTCAGGTGTGGCATTGGTATTAGATGGACTCGGGCTCTGGTTTTGGTTTTGAATCTGGTTCTGAGCAGGTCTGATCTGCTTGGCAGCAAAGTCCAAGTCAGGAATTGCCTTCATGAGCTCCGCCTGAGTCTCCTCCAACAGTCGATTAATGTCCTGAGCACTGTACTGTGTTAGACTGGCCCTCTTTTCTTCCCAATCCCGCTCTGCTGCCTGAGGAGACATACAAGATCATTAGTGCTTCAAAACTGTTGAGCTGTTAAAACCTATTCACACCAAGTCCAGATATTCAACTCTAAACACATTCACAACAAGATTTCAAAAGTAAATATGCAAATATGCACTATTATTCAAAAGTTTGAGGATGGTAAGTATTTAATGTGTCTGAAAAAAGTATCTTATACTAATTAAGAAAGCATTTGTTAAATTAAATTAACAGTAAAAGATTGAAAGATTGTGTGTTGATTAAGATTGTGAAATATTATTACCATCTCAAATAACGTCTATTTTAATATATGTTAAAATGCAATTTATTCATGTGATGGGAAAGCTGAATTTTCAGCAGTCATTACGCCAGTCTTCAGTGTCACGTGATCCTTCAGAAACCATTCTAAGATCAATATGCTGATTTGCTGCTCAAGAAACATTTCTTATTATTAATGATGAAAACTGTTGCGCTACTTAATATTTTTGTGGAAATATTTTAAGATGTTTGAGATACTTTTTCAGGATTCTTTGAGTAGAAAGTAGAAAGCTACATTTTTTTTTAAATAGAAATTGTTTGTATCATTATAAATGTCCTTTAATCTGATGCATCCTTGCTGAATAAAAGCA
Organism: Cyprinus carpio; assembly: GCF_018340385.1. Taxonomy (NCBI): domain Eukaryota; kingdom Metazoa; phylum Chordata; class Actinopteri; order Cypriniformes; family Cyprinidae; genus Cyprinus; species Cyprinus carpio. The sequence continues at coordinate 19,799,149 of NC_056574.1, read as the reverse complement.
TTAATATTTATGAATTTCATTACTAAACAGTTCTGCCACTTTTGCACAGTAAGTATTTTAAATAGTCGATTACACCATTGTCATTCTTTTTAACAACAAAAATTATCCAAAGTTAATTTCTAATTTAAAAATATACCTTCATACTATTGTCTATATTAATGACATCAGACATGGGCTTTACATATTCAAAAAACATTGCTAAATTAAAAGGCACAAACAATTACTTTCATTTTAAATCTCATTCCTCACCAGTCTCACTTCCACAGATGAGGCCTTATCAGACCCGCCTCGACCTCCCAGTTCACCCAGCTCCCGTCCCTTCAACGAGCCCACCACCCCATGAGAATCTCTCTCACGCTGTGCACTAGAAGGGTTTGAGTGGCTGTGGCCTTGACCAGAGTGAGGGCTCCAGTTAGCCAGGCTGGTCTCATTGAGGCTTAGCGGTGGGCTGGTTGGAATGTCGAAGTCTGGGTTCTTCCTGTACTCATCCCCTCCTCCGAGTTTAGGAGAGGGACTGGAATACTCATCCTGGGTTTTCCACACTCCTTCATTCACCTGCCTGATTAATCCATAAAATGACACTCAAAATGATGAAGAGTAAATTACATTTGAGACACAGTCAGAATGTGTGGCTAGATAAGGAATGATTAAATAGTGGTTAGTACGTGTTTGTCTACCTCCTCAGTGTGGAGAGAGTGTCTGTGATAGATCTGCAGCGTTTAAGCAGGGCGTCCAGTCTGTGTGGCTCCTCTTTCAGGAATTTCACAGCTTCCACTTCCACTCGTAACACCACACGCATTTTACTCTGGAGGCCTGGAAACTGATCTAAACGAGAGAGACAAAGAGAAAAACAGACAGGCAGAGAAGTGAACAACTCTCTTCTGTAACTAAGGTTCAAGTGCCTGGCTGTGAAGGACAGAAGAGAGTCTGAGTCTGTCTCACTCTTCAGCTCTGTGAGAGTCTCTCCCAGTTTCCTCAGCAGCGAGCTTTTCTCCTCCAGCTCCTGCACTGTCAAATGTCGGTGATTGACAGACATCTCCTTCTGGATTTCCTCCACTGACTTTTCCAGATCACTGTCAAACACAAACATCCGCTCATTAGTTTTATCACATATTGATTGCTTCAGAAAGAGCATAAACCTGCACGACAAATTAATTGATGCTGTCATAACACACCTCAGTGTTATTACACAGAAGGGCATCTTTTACATTGTGATGTTTCTGACATCAGAGATGAGTGTGAAAATCCCAGGCCCACCTCCCTGCGCTGTGGCGTCGGCACGCATTTGAATAAGTGTCATTGCAGCAGGGTGTATTAGCACTAAACGACTGAGACACAGTCGGAGTGTTTACACTCGAAATCCAATTTAACCACGTCAAATAAATCCACCCCATACAAAATGGTTTGTTACAAACAGTGTACCGTTAATAATTGAATAACATCAACTGGCTGTTAGCTATACTTAATAACCGCTATCAATTAAAAGCAACACGAATGATCTGGCAGCGGGTTAAAGAGGCGGATTTAGTCACCCTGCTGCTTTTAATTGGAACAAAATAAATCAATGAGATGCTGTCCATTTGTTGTACAAGCTAAAGGTGAGGTGCGGGTCTCCAGGACTTTGACTGAGACTGTTTAAACCTCATTGTTATGCATTTATTCACTTTCAGGTATGAGTTGATGAGAACCTATGCAATAAGAATAACTTGGAAATGATTTTTTGAACATTATGCAGCAGTGTCACTAAGCTAGCACCTAAGACTGCATTATCAGCACATTATGAGCACATATTGTGTGCGAGACGCACTGCAGTTGCTGTATGATGAGTTCCTCCTCATTCAGATACTTGAGTCTCTCCTCTTCCACTAGGAGGCGCTGTCTCTGGAGAGGGTCTTCCTGTTTCCTTAATGCATCTGATAGACGCAGACTCAGCTCTGTCTCAGTCCTCTTCAGCAGACTGCATATGGAGTCCTGGTTCTGCAACTACACACAAACACATATTTTAAGAATGACCCATCACTGCATTTGCTTAAAGGGGGTCATATGACATTGCTAAAATGAACATTATATTGTGTATTTGGTGTAATGAAATGTGTTTATGCGGTTTAAGATTCAAAAACCACATTATTTTCCACATAATGTACATTATTGTTGCTCCTCTATGCCCCGCATTTCTGATACGCGTCGATTTTTACAAACCTGCATCCAGTAGGGACCTAATTACGGATTATAATGATTTATACTGTGTTTTTACGTGTTGTGTTGCGTATCGCGCTGCGTAAACATAAAACCATGTCTGCATTTGTGATCGGAGAAATGACAAACAACAAGCGCTACTCTACACTGCTCAAAACTTGCGTTTGAATCATCAGTGGCAAATTCTTTAAATATGTAAACGTCAACCAATCGCAGCCCTTCTAGGTTAAGTATTAATCTATGAACGGTTGTTAAGCATAACAGTCTTCAGACATTTCAGGTGTATCAGTGCAGGAGCTTTTATAGGTGGCTACACTGCTTGGGAGTTTTGCGTTTTACGGAAGGTCAGCTGTCACAATCCATCACAACACATCCATCAGATGACTCACATATGTGTGCATATGTCACATTGACCTGTCTTTGACCATATGCAGCTGTCATCTTGAATGTGAAGGTATGATATTATAGAATTGACCTTGCTAGTGTGCGTGTTTGTGTATTCATAAGTGATCATATATATACTATCCTTGATAGTGTTTATGATGGATCACATTCATTTAAGGTCTCTTGAATGCCCTAATGGGAATGCGCATCCAAGTCCTTGAGTTTATTTTCTGGTATTTTCAATGTGTGTATGTTGAAGGTTGTGTGGGAGTTGGAGTGCCAGACATCACCATAATGTTGTGATTTGTAAGCATTCTGCAGGGTTTGTTTGCCCTGAGAGAAAAACAAGCGGACTTTGTCACTTGCATAGTGCCGATAACGAGAAAAGTTTGTAAAAACTGTGTTTTTGTTTGTGTGTACGATGCGATTTTAGTGTCATTTGACGGTAGTTCCTCCTCGAGCTGAATTATTCATGAGTCTCATGCATTATTCAACATATCCATGTCTCCTAGGTAACAGGATGAGGGCAGGGGCTGTGTCTGGAGCTCTGGCATTCAGGCAGGTAACTGTCTAACTCAGCAGTCTGTAGTTGTCATGACACCAGCGGCTTGGCTCTCGATAGCAAAGCAATTGACACGAATCTCACTGACCATGCATTTGTCTCTTTGGCTTCCAATTTACATCCACCCCAAAATCATACAGTGCCCTGCATTTCAGTGTGGGAAAAGTTAATGAAAAAAAGAAAAAAAAACACATCTTATAGAGATAATCTTATAGAGTTTAATAAGTCTTTTTTGACTTCCAGTACAATTACACACACACACACACACACACACACACACACACACACACACACACACACACACACACACACACACACACACACACACACACACACACACACATGATACATCTTTCATACTATTGTCTAATTTAATGACATCAGACATGGGCTTTACATATTCAAAGCACATTGCTAAATTAAAAGGCACAAACAATTACTTTCATTTTAAATCTCATTCCTCACCAGTCTCACTTCCACAGATGAGGCCTTATCAGACCCGCCTCGGGGAACATTAACAACTCTTAATGTTTCATGCAGTATTGCTTTCAGTTATTTCAAGTTTATCTCTCCAACAAACTGATCTTTCTTTAAGATTTTTTTTTCTGTACTGTACATACACTTATTATACATTATATATGCTGTATATATTTATTTAATATTTAAGTTTTTTTATATTTTATAATTATATGTTAATTTTTCACAGTGTGGGATTGTTTTTCTTTTGTGGTTGCAGACTCTTAACTGCTGCAGTATAGTATTATACATTATAGTATATGATAAGGTAAATCAGAAATCAGGAACATGCAAACAAAAAGTTTTTTAGACATATGTACAGCAGGGTCCAAAAATCTGTGATCACATAAAAAAATCTATGGGTTTAAAATGCCATATGAAAAAAACATTTAATTAATTAACATGAACCATTGTGTAAGAAACAGCAAGGAATATTTAAGATTCTGCACACTTTCTAGGTCACTATTTGAATAAGCAAATTAATCATGTGAACTCCTTAGTATGAAAGATTCAATTTCCTTGCTTCCATTGAGAGATGTCTTTCTAGAATTTCCTGTCCTGTTTTTCCAGTGTTTATTCAGAGAATACTCGGTTGAGATAAGGGTGTTCACTCATGAATCACACCAGTAGCTATCATTCCACAGTCAATTTATATTAAAGCACTACTGACTGAAAAGCTGACTTGATTTGGGGCCGGCTTCCTCGCTCTCTTCATCTATGTATCCCTGCTGGCCCATATCATCTCATCATTGAGTATGATATTAAGAGTTATTGCCTGCCCTGCTATAGGAGTGAATCACACATAGCAGCAGCCATAATATTAATGAGTAGTTGAACACATGCTCACTTACACATAAATACACACACACTTAGATATACTTATACACAGTAGTGTAAGAAATATATATATATTTCTTACACTACTGTGTATAAGTATATCTGTGAGAGCCCTGTTTATAGACACTGCACTCAGAAAGAGAAATGTCTGATGCAATTTTATAGCTGAGCATAACTAGAAAAAAATATGTTCCACCTTAAAAATTTCCATGACTTTCAGAGGCTAGAAAAAATCATTTAAAAATTATTCTGTAAATACAAGACTGTAAGTACAGAAAGGAAAGAGTATGACAGACACACAATCCAATGGGATCTGTCAGACTGTGAGTCTGCCGTCTCCTCTCTGCTGGCTTTCAGCCCTCCCTAAAGCTCCCTACACATCCTCCCTTTCTCTCCTCCTTCACAGATTCACTAACACAAACATTTCCCTTTATCATACTCCTGCTCAACATGTCACCTTGATAATCTGACAGCTGCCCGTACAAGGAATTTCAACAGTTTACAACAGTATCCATATGTATTTTATTTAAGATATTTTGCCTCATTCAGACATCAGATTCTATATCCATCCTGCTCGTCAGAGACGACTGTTGTCTTGGGATAGTGGGCTCATATCTAAAAAATCGGACATTTGACAGACATTTCTGACTGATATAGTATGTGATTGTTCTTATGTTTGCAAAGACCTTCCCTTTTTCCCATAGAGGTAACTTATCAAACATCACTCTTCTCCCTCTTTTTCTGTCTTTTTCTCAGTTTTTTTCTGCCCAACTTAATACACACTGGTACAGAACACCAGCATTTGAATATAAACGTTCTGCAATGTAAAAAGTAAGTGATTTTGAATGATATATTTTCAGTGTCATCTTAGACTTTCAGACCCCACTCTATATTTTGTAAATATGTATTAAAATCAACAGTAACACAATCAAAAATGTTCAAAAATCTTTGAACAGGTTTGATTTTTACCATTAAGTCCTCTGGTTTGGATGCCGAAAAGCACAATACACGCCAACTTTCCATATTGGACTCTAAACATGACCGAAATCAATGCATTTCCTTCTCCACACCACACACACTGAACACCATCAGGACATGGAACAACAAATCTGCCGTAAATACCAGGTGAAGCCATTCAGCACATCCTCTTTGTTTTTTCATTGCTGTGTGCAAATAAATTAGACTGTGAGATATCATGAAAACTACAAATCGGCGCTGTTGCTCCTGCCGTCTGTACCACCTTCTGTATCTCCTCCTTAAATAGTCCTCCCTGCCAGCAGGCAAACATCTAGAAGGCTTGCAGTGTGAGGTGCAGGTTAGTGCAACACTTTCTACTACAGCACTGTTCAGTTCTTGATTCTGATTGGTTGACATTCATTCCAATATTATTATAAAATATTTCCAGGTCTGCATACCGAATTACAGTTAACTTGTAAGAGCGGTTTACGTTTAACCAATGTCTAGAGATAAGCACATGTACAATTGATTTCCATGGTATAAGTGGAATAATTGACACTGAACTGCTTAAGAGTTGAAATGTTAATGCACACACAAGGTGTAACAGGCAACTGGCTTCGCATCATTCTGCATTTCGACGTCAAGTATGCATTACATTTTCAATATTTCAGTGGTCCGTTGTCAATTATTCCTTACTTTGAGACTGAGGCTTTGTGATAATGGCAATGCCTGACCTTCCAACTGTCCCAACGATGCATCTTTCTACAATTGAATCTAAGCAGTTAAAAAATACATCTATCGTAATTTTTAGCTATCAAATTAAAACAGTATTTTGTGTAATGTATGATTATTTACATTGATGCTGTGAGCGTTGTTGACAATAGAAAACGTACACCTTTCTAAGTAGGAGCGAAATTACAAAATTGAGCTGAATAATGACACTATTACCTTCAGTGGAGCTGTTTACAGCTGAACTGAATTTGTTTCAGAACCGTTTACACTGTTACCGAACTAAATTGAATCAACATTTAACTTAATTGAGCAGAATAACAACACTATTTTCTTTTGTAGATCTGCTTACAGCTGAAATTGAATTTGTTTAATAATTAATGAATTCTGCAACATTAACACTGTTATTTTCCTGTTACTTTATTTCTTTGAAGCTGGTTTTAAGCCACAATCTGTTTTATACAAAGCACTATATAAATAAATGTGATTTAACTTGACTCACTGAAAGCTAAATGCCAGAACACCTTTGAAGTTTGATGTAAAGTTTAATATCAAGCAACTGACGAACTGTCTTGACATGCTATGCTTTTGATGGTCACCCATGGTGAGGACAAAAACTCAGATTAACATGGAAGAGATGTGATTTATCACATGCCGCTTTATCACATCATGTCTGTTCAGTAACCTGCTGTGTGTTGAGATGCATGAGATTGTAACGTCTTACCTGCATCTTACGGAGCTGTTTGAGCTGTTTGCGCAGATCGGTGGCATTCTGTTGTAGGTCATGCAGGTGAAGCTGCATCTGCAGCCTGGAGATGGTGGAGGCCTGAGAGCCTCCAGATGAAGGTGGAGGCATCAGTGCCAGCGGAGCAGATGGAGTCAGTGCTAATAACCACAACACAGGACAAAAAGTCAACACTTTGAGCTCAAAAGACACTCAATCCAATCTGAATTATTTTACTCTTACCCATTTACACCTTATACACCAGCATTGTTTAGTCCTGCTCCTGGAGATCAATCTTACAACAGAGTTTATGCTGCTTTCATGTTCTAACAAATGTGTTTAAAAGTTTAACACACAGAATGCAAACATTAAGTCATATTTAGTATTCGGAAACTCAGGATAATGCTGCATTCAAGACCACCTGGGAAGCTCTATCAGCCCAGTTAGGCAATTGCTATTACGATATATCACAAATTCAGGTTGAAAACACAATTTCCAAAATGGATCAACATCAAAAGCTCTTTTTTGTCTGTTGTATCAGTGGATATGCAAACTCAAAACACAATCATTCACTCTCATGTACTGCAGAGGTGCACATTCAAAAGTTTGCGCATGGTGAGATTTTTTTATGTTTTTGAAAGAAGCCTTTTATATTAGTCTTATCACCAAGGCCACATTTATTGATCAAAAATACAGCAAAACAGTAATATTGTGACATATTATCACAATATTTACCATTTTTAAAATGTCATTTATTCCTGTGATGGCAAAGCTGAATGTTCAGCAGTCATTACTCCAGTCTTCAGTGTCACATGATCCTTCAGAAATCATTTTAATGTGCTGATTTGCTGCTCAAGAAACATTTTTTTTTGTGTTGCTTAATATTTTTATGGATAACACTGTTTAATAATATGACATTCATGTTCACAAATCTATTTTATTCTGAGCCAAATCACTTTATAATGTCATAACTGTGATTTCCAAAATTGTTAGGAGAAACTTCCCAGGAGGATTTGAACAGTATTTCTAGCCATGTTCTAACACACCTGGCTGTAATTTCAATCAAGTGAACCCCATTACCCTGACTATCTGGATTGATGATCCAGATGATTAGGATTGAGGCTAAACTCTGCAGGAAGGAAGATCTCCAGAAACCCGATCAAGCACTTTTGCTATACACCCATCCTTCATTGTGTTCAGACAGAGATACACTAAACCAGCACACACACAAAGAATGTTGTCACCTCCAGAACCCATTCAGGAACATGCTGTTAGTGAGGAATACAGAGATACCAGCACTCTCCAGTCAGTTGTTTTTAACAAAAGGGTACATTTTCCCCAAGATTCAGGAAATGTGAAAAACAAAACACATCCTCCCCACACTTCATTTTCAGTGTATGAATGTGTCAAGTTTAGGAGTGAAAACAGACTGAGGGAGAGAAATATCTAGTGCAGGCAGGCCATAGAAGAGAGATACTGTGGAAAACTACAGCGGGAGCAGGCATCAAAGGGATAGTTCACTCAAAAAATGAAAATTCTGTCATCATTTAGTCACCTTCAAGTTGTTTCAAACTTGTAAGAGTTTCTTCCTTCTGTTGAACACAACAGAAGGTATTTTGAAGAATGTGGATAATCAAACAGTTGATGCCATTGACTTCCTTGGTATTTTTTCCATACTATGGAAATCAATGGCTACTGTCAAATGTTTAATTACCAACATCCTTCAAAATAGCTTACTGTGTGCTCAACAGAAGAAAGAGTAAATGATGACAGAATTGACATTTTTTGGGTGAACTATCCCATTAAATAAACAGAAGGATGACATTTTCGTATATATAGAAACAAACACGCCCACTACACCAGGAAAGACACATCAATCCACAGTAAATATGAGAGAGCAGAGACAAGGCTACCTTTCTTCTTCAGCCGGCCAGCTGTAACATACATTAGAAGCGTTCAGCTTGCAGGTAACTAAATAACCATAATGAAGTAAAGAAACAGTGCTGAATTGGACTTGTCATGGAACAGATTCAAAAGGGGAGACTAGGACACATGAAAAAACTCTCTCGATGACCCTTTACTGAGGTGCAAGTTGACTTAGATTCACCTCTCTTAACCGTGGAGAACCTTCAAAGACAAATCTAGCAAATCAAATCTCTGGCTGCAGCCTTTGAAGGCTTGAGCACTGATGAGGATACTCTCTGAGGACACTCTTTATAGATTTGAGAAGGAACAAAATCGAAAACTAACAAAAAAAAAAAAGGAGTACTGAGCAATATCCGTGAAAACATCAAGGTTATTCTGACAAAGAAGAACAAAGACGTGAAAACAAAGTAGGGTCCTTCATTCAAGTGCATTCATGTCTGGTTGTTTTAATATGTCTAACACCTGTTTGAGATCAGGAATTTTTAAACTTGGGCCAGTCTGATCTACTAAGAACATGATATTAGACATATCAGACATTAGTTTTACAGCCTGCCTCACAACTGCTCTGGACAACCATAAAGAAGTAGCTGGACTCACTTCCTGTGGCGGAGCCGTCGCTGGTGGATTCGGTCTTCTCGCTGGAAGAGAAAGGGAAGGGCCGTGAAAAGTCCGCCCCCTGGTCCGGAGGGCAGCCCGCCATCATGCAGAGACGCAGCAGGCCGCATCTGAGGATCATACAGCCATGATACTAACACGGAACTACAGCACCTATTACTACACTAACACTACACTACACTAATACGCACTGCACTACAGCAAGACTACACTAGCCTCCTCTGTGGCTAATAAAGGGCTACACTATCTATCTTGAAAGCTACTGTTATCTATGCTACTGTTATTGTGACTTTCACTATTTCCACACATTACAATTCCTTAACACAGCTTTATTTAACCTATAAAACGATCATGTTTAACAATGCACACTACTGTTCAAAAATTTGGGTCAGTAAGATTTAGTTTTTTTTAAAGAAATTAATACTTTTATTCAAATACAGTAAATGCTCTCATAAGAGACTTCTTTCTAACACATTAAACACTTTTACCAAGCTCAAAATTTTGAACGGTAGTGTATTAGAACTGAGATATAAAACCCAATATGCTACTATTCTTCATACTGAGCTAACTATATATATATATATATATATATATATATATATATATATATATATATATATATATATATATATATATATATATATATATATTACCGGATAAATATTAACCAAATATAAACAATTTAAACATTATTGTTAATCACAGGTCACTGGCTTTAATAATGTCTAAAGTTCAGCAAAGAACTCCCACTTAAAAATATCTTTTAGGCCTATTCACACCAGTGTCAATTATGAGCACAAATTTCGGTTCAATAAGATTTTAAACAAAATCCTTCTGAACAGATTTCCACTGTGATTATCTTAAACGACAACAACAACAGGATTTGCATCAGGCATTTCTATCCTAACTCTGCCTAATCTGAATTAAACACCGTACTTACTCTTTATACAATAATCCTATAATCTCTACTCGACACTTTCTTTTTGAGGTTAGATTCTAAATATTGTTCATTTTCTTTCATAAAATAGTTGATGTGAATGACTTGTCACATCTGATATGAATGATAATAAATGTCCAGCAACATCAAAGCATCGGGTACAAAGAGACCCATGGCCATCACAGGACAAAGAAGACCACCAGCACACACAGTTTCAATACAAGCACTTTATAGTCAGCTTAAGACATTTTTGCAAGCTTATGAAACATAAGAAAAGCCAATGTCTATATACCAAAAAAGAGAACACAAGATATTACCGCATGATAGCAAAATGGTACCATGATAAAAACACTGAGCATGTGTGAAATGGTTGAATGCATTGTGTAAACTGGTATTTTAGTTTTGGCATAGACTGTGTTAGCATCTGACTTGCACTGGTTCCATGAAAATGGATCATAGATGGCTCTGTGGATGTTGTCATGTCTTACGTGCTGTCGCTGTCTGGTGCTCGGGTTAGGACGCTCTGAACCAGCCCAGTCAGACTGGCTATCTGCTTCTCCATTGCCTCCATACGATCCCTGCTAACGAGACAGACAGAAAACGTATAAGTGTACACTTTTTAACATTTATTTTACATGAGTTTTCACTTAAACTTTCTCCTAAGTACTACTTCCTGAAGTCTAGTTACAGTAGTAGATGTTCCATTATTGACAGTTATATCTGTTCAAAGACAGCAACATTTCCCCTAAGGCAGTGATGTCCAATCCTGCTCCTGGAGAGCCAACGTCCTGAAGAGATTAGCTCCAACTCGTCCCACCTGGAAGATTCTAGTAATCTTTAAGACCTTGATTACTTTAGTTCAGGTGTGCTTAAATGGGGTTGGAGCTAAACTCTGCAGGAGAGTGGACCTCCAAGAGCGGGATTTGACACCTCTGGTCTAGTGCCAGTGCCCGGGTGCGGATTTCGTCTTCTAGTGAGTAGTGGTAGATTAGCACAGAGTAAAAACTGTTTAGATGTTCAGTCAATCAAGCATCTTTAGAAAATGTGCCACATCATCCCAGAACTTCCCAATGAAAAAACAATGCCAAAAATAAATAAGATAAATAAATAAATAAGATAAAGCAAACAAGATATTAAAAAGGTTGTTTAAATCTTGTGCCAACTCTCCATTCACAAACACCAGGAAACCCACACTCATCTAACAGATCCTTTTTTCTGCCCTGTTGCGTCTCAGTATCTTTCATTCTCTTCATTCTCACCTCTCCTTGCTACATCCTGCATATCATTTTATACATTTTATATCTGCTTGTCACTTTACTTGCATTAATTCCACAGCTTGTTTTGTTTTATCTTAAGGCACTCATCCATCTTTTCTTTATATTTTTTTTGTTTCTTTTCCCCTCTTCGTCTAATATTTCTGTTCCCTACTCTGAGAGTAGTGGAACTTACTGAAGCATTACAGGGATATAGCTTGTTAGCCTTGTTAGCTTAAATCTTGTGCCAAGCTCTTATAAATGTACTCTGGTTTCAATGTTGGAAACAAAATTTCCTAAATAAAAACCTTATATTTTATAAGACATACTGATGTTGACCCAATCATGAGGGTCTGCAAGGATCTTCTCTATGATATTGGTTCCTCTTTTTTATTGTTGTTTTTTTAATTGAAAAAGAAAACAGCTATATTAAATTTAAATAATATTTTACAATATTACAAATTTGACTATTTTTGATCGAATAAATGCAGCCTTGGAAAGCATAAGAAAATATTTCTCTTACCAGCACCAAACTATTCAACAGTATTGTGCTTAATAAAGATTCCTTTCTGGCATTTGCATAATAATAAATGCTATTTATTAATTTGTGTTCAGAGTGTTATAGAATGACGTACAGTTCTTGTCAATGAAAATGTGTGTTAGTCAATGGAAAAGTGCATTCATAACCTCACATACATGTACATGTACTTTTGCTAGTGCTCACCGTGTGTCCGTCTCTGGCCCAGACAATGACGACCCAAATCCAGGCCCCTTACTCCCATCTCCTAGGGGTTCAGAACTGGAGCTGGGTCTGGACTTCGGACTCTCCACAAACACGGAAGAGGAAGCAGAGTCTTTGCGGAAGGTGGTTCTCACAGGTGACCCTCGGCTGGGGGACCCAGTGAATGATTCCCTGTCACGCAGCTGCACGTCAGGAATTTTCTGTGGGGAGGAGGGTGGCAGACGAAAGCCCATGCCGAGTGTGGAGCTGCTGTAGGTATCGGAGTATAGAGAACCTCCAGGCTTATACAGACTGTCCTCCAGGTCGCTTTGCAGTGCTGCAGCTGAGTATGTACTGAGAGACCGCACCGAACCTCTGCGGTACAGACCTCCTGACACTGGGAAGCCGAAGGGGTCGGCGATGGTGGCCAGGGACTGAGTAGAAGCGATACTAAGCCGACCCTCATGCATCAAGCTGTACGGATCAGCATAAAGACCTTCATTCTTCAGGAGGACCATGCTTTTACCAGACATCTCCTCATCGGGTTTGACATCACGCCGCTCCAGGATGGCTGAGGAGGAGGAGTTTAGGCCTTGAGTTTGTCCGTGAGAGGGCGAAGGGTGGTGGGAGTGGGACGGATGTTGGGGACCCTGTGAGTGAGGGTGACCCGGACCAGCAAAAGAGGGGGGCCGACCTCCACTGTAGGAGAGACGGGATCGGGAAGGAGAACCGGAGGAGGTCGAGCCAGAGGAGGAAGGGAGAGTGTTGAGGCGACGGGTAGGTGAGGAGTCCCGGGATGAATAAACCATCTCTCTCTAAAAAAAGACGGAGAAAAGAAATTAGCATCACTAGAAACATACATGAAACATAGAAATGATTAAGGGATGTCTTTCCATGAAGGGAGTACCATTTGATTATTAATTATAAACTTACCATTCACCAATATTTTTAAATATATGACTCATACATAAATAATAATATAAAATTGATATAATAATAAATCAATTTGATTTCCATCACAACACTTATTTACCTCAAAATAATAGTGAACTGTCAATTTAAATGACATAATGAAGAGGAAGCGACATTGTCTGTGTTTTCAGAGGAGCCAAGTTCATAAATGGGTAAGTTCTACTCTCATTTAACATTTAGAATTTTTTGTTTTTCATGCTTGACAAGATTCACATATTACATATCCTCTTCAACAAATCTAAATTTTTCTAAAAGTGTTTGTTTTTTTATTCATAAAAGTAGAATAATTCCACATTCATTTTTATTCATTTACATTCAGATGGTACAATATAATTTTATGTCTGATAGAATATTTAAAGTCCTACAGAAATCTACTGTAAAAAGTACAAACCAGCTTCTTTCAAAAACTGAAAAGCCACCAGTTCAATAGAATAATTCGCTTACATTCATAGTTAAGAGTGTTAAGGAGAAGTGGATATTTGCCGAAATCATTCAAAAGGGAAAATGTGTTGATGACAAATCAAATATCTCAAAGCAAGAGTAGTCCTCTGAGGTTTAGCACGAAACCAAGAGCGGAGATCTAGACTCATTGCCCCCATTCTCTCCTTCTCTCTCATTCTTTCTTTTCATCGGTCTGTAATTCAACTCCGGGGAGGCTCCATTCACCCTATTCACTCCTTTCAACCAGCCTAGCTAAAGCTACTGGCATAACACTGGATTACATGACACTGTATTCAGATTTCACCAGCGCTTCTGAGGGAGCGCATATACTTTACTAAGCTACAATGAGGAGAAGGAAGAGCTTTTAAACTCTCCATTCACAAACACCAGGAAACCCACACTCATCTAACAGATCCTTTTTTCTGCCCTGTTGCGTCTCAGTATCTTTCATTCTCACCTCTCCTTGCTACATCCTGCATATCATTTTATACATTTTTTTATCTGCTTGTCACTTTACTTGCATTTATTCCACAGCTTGTTTTGTTTTATCTTAAGGCACTCATCCATCTTTTCTTTGTTTTTTTTTTTGTTTCTTTTCCCCTCTTTGTCTAACATTTCTGTACTCTACTCTGAGAGTAGAGGAACTTACTGAAGCATTACAGGGATATAGCTTGTTAGCCTGCGGACTTGGACACACTGACGTGAATGCAAGTACACACTCCAGGGAGAAGTTGACACGTTCTGTCCAGAGTTCTGCTGATGACAGTGAAATGGGCTTTATATATATTCTCTCTCTCTCTCTCTCTCTCTCTCTCTCTCTCACACACACACACACACAGAGCGAAGGGCTGTAGAGTTCCAACTATACATATATATATATATATATATATATATATATATATATATATATATATATAACATTTAATTTTAGAAACATGTTGCCTAATGTTTTATCACACAGAAGGGGTCATTATAAACAAATAAATAATAAATAAGTATCACCACCTTCATATTTTATCAAACAGTCCTGCACAGGAAGTCATCATATTTTATCTTAGTTCTTGGCATCATAAAGTTTGGAATCCCCTGAATTAAGTGACTCTTTTAGTGTGTAAATAATTACTGGTCCTGAAAATAGGACAGATGCTTTATTTAAGTTGTAAATAAGTACTTTAAGTTAACATTCAAGCAACCAGTCAGTAATTAATTACACTTATTTAAGTCTAAATGAGTGAAAACCCATTCTACTTTCCTAACCCTGCCAACATTCTAAAAAACAAAAAAAAACACACACACTCAGACGTCAGTGTACATATATACACCTCACACAAACAGACAATAAATAGAAGCATTTGCATACATTAACAGACTCATGGCTAATGTTAGCTGAGAGACTCGTGTCTAATAGCAGAGGGGTATGAATTGCTAAAGACGTCTCACACCAGAGAAGTTAAAACGAACATTTGATCGTGACGCAACATGATCGCATTTCAAAGTCAACCCACATTACACTCCCGTGGTAGCACAGCAAGCTCACAAAGTAAAACGAACTCCCAAGAGTTATCCCAAAAACTGTGCAGAATTCAAAAACCTCTGAGTTCAAGAACATACAAATCTGAAAGACGTCGCTCAGTGGATCAAACAACGGGTACTTGCCTTTAAAACATTTAACACACAAAAAGGACTGTGACATCGATTTGAAGGTTAGGTATGCCTTTCATCTTACCACATACTGGGATCTACATCCTTAACCTCGCGATTTCTTGTTTTGACTTGGAAAAGAAAACATTCTTTAAATATGGATCACGCTTGGTGTCTTCTTTTACCCATAAGCCCATGCTGAGACAATGGAAGATGAATCATTGAATGCAGTTGGCATATCTCACCCTGAGGTCTCCGTTGGCCAGATGTGCCGCAGGATAGGAGGCATAGATGGGCTCTTTGCGATAGATTTTTATGATACTGCGGTCCTGTATGTCCCTCACGTCCTCCAGCTCGTAGAAAACGTTCCTCGCTTCGTCTTTGATCAAGATGGCCGTGTTCGGAGACTTTAGCATTCCTGCTGTCAGCTTTTGAGGGAACATGTGCACGATGAGTGCGTGCAAGGTCTCCAAACTGTTGAGCTCGTGAGTGATATGAACACGTCTGGTCTCATCTCCAAACTGCAGGAAAAGGACACCTGAGGAGAGAGAAGGACAGAAGTAAAGAAGAAAGTCAGCAAGACCACCATGATGAAGATGAGAGTGGTGAAGCATACACTCCTAAATGTAAGATTTATGTATTTGAATGATATATAAAATTTCCATCCATTTGTTTTATTATAAGCTAACAAACTTAATGTGATGCATATTTATCAGTCATACATAAATGAAACAGCTAAGATTTCTGTAATATTACTAATGAACTGAATATGTTTTAAATACACACAAAAAATGCTTTATATATTCATCATCAATAAATAAAGTTAGTTTCAGGATCATACATCTTGGGTATGTATATGTTCATACGTTTTAACCGAATTAATTCTGAATTAAATTAATGCTGATTCTAAGCAATCTGAATGAATGCATTTTGAAGGAAAAATGATTTAAACTAAATTAAATAGATGAAAATTGCTGATGCTAAACTGTGCCATTATTGAGTTTTATTTATTTATATAAAGTGTGACATCGCATTAGGTTTATTAGTCTATGTTAAAATGGATGTAAATTTGATCTGCAATTAAATTACAGAAATCATACATTTAGGCCTAAATATTTTGTGAATGTTGTAAAATGCTGTGAGAGAGAGTGACAGACGGATTTTAGAGGGATATCAGCTACAGCAAGTCTCTTGTTCAGGGCTGCTGAACTCCTCCTGTAGACTTTTTGTCATCAGTTTTTGTCAGTTTATCTCGGTGCACTTCACCTAACGGGGCAGCAGGTGATCCTAAACTTCCTGCTGATGGGACAATAATCTCTCTGTGGGGAACAGCTCCAACCGAATCACTTTCAGCAAAAATTGTGTGCTTGCTGCTAACATGCACTCAGCTATAAAAGTTCAACAACACTGTATCACCACTAAAAGATACTTCGCACCATGGAAACCAAAGCTAAAAAACAAACAGTTGAAGGTCAGTTCATCTGAATGCATTGTTCTGCTGTAATTAAAACACTGCTATTAACTATCAACAAGTAGAAAACATTTCACAGTATCTAATTTCAGGACAGCGAAATGTCATCTTCTGCCAAAAGCAAACCAGAACTGTGGGGCACATGAGTAAAGGACAAATAATTTTTAAACAAATTTCCCCCCATTGATTCATTTATACCATTCAAACAAAGTGATTTAACAGAATGAATCAGACTTTCCATCACTGCATATGAAAAACAGGACAATGTGTTCAATTATTGTGTCATCTCACTAAACTGTAAAGCTGCAAGCACAATACAGTGTGACAAGAAAAATAGTGAAAATAGTAGCACCTTGTCACATTACTATTAAAATATAGCACAGATATTTCCAGAGGTTAATTTGATGATGTTTAATCATTGCAGCTTGAACTATTTTTGTACTTTGAGTTATTTATAAGGAAATGTTTATCATGATGAATATTTAATTGTCTATCAAACATCCAAGTGATTTTCGGCATAGCCTTTGGGCTGATGCTTACATTTTAGCAAAGCATTTTGATTTTGAATTCCACCCTGAAATGGTTTTGAAAATGTTTCTCTTCGAGGCACTGCTGTTAAATTTAAATTGGTTATACAGTAACAGTTCAGAAGAGTTTCATAAACAATCATTTCATTTGAAAGTTACAGAAAGTTGATTGGATGAATAAGAGGCACTAGTGAAGTTGTTTCAATTTCTATTATTTATGGGGTTTATAGGCCATTATATGTCTTGACAGAAGGGAAGTATGCGGAAAATCATGTACACTACCATTCAAAAGTTTGGGATCTCACCAAGGCTGCATTTATTTGATCAAAAATACAGTACAAAAGGATTATTGTGAAATACTGGTACAAATTATAATTTAACAGTTATTTACAGTTACAAACTGTTTTGCATTTTAATATATTTTATTTATTTCTGTGATGCAAAGCTGAATTTTCAGCATCATTACTCCAGTCTTCAGCGTCACCTGATCTTCAGAAATCATTCTAATATGCAGATTAGCTGCTCAAGAAACATTTCTTATTATTAATGTTGAAAACAGTTGTGCTGTTATAATGTTAATAATGTTTTTACTGTCACTTTTGATCAATTTATACGCATACGCATCTTTGCTGAATAAAAGTATTCATTTGTTTTCAAAAATAAAAACCGTAGTATAGGTATGAATCAAATCTGCATAACCACTGGAGCTGTGATCATGTGATCTTGAATGCTAGCTCTAGTAAAGTTACTAACTTATTCTTGTGTTTATGTGGGCATAAGCGTATTAGTCTTTTGAGTGTCAGGTAAAGAGAGTCATTTACTGATACTCAGATGAAGCCTGTGTGTATATGTTACCTGGAGAGCGTAGTTTATTCTGGCTTGCAGAGCGAGAGAGTGGGAGGCTCTGACGGAAACGGTTCATGCGGTTGAAGCCCAGCGGCATGTCGGCCTCCGACATGGTCTCCAGAGACTCAGCAGATGCGAAGGACAGTTTAGACGCCTGGTCTGCCAAACCTGACTGAGTGGACTGGGAGTGACGTGGACTACGGCTATAAATGACATATGGAGTGTGAGGGAGGGTTTTATGAATGTGGAGGTGGAGTTTTGTGAATGGCAGACATTACTTACTCACAAGGAGAAACCAAGAGCAAATTCCTCCAACCAGAGGAAATTGCAACTAAACCTTGCAAGTTTATACCCAACATCACTGCTCCAGCTCAGGGTGAGAAAGAAAGGCAGATAAAAAGTACCTAAATCTCTGTTTGTGTAATGATGGGAAAAACAGCAACATACTGATAGGAAAATCACTCACAAGACAAACAAGTCTCTATAGCTGTGTCTCTACAAACAGACCGAGATGCTAACAATTATGCAGAACAAACCAGTCTGCCTCACTATAACATATACAGTAACGGTGAAATGCACATCTGTGGATTTCTTGTCAGATGTTTCTCTGTCATTGCTCTGGTTGTTTTGTAGTATTTAATGAAGAGGATTCACACAACCACATCCTGTTGTGTTTCACAAGCTCAGAGGCACCTGTAATGAGCTCCCAGAATGCAATGGGCAAAGACTGGCGAGCTGGTTTGCAGAGCAGGACATCAAACATCAAATCAATTCTCCTCTCTACTGCCAAAACAATATTCTAAATCAGTATTTTTGCCTCTTTTTTAATGCTGAATATATTTATAACTAGACAAATTTACCTGAAATGCACATTTGTGTAATAAATATTATTATAAATTATTTTCAGAGAATATAAAATACAGTGCAAAAGTTTGGGGTCTTTTAATGTTTTTGAAAGAAATCATTTATGCTCAACAAGGCTGCATTTATTTGATCAAAAATACAATAAAATGGTAATATTGTGAAATATTATTATTATTTAAAATAACTGTTTTTATTGTAATATATGGCAAAGCTGAATTCAGCAGTCATTAGTCCAGTCTCCAGGCAGTCACATGATCCTTCATAATGTAATTAACATTTTTTGGTTTGTTCTGTAAAAGTCTGTACTTTCAGTTTGGATCCAATTAGTGCGTTTTGATTGAAAAAAAAAAAAAGTTTCACGTTCTTTCTGTTTGTTTGTTTGTTTTTTAACGGACGACCCCAGACGTAAGGTTCAAAGGTAAGTGTTCTGAGATCATAACATGTATTATACAAGAAAAATAAGTCTTTATTAACTGATAATCTGCCCTGTAATCATATTTTGTGTAAAAAGTAAAAAAAATTGTAAACTTGTATTTCAGTTATAAACTGTGTAAACTTCTTGCCAATTATTCTTTTTTGTTTTAACAATAAATGTAACAACATTTGGAGAAGTTTATACTTAAAAAAGTAATAATAATAATAAAACTAATATTAACAAAATTTAGACAAAATGTTTTACAAATTAAGAAAATGATTTCACAAAAAAATGAATAAAACAAATAAGCTAATATACATTTATAAAAATAAAACTTATAAAAGCAGTGTGTGTTATTTACACGCAAGGTAAAAGCTCAGACACACACACACACACACACACACACACACAAGTGCTGAGGCACAGAAGCAGTGTAGTGTCTGTCCCCTTGCAAACAGTGTCTGAGCACAAAGGGGCCAAGTTGAGCTGATAGATGACCCCCCAGTGTAACTATAATGGGGTCATTTATCCACAACATAGAGTGGTCAGGGTGCTACACATACACAAACGCACATACATACAGTGCATCAACAAAATAAGAGCTTGTTTATCCACACAGAGACACACACTGCTACATTTGCCATAGCTTTCATGTATGCTGTGCTAAACTAAATGCTACACAAGCTCAGCAAAAAAGAAACGTCCCTTTTCAGGAAACTGTATTTGAAGGAAAATTTTGTAACATCCAAATAAGCTTTACAGATCTTTATTGTAAAGGGTTTAAACAATATTTTCATACTTTTCAATGAGCTATAAACATTTTTGCGCATGCATCTTACAGTTTACAGGCAGTAGGCAATTAAGTTCACAGTTACAAAAATGCCTATAATGTACGATTAAGACAAGCCTAAGACAGTGCTACAGGAAGACAGGAAGGATAGCTGAATGTCCTTGCAGTGCCAAATCACATATAACCATGTGTCCCCCCACATGGTTGCAAGAACTTGCAAATACCTTGGTAATGGTAATGGTTAATTCTGACTATTGGCCAACAAATGGCAAACTCTCAGTTGTTTCGGTGTGGTTTCAAACATGATCCAAACTGGAGAAAACACAGCACACTGTTAATCAATGCTTCAAACAAATTTGGAGTGAAAACACCCTTAAGACCATCCATCTAATCAAGATCTTCTTCTCTCTCAAGAACTAATGTGCTTTCAAATAGCTTTTTGTCAAATGCAATAAACACACCAGCTCTCAGTTTCCTTTCAAATTTGTATTTGCATCAACAGATGTGTCAGCATGTGTGTCATATTACCTTCCTAAAGTGTCTGTATTTTCTGAATTAAACAGAATCAGGGATCCCTGTAGGATTCTGTGCAATAAATCTCCACCTTCATCGCACAAACACACACGCACTTCAGTTCTGTTCCAACAGCAGGAAGGAGGACAACTTCATGCCAAAATACAT
The DNA here is from genome assembly GCF_018340385.1 of Cyprinus carpio. NCBI lineage: Eukaryota > Metazoa > Chordata > Actinopteri > Cypriniformes > Cyprinidae > Cyprinus > Cyprinus carpio. Next base: position 19,778,144 of record NC_056574.1, on the reverse strand, counting down.
CTGACTAGAAAATGAAATGAAGGTAACAGCATCTGACAGGACTGTAGTGTGAATGGCATACGATTATGGTAAATACAGATGTAGCTGAGAAATCTACTACAACAAAAGAAGCAGTAATATTAAATGCAACATAAGGTAGTACAAATCTAAGAATAAAATAGTTATTCGCTCATTCACTATATAGTGAGTACCACATAGTGAACAAACAAACTTGGATGCAAATACCATGCAATATTGAAATTAATAACAATGAAATGAACGAGTTCTTCACTGTCATCTAAAAAAGGCACAATGTTCTGCATTAATTTGAAGGAATTTTACATATATATTTTTTATAGGTGTTTTGCAGGTATTTTGAATTTTACATTGCATTGCGTTGTATTTTAGAGTTAGTGTAAATGTTCATAAAATGAATGGATAATTTCCCATGTAATGAGCTTTAAAAAATAAATGCATTTCTGTTATTTTATGGATTTATTTTGTTACAGTGTGCATATGTTTTTGGAATAAAGTAAACAACATTGTTTAGCTGTTCAGAGAAAATATATTTATATACAGATCAGTAATTAATAGCTGATCTCTGATCAACATCTCTGATTATTTAAAGCTGAGCACAGTTTGATACATTATTGAGGACTATTTTGAAAGTCTTCTAACATGCAAGACAACTAATATCTTTTTATATGAGAAAAATCGAAGAAAAATACTAAAATCTGACAAGTATGAACATGTAAGCAAAAGTCTCTATACCTTCTCATTTAATTTCATTGCAATCTATGAATGATGATTAAGATATCACATAAACCTCTTTTGTGTGTGTGAGAATTAAATAAAAAGAGAGGAGCATATTTTTCTTTCTTTACGCATGAGAGAAGTGTGTCTATTTCAGATAACTTGATGGAAGACATAGTGTAATATAAGATATAATGTGCACAATTTTATTAGAATAACATTATTAGCTATTACAAAGAGACAGAGAGAGAAGCAAAAGAAATGAAATGGAGAGAGAGAAAATGAAAGAAAATAATTGCTCTTGAGAATAATCTTTCTCTCTCTCTCTCATGCTATTGTTAGAGACAGGCTGAAGGCACAGCAGAAATTGCTCCAGCAAATTGCAGTAGATTGTGGCCTATTCTGTCCAATGCTGGGAGAGGCAGAGAATGCAGGGAAATGGTAAGCTGGTATGTGGTCATAAAATGGCGGCATTCTCTGTGCTTATCGCTGGGGACTAATAGCGATGATGAAGACTGAAATGATAAGAGGAAGAGACGAGAAGAGGAGGAGGAAAATGGACACCTTTACTGTCTGCTAGAGGACAAGCTGTAAGCTGTCTCCCAAAACAAGAGATAACAGGTGACACAGTTTAACAAAAACATAAATTAATGCTAAACTGGATATCCAGGCAGTGGGACATGTGTCCAGTGTATGTCTTTGTTTTTGTGGCACATGATTTTTAGGATACCTTGAAGCTCACTCGACGGGGTGAATTTGTTGATGTTTTTGGAGAAGCTACTTTAAATCGTAGTTTGACAGGTTACAGCACTTAAGTTACTCTTTGGAAAATACCTAATTATATTGAAACTACATAAATAAACAATATTATAATTTCTTATTTCACAGATTACAAAAAAATCTGACAGTTAAAACTATATTTATCCAACCACGGCTCATTGGAGAAATGTGCCTCTACACCCACATTTTTTCAGAACTTCAAACACATACCTATACTATTCCATTCACTGCAGTTTCCAGCTGAAAATGCCACTAGTGGCAGTAAATCACCAAAAACTTTTCACACAAAATATGATTACAGGGCAGATTATCAGTTAATAAAAACTTATTGTTCTTGCATAATACATGTTATGATCTCAGAACACTTATCAAAGTGCATGATTTGTAAACTAACATTTTGCTGTTTGCATCACAGAAGCAGATATAGTAAACTTGCTCAGATGCACTGCACTTTTGATGGGGAGAGCTCAGGATGAGTAATGATAAAAGATCAAAAAGGCTTGTAGAAGCAAAACATAACATGGTTGCTTCATCAAATATGTTTTTTACGTCATGTTTGTTTTTGTTAACACTTTAAGTTTAGGGTAGGGTTTAGGTTAAGCTATTTTCAAAGGTGACAGAGCATTAACCCTTTAGCTCCATTCACTTTACATTTCATTTTAAAATCTGCTGATTTCTACAAAAACCAACTTAATAAAATGTTGACACATTCAACCATATTTGTTCTGGATGAAACTGAACTGGACATTTCATTTTAAAAGTGTTGCAAAATGTGCAAGAAGTGCACTTGACAGAAATGTCACCCCAGCCACGTTTTCCCAATCAGCCTAAGTTGCATTTGAGAAATATTTACCCTGACGCAAACACAACAACTGGTAGACACAGATTTACAGCAAAAAAATAACAACTAATAAAACAAACAAAACACTCTAATTATTAAAAAATCACTGTGGTAAGCTGCAAAATTTAGCGAAATATTTCACACACACACACAAAAAAAACATTTCAGTGATGAAAAAATTATGAATTTAGAATTGAGTAAATCATTTATGCATCCTCACAAAACGTTTAACTACTGAATCAGACTTTCAATAGCTACCTGAAAAGAAGTTACTTGAAAGCCAGAAAAACTGGAACACAAGTTACTGAATGTCTTCGTGGCAGCACTACTTGAACTTAGCAACTCCCCAACACTTCCAAAGCTCTGCGCCCTCTCTTTACTGTTAGCATATGGCTAGCTCTAACAATTTAATACATATGCTAAAGAAGGGAACAACAGAAAAGTGCTAATGAACCAGCACTTGGACATCAAAACACATTTTAACTCTAGATACGAAGAAGTTATCAAAGCAAAGAACAAGGCAGCGAGAATGAGAGAACCAACAAATCACAACTCTCACAGTCATTTGCAGAGATGCTAATTTTATGTGGCGTAACCAGCCAGGGGAGATGTTTGCTTTTAACAGGCATCTGGTGGGGGTTCAGAATTGCACCTAAAGGAAAAAATGTTCTGAAAGCATCTGACAATTCATCTTACCGTGACAAGAACATGCAAACATCAGACAAGAGAGTGTAAGGATTAAGTATTGGATAAACAACAGAGTTTAAGGTAAATGTGTAACGAGGGATTTTAAGGGTCAGGTCAGAAGGAGTCGCTTAGTCTAGAAAGTCTAGAGTGAAACAAATAATATGATGATTAAAAAAGCTCAACTGAGATGCCCAACACCGACAGACTCTGGAAGAAAATCACAGCAAGATCTCATTAGTCTCAAATCAATGTTGACATGTACTCTTCGACATGCTGCCTGCATGATATTTATTATCTGGATAGTCAAATAAAAAAACAAACAAACATGACATTAATGTTAGACATAGAAAATGAGTGTGTGTCCATTGACAGGAGGAGTGGAACTTGAGTAAATAAGTTTGAGAGTGAACATGGATGAACAGAATCAGGAGGATCCGATTACTGAGTCTCACACTAATGGCACTGTTTTTCACAGCCTGAGGCCATTTCCTGTGTCCTTGTACAATTATACACACCCTCCAACATCTCTAATATATATAATAGACATTTTATCCCTGATAGAATAAATATCATTCACAATATAGTACAGGTTCAATAATGAGGGATTTGATGGAATACTATATGTACTGTAGGGCTATAAAGTCTCTGAACCAGCATCCTATCAGCATACTCACTGTTGTGGCTTTCCCATTATTTTATTTTTTTAGTATTATTCCCTAGGTTTTTAAGATGCTGTGACAACTTAAAAGAAGTTTAGTTTTTAAAAACATCTATAGAGACTCAGTTTTGTGTTCTGTTCTATTAAGTTGACTTAAGCTGTAAGACTTTTATGGATTATATGGGCAGGTGTGTAAGAAAATGGAAGTGAGGAAAAGAGAAAGAAAGAACAAGAGATGAGATTTAGAAGATAAAAACTGGTGAAGCAGATCATAACAAATCAGCATCAGACCTGCATGGCTCACAAATCAATAACTTTAACACACCTGTGACCTGACACATGATACAAACCTATTCAACACCATAGACTTCAACTGTTTCATATGATGCTCATTGTAATTTCTACAGACTCATCATTTTAAAAACTTAGGGATGTCCATGTGAGCCAACAAAGGGTTTTTTGTCAGATTTATCTCAATTTTGGCTACAATTGTGTACATGCTACTCAGCCCAGACAGAATCTGCTGCATTTCTTTGTTGATTTTTGGGATGTGAGTTGTATAAAAATTGGTGCGTATTCAGAGTGGGCCTACAATCGACATCAATACATAACACGTACATATAACATAAGAACACAAACAGGTATCAAAAGAACAAGTTTTTGACACACATAGAAGTTATCAAAGCACTGACCTTAAAGCTCCAGTAGTTTGGCTGTTGCTATGGGAAGAGAGAGAAAAGAGAGAGAGAGAGAGCGTTAGACATTTATCTCTGTGTGTGGTAACACCTCATACACAGTCACCCTCTGCAACCATTTGACATCTTTTGTGATATAAGAATGTGAAGGAAAATATGAATAGAGACAGAAAGAGAGATAACACTTCTCAGTGAGGATATTTGTCAGAATTTTGGACATACATTCACTCTTTATTATAACCAATTGTAAGCAAAGTAACTAATATATTGCATAACGTAAGGAATCTTTACACAAGCAAGGCAAAGCTGCTCTAATTACTGCTTCATTATTTATTCTCTAATTATAACTTCATGTTTCTATATTCACAAGTCATATTAAAACACGAACATTACTGCAATATGCATTTATACTGTACCACTAACACTCTCGTTCAAAATTAAGGGCCAAACTATTTATAAATGTTATGAAAATCATCACTTGTGCTCATCAAGGCTCCATTTATTTAATCAAAAATGCAGTAAAACAGTAATATTGTGAAATATTACTTAAATATGAATTTCATTATGTTAAAATGTAATTTACTGCTTTGAATTTACTCCTGTGATGGCAAAGCTGAGCTGACCTGAGCTGCATTTTTTTCCCAGAATACTTTGGCGAAAGTTCAAAAACAGCATTACTTTGAAAGAAATATCTTATATATATTATAAATGTTTTTACTCTCACTTTTGGTCAATTTAAATTACAAACCATTAAAAAATGTACTGAGCCGAAAACTGTTGGTAGTGAATAAGCAGCAATAAACTTTTTATAGACTATTTACACCACAATAGACTTTTTACACCACATATGCTGCATCATATACAGCAAATTTGCAGAGTAAGGATACCATTAAAGCACATGGTGACACAGTGGCACATAATTCCTCTAGTCTGGTCATCATGTGGAGCTGTTCTGAATGGGTTGGCCCTCTAAATGAGTCTGCATGAAGGTATTTTGAGGCTTTCTCTCATCCATCCATCAGCTGCCCTGCCTGACTGACTAACTGACAAGATTGCAGCAAATGAGAAAAAAAAATATTAATTAAACAGATCCCCTCTGTGTCTATGCTTGGCCTGCTGCTCAGATCTATCAATCATACTGAAATTGGACAGCTGTCTGAAGCGCTCTCACCTCTATCTCCCATATCATCTGTGAATTTCACTTTTACAGAAAGTCAAAGACATAGCCAGTTAAAACCAGATTCTGATATTGTTGTCTGTTTCTTGGTAACTTTCTTTACTTTCTCTGTAGCTGTAACTCTTTTGTTGCAATTTTATTTAAAGAGAGAGAGAGAGAGAGAGAGAGAGAGAGAGAGAAATTTAAATCACTGTCATATCCACTATAGAATGATTTGAAATGTGATGGAAATGACACTGTGGTGGAAATTATATTTTTTAAAATAATTCTTCTGTCATGAATGTATGTCCACTGTATAGAAGTGGTTTATTTTCTTTATTCAGTTCATTAAAGCCACAGGGCCTAAAGTGCCCTGAGTTCCCATATATTCCTTGAATAAAACTTGGTGAACCCAACCCTGATCGATCAAGACCTTTGAATATTTCATGGCCAAGTCTAGACTACATAGGCAGCTGATTAAAAGTGTGTGCGTGTACAAACATACATTTAGAGAGGAAAACATATTATAGCAAAAAAAAACGTCAACTAAATATTTCCTTCTGCACAAGGCCAAAAATGTTGCTGAACTCCCTTGAAATAGGATGTTGATGTCAATGGTGTATAATAGCTCAGCACTCATACAGCAGTACTTCAGCATTATATTTCTATTCTAAAACAATATTCTCTGTATTCAATCACCTACATTCAACTTTGTGCCGCTCATCCTGGCAATGCCCTACAGCGAGTAGCACTATGAAAAATATATGCAGCACGAGTTCGCAGTAGTGCTTTATTTATATTGAATACACACAAACACCCCAAAGTTGAAATTTAGACATCAGCATACACACATTGCACCAGGGTCTCTCCAAAAAGAAAATACCTCATATACCTATATCATATAAAATCTATATTTAAGTGTTGGTCAGTGTTCCTGTGTTGCTGATATCTGGGAAAATAACTGGCCAACCCTTCTCAGATCCTGTGTTTATTCTCGTTCAAAGCAGGTGTAACTGGTTTCTGAATGTTGGCTGTTTTAATGATTGATTCTGCCCCTCCAGACAGAAATGGGTCAGATATAGGGGGAAGGGCCTTGCCTGCAGGAATTGATTCTGGGTTACCTGATGTCAGGTACTACTGAGCAGCAGATGGACCCATTGCTTTGTTCCCAGGAGGTGTTTACTGGTACTGAACTTCTGCCTAAAGCCAAGCCTTGTGTGCAGTTGATGGTCAATCCAGGGGGATAAACCGTACTTTGGAACAGCTTTGAGATTGAAGTGCCTGCTCAAGGATGCAATATTAAATGTCTCCCAGCGGAATTTTCAAACCAAAGCATTCTCATATTATGTGGGACATGATCGTCTGAAGCATGAAAGGAATGACAGTGTAGCCAGTCTATACATCCCTTATATTCAACACACACACTCAAACTTTCACCTAAAATGTAAATGTAAATTAAAGGTGCATTAAGTAATTTCATTTTCAGGATTCATTGGCCAATAGAAAAGTGGATTTTAAATTGACACCTATCAGCATGCAATGCAATGCAAACAAAAAAAACGAGTGTCTATTTACACTAAGTGCAAATAGCCTGCCTTGTTGGCAGAGGCTATTTACACTAACTCTGCCCACCTACATGTGATTTGGCTAGTCAACATTACAAAAGACACTTGTTAGTCATCAGATCTGGTGGCGCAGATGGTAAAAAGTGTGTTGTGCTCATTTTAAGGTGATCGTCCCAGGTTATAATCCACCTTTTTCTCCCTTTTCAAATTTCAAATCACATCAGAAAAGCATTTATTTTCAATAAAAATTAAGGAAATAAACAAAAAGTTGAAAATAAAGTAACAGGTAGGGTTAAGGTAGGTGTAGGGAGGGCTTTATTGTCCCAAGGTGGCATCCATTTAATAATTTGAATTAAAATGAAAATTTACATTCAATAAGTTATTGCATGCTGTTTTATTATGTACAACAATACTAAGGTGCAGATAACTGCCACTATTTGCAATAAATAGTAGCTATAAATAGCAGAAAATCCTGCTATTTTAATATAGTGTAAATAGAATCTATAGGTATTTGTACATTTTTTAAATGTGTTGTGTTGCTTTGATAATATGCTATTTTCACTTAGTGTAAATAGCATATAATTACTCTTTACACTTAGTGTAAATAGCATCTATTGCTATCTGCACTTAGTGTAAATAGCCTTTATAGCTATTTACACTTAGTGCAAATAGCCGCTGCCAAAAAAGGTCCTACTTTATATTAAGTTTCCTTAATATCTGTCGACTTACATAGTAACTAGATGTGTACGTAGTATGTAACCACAGTGTAAGTTCACATTGGTGCATAGTATCTACAGCTGTAAGGTTTGTGTAACTACACGTATGTAACAACCCACTGAATGGTACAGTATGTGTAAGTACAAATGTGTAACAGGACATTGGTAACAACACTTTTTGGTAATGAAAGTGCACATGTGTAACAGGACTAACAACACTTTTTGGTAAAGAAAATGTTACACTTTATATTAGATTTATCATGTAATTACTCTGATGTTACACAACAGCGTCCAGTAAGTTAGGCTTTACATATAAATTGTGGTTGGTGTCCAGAATGTTACACTTTAAGTGGACAGTTCCTGAGGAGTTACCATGTAGGTACACTGGCATTACAGTGGTGCTCCAACTCGAGATTCAACTCCTCCCACTTTACATATCCCTAAACCTACCCATCTCCACCCCCTGAATCCCATTTTCACCCCTATACCTACCCATCTCCACCCCCTGGATCAAAGGTTTCAATTACACTTATACATATTGTTGTTACAAAATGTAGTTATATATGTCCTGTTTAGGGTTGGGAATCATTAGAAATTTTCAGGTTCCGGTTCCACCTAACGGTTCTGGTTCCAATTCCGGTTCCATTAAAATCATTAAACTATTAAAAAAATAGTGGTATGGAAAAATGCACAATACTCAACTACTCAATGCTTAATACTGTTTATTACTTACTGTACACTTAATTTAAAGGTTGGCAATGTCAAAATTCAACATATATTACAGTAAACAAATTTTCCGATTCTGATTCCGGCTCCATTTAAATGAACTATTATTATGTAGTTGTTGTTGTTGTTTGTTTTTTGTTTTTTTTACTATTTTACCTTCATTGAATGTGGTGTTGCTGGAAGGTATTAAGTAATGTTGAGTAATGCTAGTCCATCAGTCAGCATGTGTTTCAAAGTTGATGTTTTTTACACTATCAATAACATTTAGCTTTTCAAGCAGGAATAAGCTGGTTGGCCAAATAGTCCCTTGAGGGCTAAGACACTTGTTTATTTCCCTAAATTAACACATCTCTTCCATCTTTATTTGACCCTCTAACTTTTTCACTCACTATTCTAATTCTATTTAAAAAAAAAAATAATTAACTACCTTTTTAATCTTTTTGTATTCTATCTATTTTCTTTTCATTTATTATACAATTATAAAAAAAAGAACTCTAACACTAGCTTGCTCTATTCTTTTTCTATTCTATCTGTTTTCTTTTTATTTATTATATTATTTAAAAGCCCTTGCTACGTATACTGTGTTTAGGCTAACTGAGACTTGTTATAGCACTTATATATCATTGCTCTTTTGTTGTTTTGATTGCTTCCATTGTCCTCATTTGTAAGTCGCTTTGGATAAAAGCGTCTGCTAAATGACTAAATGTAAATGTAAATGTAAATGTAAATTAATGAAATATAAACTGTTATACTTATAACCAAGTATACACATGCTCCATAAAGCCCCTATTTTACAAATAATAATGCAGTCAGGAGATGGTGTGATGCAATGCGTGGTTCCCACATTTTTAAACATTTAAAATGCATGAAAATAAATATTTTCTATCACTTTGTTTATCACTCTTGAAATGACCTGTTCACTAAATAATCTAACCCTCATACTTACATAACAATAGCAGTCTATTTATTTAGTGGTCCAAGTTGACATCAGTATGTATATTAATGACATTATAGGACAAATATAATGTAATTTAGTGGCGGCAGGTGCTGCGCGCTGCCGGTACATGTACAGTGCTCAGTTATCAAAGGCGCAAGTGCGCGTACAGTCGTGGGAAACAATGTATTCGGCAGTTAAACACACGACGCAGCGCGTCTGTGGAGTGCGTGTCATTGGAAACAATGTGCTCAGTAATTAAAGAAGCAGGGAGGCGTTTCTGTTATTTGGTTTGTGACATCCTTTACGGGAAACGCCGAATTGTCAGAACACCGGCGCAAGGCTGCTCACAGCGCTTGGTCACGTGTCGCATCAGAACCGTTTTCGGAATCGAAACTTAGAAATTGCTCACGGTTCTGGTTCTTTTCTATAAAAAGAACCAGTTCTGAATAAGAACTGGTTCTCGGTTTCCCAACCCTAGTCCTGTTACACTTTTGTACTTACACTAACCATTCAAAGGGTTGTTACATGTGTGTAGTAACAGAAATATTACACCTGTAGATACTATGTACTAATGTGTACTTACACTGTGGTTACATACTACGTACACATGTAGTTACTTTGTAAGTACACAGGTATTATCGACACAATATAAAGTGGGAGCAAAAAAATAAAAAAAATAAAAACAACTCTGAAATTTTTTTTTTGAAACTTTCTCTCAAGAATTGCATCCACAGTAAATTAAAACATTCAACTTTATAATTTTTGAATTATATCAATTATATCAATTTAATAATTTATATTTTTATAGTTAATAATGCCATATTTGGGAAAAAAATATATACAGTACAGGTCAAAAGTTTGGAAACATTACTATTTTTAATGTTTTTGAAAGAAGTTTCTTCTGCTCATCAAGCCTGCATTTATTTGATCAAAAATACAGAAAAAAAATTAATATTGTGATATATTATTACAATTTAAAATAATTGTTTTTTAAATGTATTATACTTTAAATTATCATTTATTTCTGTGATGCAAAGCTGAATTTTTAGGATCATTATCACATGATCCTTTAGAAATCATTCTAATATGATGATTCATTATCAAAGTTGGAAACAGTTCTGCTGCTTAATATTTTTTCAGAACATGTGATACTTTTTTAGGATACTTTGATGAATAAAAAGTAAAAAAAAAAAAAGAAGCTATGTTTTGTAATAACAATATACACTTCTGGTCAGTAATTTGGGGTCAGTAATTTTTTTTTCTTTCTTTTTTTTTTAAATAAAATCAATACTTTTATTCAGCAAGGATGTGTTAAATTGATAAAAAGTGATAGTAAAGAAAATATATTATTAGAATATATATTATTAGAATTTTTTTTATTTTGAATAAATGCAGTTCTTTTTAACCTTTTATTCATCAAATATATTAGACAGCAGAATATTAGAATGATTTCTAAATGATCATGTGATAGACTGGATGTTACATGTGACACTGAAGGCTGGAGTAATGATGCTGAAAATTCAGCTTTGCATCACAGGAATAAATTATTTTTTTTAAAGTATATTCAAATAGAAAACTATTATTTTAAGTTGTAATAATATTTCAACAATATTACTTTTTTTTTTGTATTTTTGATCAAATAAATGCAGGCTTGATGAGCAGAAGAGACTTCTTTCAAAAAAACATTAAAAATAGTAATGTTTCCAAACTTTTGACCTGTACTCTATATATAATGTACAATAATATATATATATATATATATAATATATATATATATATATATATATATATTAAAATAAAATAAAAAAAGTTATAAAAAAAAGCATATTGTGAAAAAGTTCATTATTTTCCATAATGTAATGATAAAAATTAAACTTTCATATATTTTAGATTCATTGCACACCAACTGAAATATTTCAGGTCTTTTATTGTTTTAATACTGATGATTTTGGCATATAGCTCATGAAAACCCAAAATTCCTATCTCAAAAAATTAGCATATTTCATCCGACCAATAAAAGAAAAGTGTTTTTAATACAAAAAAAGTCAACCTTCAAAAAATTATGTTTAGTTATGCACTCAATACTTGGTCGGGAATCCTTTTGCAGAAATGACTGCTTCAATGCGGCGTGGCATGGAGGCAATCAGCCTGTGGCACTGCTGAGGTGTTATGGAGGCCCAGGATGCTTCGATAGCGGCCTTAAGCTCATCCAGAGTGTTGGGTCTTGCGTCTCTCAACTTTCTCTTCACAATATCCCACAGATTCTCTATGGGGTTCAGGTCAGGAGAGTTGGCAGGCCAATTGAGCACAGTAATACCATGGTCAGTAAACCATTTACCAGTGGTTTTGGCACTGTGAACATAAAGCTTTTCAGCAGATGGAAGCATGAAGTGCTCCAAAATCTCCTGATAGCTAGCTGCATTGACCCTGCCCTTGATAAAACACAGTGGACCAACACCAGCAGCTGACATGGCACCCCAGACCATCACTGACTGTGGGTACTTGACACTGGACTTCAGGCATTTTGGCATTTCCTTCTCCCCAGTCTTCCTCCAGACTCTGGCACCTTGATTTCCGAATGACATGCAAAATTTGCTTTCATCCGAAAAAAGTACTTTGGACCACTGAGCAAAGCTTTTCAGCAGATGGAAGCATGGCCCAGGTCAGGCGCTTCTGCCGCTGTTTCTGGTTCACAAAGCACACGCCTGTGCACGGTGGCTCTGGATGTTTCTACTCCAGACTCAGTCCACTGCTTCCGCAGGTCCCCCAAGGTCTGGAATCGGTCCTTCTCCACAATCTTCCTCAGGGTCCGGTCACCTCTTCTCGTTGTGCAGCGTTTTTTTGCCACACTTTTTCCTTCCCACAGACTTCCCACTGAGGTGCCTTGATACAGCACTCTGGGAACAGCCTATTCGTTCAGAAATTTCTTTCTGTGTCTTACCCTCTCGCTTGAGGGTGTCAATGATGGCCTTCTGGGTTAACCTCTTACCCATGATTGCGGTTTTGAGTAATGAACCAGGCTGGGAGTCTTTAAAAGCCTCAGGAATCTTTTGCAGGTGTTTAGAGTTAATTAGTTGATTCAGATGATTAGGTTAATAGCTCGTTTAGAGAACCTTTTCATGATATGCTAATTTTTTGAGATAGGAATTTTGGGTTTTCATGAGCTGTATGCCAAAATCATCAGATTTAAAACAATAAAAGACCTGAAATATTTCAGTTGGTGTGCAATGAATCTAAAATATATGAAAGTTTAATTTTTATCATTACATTATGGAAAAATAATGAACTTTTTCACAACAATATTTTTTGAGAAGGACCTGTATATATATATTATTATATATATATATTATATACCTATTATATATATATAAATTTTTTGAGAAGGACCTGTATATATACACACACAATTAAATGATGCTCATAAATTTCTCTAAAAAGTACTAACACAATTTACAAAAAAGTAAATACTGTACATAAAATTAAACAAAAAAGTAAATATATAAAATAATATTTATATATTTATTTATTTATTTATGAACCACATATGCTTTTAACAACATTCCCCAAAATTCAAACTCACAGCAACATATCTCAGCAAATTTGTCTGAAAGTATAGCTAAGTTAGAAAGACACACACACACACACACACACACACACACACACACACACACACACACCTTCATGGCCATTTCAATTTGTGTTGTGGGCTCCGGCCAAACCACAAAGGAAGTGAAAAATTCACAGCAATGAAAAGTCTCCTAAATCATTTCAATGTGACAACCCTAAATTTCTCTCTTTGGCATAGCTTTTGATAAATAACTGAAATAACACAGCTACTGACGCCATCATATTGGATCATAATTGAGGGGCCACTTCAGCGTCTTATGGATTTATGCACTGCAGGGCCATTGAGCTGTGGCCAGCGTCCTCAGTTGCTTAGAAACAACTCTAAATGGCTGTCTAAGCTGCGGCTGCTTTTGCAAGTGAAAAAAAAAAAAGCACATCCAAAGTACAGTTAATACAGTCACTTGACTAAAATTACTGAAAATTTTGCTCAAAGCATAATGCTTGTGGTAAGACTAAAAAAGTAAATCTGATAATGTGCTATTTTATCAACAAGCATTGATGAACTTAAAAAGTGACTTATATACACTTAAAAACTAAAAAACTTAAATATTATTTTACTGTAGAATGTACTCCAATACTTTTTGTTTTATTTTAGCTTCAAAAAATCTGTTTTTCAGTGTAGTCACAGAATTAGACTTTTGAATACATATGGTCACAGGAAATTTTTCAATATGTTACTATTTAAAACGTTACTATTAGGTGTAATTGGCCTGACCAGTTGTGATTGGCACTGAACTCTAAGAGAGTTAAGAGAGTCTAAGAGACTTAAAACTGGCATTGAAGTACAAATTACGACTATGTTCCTGCAATAATCCTTAACTAGCTTTAATCAGGAGTACATAATGAAATACTTTAAAACTGTAATAGAGCATGTCCCCTTTAAATCCACCTACTGCATGCATCAGAAACGTAGCATTTGTTTGCAAGTCAAATGCCACCATGTGCACCTATACATGAACATTACAACCAGTCCACCTTTATTAAAGCAAAAGCACATTCTCATGCGTACTAAACACAACAATCAGGCCTGAATACTAGTTGCATCTGATCCCGTGACCAGCATTAGTCTCCACCTGAGAAACATGTGTCAGCCCAGCATGACGCCATCCAGAGCCTACCGGAGCTATACACCACCTGACCTGCATGCAAAACAGCTCTTCCTTCCCTCACATGCACACAAGCATACAAATACATACAGTCACACATGTTCCCTCTCGCTGACATGCAGATACACTCATACTAGCCACACACACCTGCAAAAATCAAACCCAAATAGTGTCCATCTGCACGCAGTCACCACGTCAACCAATCTTGCAATAACCAAACAAATGAAGCCGTCAGCGCGGATCTCACCTGCACCTGTAAGCATGTGTGCTAGTGAGTGTGCGTCCTCCCTACACACGCATGCACACTAGCTAGATGCCTTCAGTCTTAGCAGCTGGCTGTCAGGTGTGCAGAATACTCATTCTCTTATTCCTGCCCTCTCTTTCTCTCTCCGGCACATGCGACGGCAGGTTCTTTATTTAATTCATTACAGCATCGGCTGACTACTGGCTGCTGCTTTAACTCTTCCGTGCTGGAGTCTTGGGAAAAGGCTGGTAGAGAATAATTAACTCTCCTCCCGCCAGTTTACACACCGTTGCACTCATCTGTGCCTTCTCTCCCTCTCTTCTTGTCCTCCTCTTCCCCTCCCCCTTTCCATTATTCCACCACGGCTGCAGATAGGCAAATAAATAAGGAGGAATTCCTGTAAAGCGGCTTCCTTCAGAGGTAAGGCTATTCTGAAACCCTTCCCCTTTTTCTTTTTTTTTTGCCTTCTCTGTCACTCTCTCTCTCTCACACTCTCTTTATTCCTTGTTCTCTCGCTCTCTCTTTCTCTCCAGCCTGACCTTTGCAATATGATATCACCAGTTTCCATATAAGGGCGTTGTTGCCTTGGCAACCATGGACTCCACCTGTCTCTCACCCAACCTCTCTCTCTCTCTCTCTCTCTCTCTCTCTCCCTCTCTCTCTCTCTCTCTCTCTCTCTCTCTCATTTGAACCTGTCATCTCTCACACACTTGCTGAGCATTAATGTCACGCTCAGGTATATACTGTGATGAGAATCACATACATGAGGATGAAAGAGCTGTAAAATAGATGATGAAAAGACAAAGAGAGACTTTCGAAACAGCCCTGCTGAAAAAACCAGCATGAGTTTCCATGTTTATGCTGGTTCATTGCTATTTGAATTTTTTGATTATCGCCATCAGCCTCTAAGTTTTTCTCTCCACAAGTGACCGACTTTTATATTGGCTTCACTGAAAACGCCAGAACCTGAGCTCAGATGCACAGCAGCTCCCAGTCTTTTTTTTTTTTTTTTAAAGCAAATTATTCAGCAAATACAAATATTTGTCTTTTAAACGAGTATCTAACAAATATTTAATTTTACAAACTGTGTCGGTTACAGTGTTTATTTCATTTTAGTGTAATGTTTTTAATAATTTCATTAGTTTGAATCAGTTTATTTTACAGGTTTGTCCATCAAGTTCAAAAGTCTCTTTTTCAACACTCATCCCTCTAAAAACATCAGCGCAAATGGATTTTGAAAGACTTGAGTGTAAACGTGTCTGTTATACCTGGGTCTCTCTCTCTCTCTTCATGCACACAGCTGATTGGCTGATACTGGTTTGATGCAGTGACATCATCTATATTTGAAAACAGCATTACGTCACCCTCTTCCATAAGAACCAGTTGTTCCATTCAGAGTGGCTGCTGTTCTGTTTCCTAGCATGCAACTGCCTTTTTTCTATGGTGATTACAAAATGTTTCAATGACATTTTGACAGCTTCTCTCAAGCTGTGTGAAAGCTGGGGAGATGGGGGCATATTAAGTCTATGCCACCAGTGACTGAAGAGTTTGTATGTACTGCAGGCTCTATAGACTTGTTCAGACTGTCAGCCTAAATCCGATTTGTTTTGTGCATATCCAACTGGAATCAGATCTAGATGACTTAGGCCCCATTTACACTAGTGGGTTTTTGTTTTTAAAACGGTGTTTTAAAATGAAAACGATCCTCGTCTACACTGGTGTTTCCACTGCGTTTCAGAAACGATCTCCATTTACACTACACGACCTAAAACGCATGTCACGTGACCATTTATTCAGGTACAGCCATAGATATGAATAGGTAGATTTCCTACTATTTAGATCGCGAACGTGTCTACGTGCTTGTACCGATCGAACGGGGAATCTACCGTTACATCTATGGGTACAACAACGCACATGATGTTATTGTTTACACGGTCGTCAAGGATATGCAGAGTGAATGTGGGCAGCCACACCATCGATTTCAAAAGTCTCAGTTTTGGTCTGTTTACACTGAAACACAACCCCAGAGTTTTCAAACTAGAACGGGGTCTGCAGCATTTTCAAAAGTCTCTGTTTTCGAGGGTCGAAAAAGCCGGAGTAGTGTAAACTATAGGCATAACCGTAGCAAAAGTAGTCATTTTAAAATGAAAACGCACTAGTGTAAACGAGGCCTTACTGTCCACACTGTGTATCGCAACTGTTCAAATCCGATTTGTGTGTCCCATAGATTTCTTTCATTTTACTAAATATCTGCATTGGTTTCTATGGCAATGCCATTGCGTTGTTATGCCTACGCTAAAAACAACAATGACAGCAATACAGTTTGCAATCGTGATGTTGTCTTACAACATGACTACATGTTGCCGTCCCACTGGATTATATTTTGTCTTATGAGGCAGAGGCAGAAACGCAGGAAGCTGGAATATGAGACTTTCCATGCTGCCATCTCTGCTGGTTTCAAAACTCAAAGAGGTGTGTATACTAGCAGTATATTGTCTTTTTCCGCTTGACTTGTACTTCGCAACAACACAACCGTGTTTCTGCAAAGACATTCGGGATGTTTACTATAAAAACATCAGACATGTTTGCATTTTATGTGGCCTGAGAAGGTGAAAAACTTGTGCTAAATCCGATCTGACTGTTCATTATGTGTCGATGCCTCCTCTCAGATGGGTACAATTTCAAAGTCACATGTTGTGCATCTTTTGAGTGTGAGAGTGTGTCTATCCACGCTTAATGTAATTTACACAAGCAGCATATGTTCCTGAATCAACGTCCTTTTGTAGTTACTGGAGTAACACTCCTATTAACCAGTCAGAGGCTTAAGGATGTTGAACCAAGAACCTGTCCTATGTGTGTTCAGTTTTCTAAGTACACACACAATACCAACACTGATGATAATAAGATATGTTTCTTGAGCAGCAAATCAGCAAATTAGAATGGTTTCTGAAGGATCATGTGACACTGAAGACTAAAGTAATTGCTGCTTTAATTCAGCTTTAACATCACAGGAATAAATTACATTTTAATCTACTTAATCTTTAATCTTTAATCTTAATCTTTAATCTTTTTCTATTCAAATAGAAAAAAAATTCAAATAGTTATTTTAAATTGTAATAATTTTTTCAATATTATTATTTTTACTTTATTTTTAATCAAATAAATACAGCCTTGGTGAGCATAAGGGACTTTTTTGGGGAAGTCGTGGGCTAGTGGTTAGAGAGTTTGACTCCTAACCTTAAGGTTGTGGGTTCGAGTCTCGGGCTGGCAATACCACGACTGAGGTGCCCTTGAGCAAGGCACCGAACACCCAACTGCTCCCCAGGCACCGCAGCATAAATGGCTGCCCACTACTCCGGGTGTGTGTTCATGGTGTGTGTGTGTTCACTGCTGTGTGTGTGCACTTTGGATGGGTTAAATGCAGAGCACGAATTCTGAGTATGGGTCACCATACTGGCTGTATGTCACGTCACTTTTTTTTTTTTACTTTTCTTTCAATAACATTACAAAACCGTCAACATCACAACATCATCTCTCAAATGACATCAACTTATTAAACAACAGACTGAAAATGTTAAAAATAGCAGTCCATGAATAGAAGTTACTATATTTTCAAACATTTTTTAAAAATAAAATAAAAATAAATTATATACATACATACATACATACATATATATATGTATGTATAACAAAAAATAGTCCTAATTATAATAATAATATTAATAATAATAAATTAGTATTTAAATAATAAAATAAAATAAAATAAAATAAAATAAAATAAAATAAAATAAAATAAAATAAAATGTTTAAGCCCTAACTCAGCCCTAAACTTAACCCTGGAATATGATTGGTGAATTATAATGTTGTTCCATGACTAACAATAATATTGATCCAGCAACATCAAACAAGGTAAACCTCGCACATACCTGTTCACGTGCGCTTCTCTCTGCAGTGCCCCTCATGCTGCCGTGCGAGGGGGATGGAGAGGGTGGTAGGGAGTGCTGAGGAGGGTACTTATTTTTCAGGTGGTCCATGAATGTGTCCCGCTTGCGTTCCATGTCGGCCTTGTGCAGGTTGGTGAGGGCCTCCAGGCTCTGGGCGGCGATGACCGTGTGCCGGTGTTCAGAGGTGTGGACCAGCCCCACGTTGGAGAAGCGTCGCGTGCTGTTTCCCAGCGTGCGATATTCACGTGGGTACTCCAGGTCATCGGTGGAGATCATGTGACCTCCGCCACGCTCCGGGTCTGGTTTGAGAGAGGAATGAAAGGGGGCCAGGAGGAGTTGAGGAATGTGAAGAGTGTGGCACCAGCATGCATGCATCCATTCGGTCATGCACGACCACACGCACGCAACAGCGCAAATGCATTCACAGACAGACGGTGGAGGAGAATGAAGTGAAGGGGAGGAAGAGAGAAAAATCGGATGAAATGTTAGACTTATTTCAAGAGCGAGTGTCTGCTCCCTGCAAAGTTATTGATCTCAGGTTTGGTCGAAAAGAGGGAACAAAAGAAAAGTAAAAGCACTGAGCTATAGATCAGTAAAAAAAAAAAAAATCTCTGTAGGAGAACAATTTTGCTTTGCCTGTCGATTTGCCTGTCGTCATCTGATGTGGATTTCTTATTTTTCGAGCACACATGCTGGCACACATCCTGCACGAGCATGTACCTCTGCATGCAAATTCACATATACACACATGAAAATGTTTTTTTATAAGATATAGGAGAAAAGAAATTTTAAAGTTTTGTATAGAGGTGTGGGGGGTGTTGTGTAGTGTTTTCTGAGGGGGCACCAGTGCTAGGCTCATTTTATGCCCTAGATGAGATAAGTGCTTTTCAGCACTTTTAAACAACTTAAATAAATAGTTCACCCAAAAACTAAAATTCTGTCATCATTAACTCATACCTCAAATAATTTTTAAGGCTGCACCTGAAATAACATCCTTCCCTACAATATACAGTAGCAAGCGAAAAACAGTTTAATAAAAGCAGTATGTTGGAATTCACAGTACTCATTAAAGAGGAGGCAAAAAGTACCCAGATGACCTACAACTTCAGGCGAGATGCCTGTGCATGTGCACATCCAATTATTAGGAAATTAGGAGAGGATTTCTGAAAGCCAGTGAAGCAACTAATGCTGGTCACGTGCTAATGACAACACGTCGAATATAGCATGCCCAGATTACATTCACACTACACACATTTAAACTATATAAAACAGTTTTTTAGCAGTACCAAAGTAATTTCATATTCAAAATAAGTAACTAGTCAAGAGATTATGCAATTTTGACACCTTGGTTTATTGTATGGGCCCCCTCAGTTTAAAAGTGCATGATGCTTCTGACAGAGCAGCACAAATATGTTTACGCATTCCCAAACTGCACATGTAGATTCACTACACCCCCAAATCTCCCCCCCCCCCCCCGCTCATAAAGACTGGCAGGAACAGCAGCTAACGCACA
Organism: Cyprinus carpio; assembly: GCF_018340385.1. Taxonomy (NCBI): domain Eukaryota; kingdom Metazoa; phylum Chordata; class Actinopteri; order Cypriniformes; family Cyprinidae; genus Cyprinus; species Cyprinus carpio. The sequence continues at coordinate 19,758,217 of NC_056574.1, read as the reverse complement.
TGCCACATAGACAACACACATCCATTGTAGTTGGGCAGTATGCAGCAGAGACAAGACATTGACATACAACTGACAAAACCAGTGGAACAAAATGACATGCCAGTTAGAGGCTCTGATTGGCCAGAGGCAGGCCGACATGAGGGGATATGGGAGTGGCTGGGTGTGGTTACCTTGCTTCGGAAAGCAGGCCCCAACACTGGCTGAAAAAAAAACATCAACCACAATTAAGTTCCTCATTCTCCCTATCTTTCATTCTCCATTTCATTCCCTTTATCTCTCTTTCATATACACACACGATAATTGCCTTTGGTTCTTTTGGCAAGAATTGATTCCCAGATCATCTCTCTCTTTTGTATTATGCAAAAGGAATAGGAACATTGTTCAGTCATAATACAAAAAATGAAATCCTACACCGAGGAGCAAATTCTCTGCTGTTTATGAAGACTAGAAAGGCGCTTCTCATATTGCTGGTGTCGTTTGTGTGTGTGTGTGTGTGTGTGTGTGTGTGTGTATGTGTGTGTGTGTGTGTGTGTGTGTGTGTGTGTGTGTGTGTGTGTGTGTGTGTGTGTGTGTGTGTGTGTGTGTGTGTGTGTGTGTGTGTGTGTGTAAACAGAAGCTTTCTGTAAACATCCTCAATAAGAAAGGGCTTCCAACCAAAAAACCTACCCGAGCACCTTCTGTCAAGAATTTATGAGTCTCACTGTCAGCTTCCTTGAAGCCCCTGAACAAACAAATACAAACACCCACACAATCACTGCATTAAACTTTAAATGTATCAACCATTCCTCCTTGTAGCTACTACTCTTACTTATTTTCTCTTTCACACGTTAACATATACAAACCTTATAACATCTTATGACTAACACATCAATAAATACTAAGAGTATGTTTTTGATGTTGTGAGGTGTTGGAAGGTTTTCAGCAGGAGTGAGTTCAGAAAAGGTACTTATTGGTGCTGATCGCTTATGTGGAGTAATTTTGTTAATAAAATGTTAATGAAGTACCTGAATGTTTTAATGGGCTAAAATCTAGCCCCTGGTGATGGAATACTGCATTTAAACCTGAGGCCAGATTACAGGAACACACCGAGTGTAACAAAACTGCTGAAAGCTGCACATGACATAGTGATACACTATATCTGCACTGATTTGTCTGTTTGCATGTTCCTTCATTTATTCCTTTATCCACCTTATTTTTCAGTGCGGAAGTAAGCTGTTTTCTGTGAATGTGCGAGACTTCAGGTTCATTAGCCATTGTAGGGAAATAAAGAGAAGAAAAAAAAGTGCAATAAATGGTAAAACTGTCTGCACTACAAACCAGTGTGTTCATAATTAAGATAATACATTAAAATAATATGTTAAGACATACCAGTTTGCAATATCAAGGAGTTGTTTTGTACAGCTAAAAACAGCTTATGGGAAAAATAAGGTGGATAGATTTATTAATTCACTTATCAATCCATTCCACAGTTTTTTGTTAGAACAATTTATGTACAACACAACCTGTTCTTAATTTATAGTATTATATTAGTTTCCTATTCTGATTTGTTTTTAAATATAATTTATTTCCATAATTGCAGTGCTGAAGTTTTCAGTTTCACACTCCTGTTTAATTTCTGTCAATGCTGAAAGTAGAAGAATCAGAAAGAGAATCAGAAAGAGCTTTATTGCCAAGTATGCTTGCGCATACAAGGAATTTGTTTTAGTGACATAAGCTTCCAGTACACAAAAGACAACAACACACAGTCAAAAAAATAAAAAATAAAAACCCTTTGCAGATAAATAAGTGTATAAACAATTGTGCTATAAATGATAATGGAATTGGATTGAGTAAGATGCAGGGATGTACTAGGATGAAGGGGTAACAAATAAATATAAGGATATTGCACATTTTTATTGTATAAGTGGGGAACATTTAACTGTTCATGAGGTAGATTGCCTGGGGGAAGAAACTGTTTCTTGTGCCTGACTGTCCTGGTATTTGTGGCTCTGAAGCGCCGGCCAGATGGTAAGAGTTCAAAGATGGGGTAACTTGGGTGTGAGGGATCCAGAGTGATTTTCTGAGCCCTTTTCCTCACTCTGGATGTATACAGTTCTTGAAGGGTGGGCAGGGGAGTACCAATAATCCTTTCAGCAGTCCGAACCGTTCTCTGTAGTCTTCTGATGTCTGATTTTTGTAGCTGAACCAAACCACACAGTTATTGAAGTGCACAGGACAGACTCAATGACGGCTGAGTAGAACTGTTTCAGCAGCTCCTGTGGCAGGTTAAACTTCCTCAGCTGGCGAAGGAAGTACAACCTTTGTTGGGGCCTTTTTCACAATAGAGTCAACGTGATTGTCCCACTTCAGGTCCTGAGAGATGGTGGTTCCCAGGAATCTGAATGACTCCACTGCAGCTACAGTGCTGTTCATGATGGTGAGTGGGGGGAGTGCAGGGGGGTTTCTTCTGAAGTCCACGATCATCTCCACTGTTTTGAGCGTGTTCAGCTCCAGGTTGTTAAGACTGCACCAGACAGCCAGCTGCTCAACCTCTTGTCTGTAAGCAGACTCGTCACCGTCCTGGATGAGACCGATGAGTGTGGTGTCATCTGCAAACTTCAGGAGCTTGACAAAGGGGTCTTTTGAGGTGCAGTCGTTGGTGTACAGCGAGAAAGCAGGGGGGAGAGAACACATCCCTGAGGGGCACCAGTGTTGGTGGAGCAGCTGTTGGACATGAATTTCCCCAGTCTCACTAGCTGTTGCCTATCTGTCAGAAAGCTGGTGATCCACTGACAGATAGAACTAGGAACAGAGAGCTGGGTCAGTTTGGTCTGGAGGACTGTTGGGATGATGGTGTTGAAAGGCCGAACTGAAGTCCACAAACAGGATCCTCACATAAGTCCCTGTTTTGTCCAGATGTTGCAGGATGAAGTGCAATCCCATGTTGATTGCATCATCCACAGACCTGTTTGCTCGGTAAGCAAACTGCAGGGGGTCCAGTTTAGGGTCCAGTGATGTCCTTCAGATAAGCCAGAACCAGTTTTTTCAAACGACTTCATGACGACAGATGTTAGAGCCACAGGTCTGTAGTCGTTAAGTCCTGTAATCTTGGGTTCTTTGGAATGGGGATGATGGTGGAGCGTTTGAAGCAGGAAGGCACTTCACACACTCCACACAACTCTAGTTTGTGCTGCTTAATAGTTTTATGGAAACCATACCATAACAGAAAGTTTTAAAGAACAGCATTTATTTGAAATATAAATCTTTTTTTAACTTTATAAATGTTTTGTCACTTTTGATCAATTTAATGCATCCTTATTGAATAAAAAGTTGACGTTTCTTTAAAAAAAAATTTACTGACCAAACTTTTGAGCTGTAGTGTAAATATCTGCCACTAGTAGAAAATAGTGCAGAGATGTGGCAACAATAAATTATTCACTATAGTTTGCCAAATTAAAGTGTGATTATTCACATTCTCTTAATTTTGTAGATGTAAATTAGGTTACTAAGGTTATTAAGCGAGACATTTTTGACAGCATATCAAAAGTATGAACTGTTGTGATGAACTGGCACTTATATGATATTATATTATATTATAGCATAGCATAGCATACTATAGTATAGTATAGTATAATATGCTGTAGTATAGTATAATATAGAATAGTATAGTATAGTATATTATATAGAGTATACTGTAGCATAGTATAGTATAGTATAGTATAGTATAATATGCTGTAGTATAGTATAATATAGAATAGTACAGTATAGTATATTATATAGAGTATACTGTAGCATAGTATATTATAGTATAGTATAGTATAGTATATAGTATACTGTAGTATAGTATAGTATAGTATAATATGCTGTAGTATAGTATAATATAGAATATTACAGTATAGTATATTATATAGAGTATACTGTAGCATAGTATAGTATAGTATAGTATATAGAGTATACTGTAGTATAGTATAGTATAGTATAGTACAGTATATAGAGTATACTGTAGTATAGTATAGTATAGTATAGTATATAGAGTATAGTATAGTATAGTATAGTATAGTATAGTATAGTATAGTATAGTATAGTAAAATATGTTCCATTTTAAACTTGAGAAAACAAAGTGAAAACCCAAAGTAATTCTCTCTGAGAAACATCAGATCATGTGCTTCCAGCTGAGTGGGATTTGAATCACTCTTTATGACTCAGCTGTCAGCATGGTCTGCCTATTGCCCCTTCACCCCCTTCCAGGAAGCTTGGGGCTAAAAACACCATCACCATCCAATGAATTATTCAGATTTTATTTGAAGCATTGAATCTGAAAGCAGCTGGTGTTTTATTAAGCAGAGCTGATGCTTTAAACAAACATCAGGGTTGTTCTGGAGAAATAGACAGCAGCGGTGCTCCTGAGGAACGGCTAAATCTAATGACCTTGTGGTAATGTTATTAGCATCGAATACTTTAATAGCACTCATACTCTCCTGAGGAGGAGCATTATCTTTCAGCGAGTGGCCTGTTGAAGGACAGACAGAACTGATACTGACTTACCATGATACTTGCTCCAGGGAGTTTGAACCACTAATATACCCTGACAAAGTGACTGAACTGTGTTAGTTTTAGCAGTAAGAGATTTGAACGGAAGCAAGAAGGACATGTTCAGTTCACTTAAACAGGCTGAATAATTGAGTGATATCACGGCGTTAAAGTTGTTCAGAGAACAACTGCATATTGGTGACTGCACTAATAAAGCCCAGCCAATGGTAATTTGATGGCCTTAGCTATTATTAATATAGTATATTGTGGAATCTTATTAATTTCAGTGTCACATGATCCTTCAGAAATTATTTTAATTTGCTGCTCAAGAAACATTTCTTCTTATTATCAATGTCCAAAGTTCAAATGAACAGAATTTATTTGAAATATCAAATAAATAGAAATCTTTTGTAACATTCTAAATATTAAAAAGGGGTATCAATAATAGAAGTTGTAGTCCTCTAACTATGGTAATGAGGAGACATTCATGGTTTTACATTTTGATACTGTGGTTTTACGTAATACATACAAAATGCTAGAGCTGAAGTATGATTACTATGCAAGAACTACAGTAAATTTAAATTTAATGTGTATGATAAATGATGCAATCACATGTAGCTCTGCTCAGAGCTGTATTAGATTAAAGTAAGGCAGTGTAAAGTCAAAGGGGACTGCTTTGGTTAAATATGAGTCCACAATGGACCAGATTAATGCAATAAAGCCAAAAGCCTTCAAGCATTGATTCCAAGAAAACTGCACCCTGCTGTCTCATTCTCTCATCTCAGATCATATACCCTCAGCTACTCATTCTTCTAATAACGACAAAATGCTGGAACAAAATAACCATCTTGAGTGTAAGGAAACAAAGGGCATTGATTTGACATGTGCATGGAAGCAGATATCATCCGCGAAGAGAGTCGACCCATCTGATGTGCTAAAAGCAGGTAACTGCCGCAGGCACTGAGAAAGAGAGAGAGACAATGCCGGATGTAGAGACGGGTTGTTTGCCTCCATCCATCACAGAAGCCAAGCTAGAATTACTCTGACAGGCAAAATCAATGCAAAATAACAGCCTGAGAACTTGTTAGCAAGACCTTTTCAAAAAGTACAAGAGAACAATGATTCTTAGCAAGCAAGAAGGAGTAAGGGAGAGAAAATGAGAGCTAACAAACTCTAAACACTAAAGCCATCTTTATCCCACTGTTATGAAGAAATACTGTGTGCAAAGGCAATAATTGTGCTGAATACAATGAACTTTACAGCACAGCATTGTATTGCTGCATATTTGTTCAAGAGACCTTTTTTTATCTTCCAGGGATTAGAATGATTTCAGTTCCATATTTACCTTCCCTACAAAACTAGGTTGCAGCTAAAACATAAATAAATAAATAAATTGACAAGCAATTTCACAATTCCTAAATTAAAGTTTCCATCCACATCATAGTGGCAACACTAGCATGTTAACATAAATATACAGTATATATATATATATATATATATATATATATATATATATATATATATATATATATAAAAGAGTAAATAAGAGTATATAAGGTAAGAGTGTGTGACTTCTAGTTAAGTGGAACAGTGTGACAGTGGCTGCACCCAACCAAAATACACCTGTGAAACAGGTGACCAATCAGAGAAGAGAAAACCCCTGGCACATTCTAGGAAACTGTACATTGAAGAACCAGCAATGACAACAAAGGCTACATACTTTCTATTGAAATACAGTACAAAGTTTAAACGTACATCTTAAAGCCTAAAGCCTCCCCTCTCATCTTCCCCCTGGCTGTTCCTTTAACCACAGCGAAACACACACACGCTGCCATCAGGGACACAGACTGCCTTCTGCTCGCCTGGGAGCCCATCAGGAGCATATGGAGAGGAGAGAGAGGAGGAGGTTAAGAATGATGGGGAGGCAGAGTAGAGACAGGAAAGAAAGAGGCAGGGGAGTCATGCACCAATTTGTTTTGAAGGGAGACCAGTGGCTGTCCAGACCCCCTGGACTGGTTAAATTGAACATGTATATATATATATATATATATATATATATATATATATATATATATATATACTGTATTCTCTGTAGGTAGGTAGGTAGGTAGGTAGGTAGATAGATAGATAGATAGATAGATAGATAGATAGATAGATAGATAGATAGATAGATAGATAGATAGATAGATAGATAGATAGATAGATAGATAGATAGATAGATAGATAGATAGATAGATAGATAGATAGATAGATAGATAGATAGATAGATTAGGCTCAGTAAGAATACTTTCATACAGCAAGGATGCATCAAATTGATCAAAAGTGACAGTGAAAATACATAATATTTCTATTTCTATTAAATTATATTCTTGTGAACTTTCTATTCATCAAAGAATCCTGAAAAAAAGAAAATTCATTATGCTTTCCACAATGTTTTCAAATTGATAATACAAAGAATTGTTTCTTGAGCAGCAAAAGAGCATACAATGATTTCACAAGGATCATGTGACACTGAGTAATGGCTGCCATCAAAGAAATCACATTTTAAAATATTCTAACAGAAAACCCATCGTCACTAAAATATTTTAAAATATTGATTTGAAATCGTATTGTTTAACATTTTTGACTGTATTTTTATCACATGTACACACATGAACACATCTTTTACTTAAATACACACACTAACAAATGTGCACAGAACCCTACATTATGACGGTTATGCTGCAAACACACAAAGCCAGAACTAAACATCGGAGTTGTTTCTCAGTGTTTTAGTGCACACACTAAAACAGCAACAGCCTGTTTTACAATGGCCTCTAGAGTTTGGCTGCTCAACAACAACACTGGCTTTTCACCAAGGATCTTTTTAAAAGAGAAATGTGTCATTTCTGTGCCACTAGTGTTACCCAAGTTGTCAAGGTTTTAACAAGGCTTTAAACTGGTTAGCATTAATTAGGCCCTCCTGGCAGATGCAGTTACTACACACTTTGTAGGCCAAAAACATATTTCTCCACTGAGCCATTCAAGATTAACAATGTATCCCAAACGTATATGTCAGCTAAACCCCTTTGACCTAACATGAGAAATATTTAAATAATTAAACAATACATTTGCATGATCACGGTTCCCTGAGATCAGCTAATGGAATGAAATATTTCATTCATATTTTTTCATTCAGATTGTTTTTAACTTAAATTATTTAAAATTATTTATTTATTATAATTAATTATTAGCAAAGCCCAACCAAATAAGACTTAAACTGTCTTACTTGACAAAATGGGAAAATAAATCTCATAAATTCCCTTTTCGATTTAACCAACACAACCAGAAAGTACAGTAAGAACTAACTGAATTAAACTAATTAATTATTTTGGTATTGTAAACGCTGCACATTTCAAATTCAAAAAATTGCAATTATATTAAAAAGCCAAAGGCATATTCTAAATGGAACCCTATCAAATGTAATGAGTTATTCAGGGTGAATTAGTCTGGTGGATATACAGTAGAGGGAATAGCTGAAACACACACAAAAAGCAAAAATTCTGTTAATTCCAGGAGATATGTAAAATCCATCCAGTGGGAGGAGATGCCATCGGTCAGATGTTGTTAAACAAAACTAAACAACTGCAACTGTTCAGTCACTCCTCCTCTCTCTTTCTGTGGTTGCAGACAGTGCAAAGAGACCTTTCCTCGCTGTTGTATAATTGCTATTACCGCCTAGGGGCCATCAAACTGACTGAGAAGCAACTATTTCTCTAACAAGTCCATTATGGATGAGTCACACAATCAGAAACACATTCACAAACATACACGGACTGAGAAAAGCAAACAAAAGTAGCAGCGCACATCCGCCTCTCTATCTGTTGCATGCGGTGTCCTATCTCCCCATCTTCAGCATCAGATGTTTGAGAAGTGTTCATTATTTAGCTCTGCTCTGGAAGATTTGACTAGACTCAAACAGTGAGATTGAGAATCAATCTGGTTTTGCTTGTTTGTTTCCCCTTGTGTTAATAGCAGGCTTTTTAATTAAACTAAACAGGAGATCGCCATCCCCCATCTCTCTTTCTCAGTCACTGTGGAAACTCATCCTACGAGAAATTACAATAACAAGACTGTTAGCAATGTCAATGTTTGATGAGACAGAGGCGGTTTTTAATCTTAAAAACAAATATTTTACTACACATAAGTGTGTGTATGTATGTCTATGTGGGTTTCATCTTTAATATGCTTCTGAAAACCATCAGAGACGTCATTAAAGAAGCTGAGAGAGAAACACTTCATCTGCTCGCAGTTTTGCTCCACAGACCTTCAGTCTAGCAGAACACTTACTGTCAAACAGTCTCAGAAAGCAGTTGATTACAGATGTACAGGAATGTAAAATCAAATAAAACGTGAGTTATAATAAATTAAATCAAATTTAAAAAGGCTGTAATTATTTGCAATATAATCACAGTTGGGGAGACATGCTCAGCTCATATAAACATTGTCACTACAACTTGCAAGTGTGATATTTTATACAACAATTCAATAAACAAGAAGTTAATATTGAGTTAGACCTTTAAAACATTTAGTACTCATTGTGTAACTGTTTCAAATAAGTATAAAGTGTGAACTGGTTTTACTGATTAGTTCCTGAATGAATCAGTGTTTTTAAGATAATTGGTTAAGTGATGATTCAATGATTCATTCATGAAAGAGGTTACTTGTTTCTTTCTTGAAAGAATCAGTGGTTTTTGAACTAAAAGGTTGAGTGAATCATTCAGTGACACCTATGAAAGCAGCCACTTGATTTGTTCCTGAATGAATCAATGTTTTTGAAAGAATCAACTGAGTGAATGATTCATTCAATTTTCTGCCACCTACTGGTGTAACAAAGCAACCTTTAAATTGTTGTATAATGTGTAATTTTTGATGCCATCTGACTGATATCACCAGCATTTATTTCACCGTTTCCATTTAAAACATGTCTACATGTGTCTAATGATTTTATTCTTACTACTACCGTTAATATGTGTAGATCAGTACAAATGAAAATATCTGCACAATAAAACTGCATAAGTAGCATGTTTCTGTTTCTATCAATCACTGCAATAATAAGACTGCTACCAAATTTAAGCCAAACCGGGCCTTGAAAACTGCAACAATACATAATCACAGTATTGTAATTAATGAAAAACTAAATTATTATTATAGCTCTATGATGATTTAATTTTAACATGTTCTTTGTGCACACACTCACTCCCTCATTTATTGTTATTATTAGCTGTTAGCTCACCATATCAGCGTGCCTATTAAAGAGGAACTAAAAAACTGATGGATTCAGGTCTGCTAGTGTGACAGTACCAGTCAGATGGAGTTAGGTCGAGTTTTAGTTTAATGCCAATGCAGAATAATCCTTAAAATCAGTAGGAAAATATTGCATTTACACACACACACACACACACTGACATCAATCTGTTCCCACCTACATCTAAATTCACTGTCTACATGAGACTTCATTAGCTTGAGTCTTGCATAAAATAAACAGTTCCTCAAAATTCCTCCTACATAGATCACTTTAAAAGGGAATTTCTTAAACTTGATGAAAACAAGCACAAAGCAGGAAAAAGAGACATGTGTGTTTGTTTCATGGACGTTGAGTCACACAAGGTTCTGCATCTCCAGTTATTTAACTGCTACATAATGCAGGCAAAGAGCAGGAAGGTCCAGCATTAAAACAAGTTTTTTTTTGATAGGATTGTTACCAGCAGCATTATTTGTCTCCTTTACTCTCTGCTTCTTTTCCTCTCTCTCTCTCTCTCTTTTTATATCTCAGGGTCTGCCAGGTCAGACGTGTTGGAGCGCTACACGTGCTTCTTCACTCATCTCTTTACCTCACAGCGAAGAAGCAGGCAGAAGAATCGACCCACTTTCAAGTTCTCTCAAGAAAGACAAGCGTCCCACTCCACGCTGCCCACTTCACTTACGCACACACAAAAGAACATCACATTTTTATTTGAGGCCTTCATAATTCCTTTAAAAATCCTTGAGATTTCGCAATACCATTTAGGCACGCATCGCTTTTCCATTCATTAAGTGATGGATTTAATTTAAAACAACTGAAATGAATGAATCAGAGTTGATGATTAGTCTATTCCTTTATTGGATGTGAGACGGCAGATGTTAAGCCCGCTACGGGAGGCTGAAGCTTTATAATGATGATGTCATAATGATGTATAACTTGAGGATAAAACCTGTTTAAGCCTTTGACAGTAAAATTAAATTACATTAGTCCTGTGAATCTATACAAATAAGAGATTATAGTATGCATATAAACTATCATCAAACACTTTCACAGTTCAACACACACACACACACACACACACACACACACACACACACACACACACACACACACACACACAAAATCCATTTCACACATTTCCTCAATGATAATATAATGTAAACATAAATATGTAAGACAATGTCTTATAATTAGAGCTGAATAAATCTCACATAAATTTGCATGATGAATCATCCTGCAGTTTTTCTGGCTGACCTCTGAAGGAGAAAGGTCATGGGGAATTAGAGTAAAACTGAATCTTAACTTTATCATGATTAAATACAGTCTATTGCTGCACATGGTTATGAGAAATGAGTGGATGTAAACATTAAATATACTAAATACTCAAAATACAAGCCAGTGTAATATACAATAAATGAAATATAATTAAAAAGGCTGGTATTACTTAGAAACACTGTGACTATAGCTTGCTACATTATACAGCTTATTATTTTGAATTTTCTTTTTTATTTTCAGTTTTCATTTTGATTTAGTTTAAGTATGGTTATTTTGTTGTGTCATTTTCATTAGTTTTTTCATATAGATTTAATTAACTTCAGCTTTAGTAATTTTATTTCAGTTACTCAAAGGGCTTTTTAATAGCTTAGTTTTAGTTATACATGTAGCTGCAAACAAGCACCACAGAAAAAGCTTGAATCAGACTGACTTACGGTGAACTCAGGAAAAGCATAGGAAGAGTGAATGCAAATGGAAAGAAAAAGCTGGTGGAGTTATAAAGAAGCAAAAGGCTGATGCAAATACTGCATAAAGTGGGTGTGCAGAATGCTTGTGACTTAAGATAACATCTGATATCAGATTGCACAATGCTCTTGTAAACGTTTATGCACAAAAGAACATCTAAATTGAACACAATCAATGTATAGTGAGTAATGCATTCTTGGGGGGAAAAAACATTAGCAAAAAAAAAGCAAAGGGAAAGAATTAAAGACCTCTGCTTAAAAAGAGGTCAGTTCACCATGACAACCCACAGATTCAGAAATAGTTTATGTGTCCCATTCTTGCTATACACAAACACTCATAAAGAGACCTTGTGAACATAAAGTATTTAAAGGGACAGTTCATCCAAAAATGAAAATTCTGTCCTCATTTACTCATCTTCAATATTCATTTTTTGGTGAACTGTATCTCTGTGAAGCTGCTTTGACAATCTTTATTGTATAGAAATAAAGGTGACTTGACCGGACTTTGACAACTGTACCTTTAATTTCTCCAGCTGTTCCTCCTATAAATAAAAACACAGTCAACTAAATGTGAAGTTAAAGGACGTTAATTGAGAAAGAATAATTTTTCCAAGAAAACTAAGTAAGGAACTCTTTGATAACTGTTGAAAACAACAGGTTTATGTCATCAGCTTTAGCAGGTCATATGTTGTACATTTTCAATGGAAACGATGAGTCATTGTTGTATTTGGCTGATGTTGTTTTTTTTTTATCCAGGATGAGGGCATTGTGTTTTACTGCATGTGTTTGCTCATTTGTTTCTGGATAGAGAATGTTTCCTCTATTGATTCTGTTGTATTGACTTTGGCTCAGAGACTCCCCAATGCTATACATGAATGCCTCATGTGAAAATATTAAAGTCAAACAAAGGGCATTCTTAAACTGACAGAGCAAAAGAGACTGAATATATTTAATGTATCCTTCTTTAATGCGTGTTTTTAATTTAAATTTATTGTAGAAAGTTTTCTATTTTTGTTAGGGTGAGTAGAAGGCATTTATAGGAGCTGCTGGTACAGGATTCCCCACTTCAAAATTTGCCATCTTTGCTCATGGATGGTCAGTCGTGGACAATTGTTATTGGGCACCAGTAAAATAAATAAATAATAATAATTCTATTAATTTGAATATATTTGTAAAATAAAATAAAATAAAATAATACAATTAAAAATAAAATAAAATAAAACACTGTCAATAGATAAAAATGTTTTTTTTTTTTTTTTTTTTTGCTGCCAAAGTTAACCAGTTTGAATAATTATAAACCAGTATGAATAAAAATTCCCTTTTGGGATCAAAGAAGTGTCTATCAATCTTCGTGGAAAGCTTTAACAGTGCCTGAATCCCCAGAAGACCACTCTAAATCAAATTTTTATTCTCTGTCCCTCCGGCTCTCTGTGTCTCTGTCAGTCCCTTGTGGTAGTCCATAGGGAAGGAGTAACGGGTGGGGCAGCCTCACAGATGGGCTGGTGGGTAGGTTTCTGTGGTTGCAGGCGAGGAAGAAGAGGAAGAGGAGCCATCTGGCAGTGGTTTGGTGAGATGACGTGTCTTGCCCCTCACCCACGACACCCACAACCCACACGGCAACATGCCTACCGCTCCACCAACTGTTATACAAACTACAGGTATCAACCTTACAAGTACAGCTGCATTAAATGACAACACCTGCTCTCGCACCTGGAAGGAATCATACCAACTCCGCTTGTAATCCTAGGCTTTTAAATGAAGTACGACTACACATTGGTGATCACAGCGAGAGCGGCATGAGGAGTTAACTAGCATGCACTGCAACAGTGAAATACTGCCATCAACAGACATGAATTATTACCTTTATTACTTCAGTAGTTCTCAACTGGTCACACTCAAAAACGGACCATGGGCAGACAGTGAAAAACAATGTTAAATGTAAATCATAAACAAAACAAAATAATTAAGATGACACTAATCACTATAAACATTTTTTAAAACAAATCCTGCAGCCTTATAATAAACTTTTTAAAAATAAAAACAAACAAATTAAAACACTTATTACAAAGATTAAATATTTTATGTAATTTCCTGTATTTACCATTAACCAACATCAGAGAACAGTAGACGTGCAAATGATTGAAATATTATCTTTAAATCTCGGAGGGTACTTCAAGTAAATTTATTATGTAATAGGAATTCAGCTGCCAAAAAAAAAAAAAAAAATCCCTGCCATACAGTATATTATTTATTTCAAATGTACATTCAATCAGATATTTGTTACACATTCACCTGTCAATAATAATAATAATAATAATAATAATAATAATAATAATAATAATAATAATAACTCTTTTACATGGTTCTATTCACTTCTGCTGTTTTTTTTAATGAATTTACAAAACTGACATAATTTTCCTATTCACCTTATGTAAAATTAATAATTGTGCATTTTGTTAGACAGTTTATGGTATTTTTTTAAATAAACTTCAATGTTTGGTTTTATAAACTAACAATTTAAACATTTTATTTATTTTTTCATAGCAAACAATTTTGTTAAAGACAATGTAATGTAATACAGTAATAATAATAGTAATTAAAATAATAATCAAATATATATTATTGTTAAAAATAATAATAGCATGCAAATGTGATTACTTTTAATTTTTAAATGGGAAAAAGAAACAAATAGAACTGAATGTAAAGTTTTATACTTGTAAACAACTCCATACACACTAACAAGTCCAAACACATGATCAGATATATTGTGTTATATAAGGTCTGTGAGTGTCTGTCAAGAAGATCGTTCATCTGAAAATCAGCTTTCTTTCCATATCATCCCTTTCAGCATGTTCACATTGGAGGGGACAGAACTGCCCTTCAGAAAGCAGGGAAATGTCAAAAGGCCTGTTTGTTCATGTGTGTGTGTGTGTGTAAGGGTGCTGTTGTGAGTAGAGCAGCGGACACACTTTTTTACTAATTTCCCAACTAAAATTCTAACCTTATTTCAAAACAGAGCATGATCTTTGTTTAAGATCATTCAACCAAAATGTTTTCAGTGCAAGTCAAAATGTCAGCTCTGTATCCACAGGAGAAAAGTTTGTGGTAAAGAGAGAGAAAACAAAGAAGGCAAGAATAATCGAAAGAGCATGCAAAACTGGGGCAAGAGGTGGTCAGAGAAGAAAAGTGAGGACGTAGGAAGCAGAAGAGAGGAGAATGACTTATGGACGGCCCGAGCTGGAGGAATGGGGTGTGACAGAGAGAGGGATGAGGGATTTGGTAAGGCACTTGAAGTCTTGTTAGCCTCAACCTTCCGCACACTGTGATTGGCTAAAAATATCTCATAGCTCATGTTGAACAAGGTGCATTCTGGTTTGTGCCACTGGAGAATTTATTATCACATGGCCTCTAAAGTGCCAAACGTAACCTTTCTCTCTTTCGCTCTCTCCATCTCTGTCTCTCTTACTCCTCCAAATCCAACACAGCCAAATGCCTCTTCTCCTTCTGTTTATTCCTCCTGAAATCTAGCACAAACCCAAGTGCTAATTACCTGTACTGTTCTAGGCTCTAATGATCTTTTAATAAAGCCCTGTTCCTTCAGTTATCTTCTTTCTCTTTTAGCATAACCAAGCACCACACCCTTCCTTTCTACATAATTCATCAGGTCGTTACCTTTATATCTACACATGACCTCTAGAAGTCTGTGTTCTTACATATACACCGTATTTTCCTCCCTTATTCTCTGATTTTGCTTTCCTCTTTTCCTCCATTTCCTCTTTCTATATTTTGTCTTTCTTTCCCTTTTGATTGCATTTAAGCTATTCTGTTTTATTACGTTGCTTCTATCTGGTCCTTTTTACTTTCTATTTCCTTTTCATATCCTCCCTCCAGAATCAATGCTACTTTGCTTCTGTCTTTTTTCTAAACTCTCTGATTGGTGGGAAGGGAAAATGGTCTCATTTTTTTCCACAGATACAACAAAACCCTCACAGGCACTTTGCATCTCTTCTTCAACCCCTCTGTAGTGGACGACAAGACTAATGTGTTTACTCTCAGAGCAAATAATACTGTGAGTTTCAAAAGTCTGAGACCCCAATCAAAATCTAATTTAAACTTGTAAATGCACACCTTTAAAAGCCCTAAAATAATCAATTGCATAGGAAATAAAATAAAATAAAATAAAATAAAATAAAATAGCTCTTAATGGGGAAATATATTTTTTGCTGCTAAAGTGCAGCATGCACACAATTTCCCTTCTGGGATCAAAGTGAAACCTCTCAATGAAATCCCTTAAAATCTGGAATTCAAAACTTAATTTAAACTTGGAAATAAACAAAGTTTTAATTAAATTAGTTAGTGACACTGATCTTGTGTCTATTTGTACAGACGGTCAGATGTTCTTCTTCTATTGAAGCTCAGGATGCCCACTGGATCATCTCAAATCATGCTGGAGAACATGATCATCAGCTTTGACACAAACTTCATTCAGTTCATTCATCTCGAGTTCTGTCATTAATGCAAAATAATAATAATAATAATAATAATAATAAAACAAATTTTAATTGATCTTTTCACTTTAGTCAACATGCAGTATTAAATTATATAATTATACAAAACAGAATTATTTTCTTTAGTAGTCTCATATTTTTTGACCCCAATAAAAGCAAGTAATCTTAACAAATAAGACAGAAAAAGGGCAAACATCCAAACAACCATGTAACTTCCTCGGGCAAAGACACACCTCTTTCCACTAAAAATTAGCAATAGAGGGAAATCAGCTGGGAATATCAACTTAAACATGAATAAGAAGAGAACAATTTGCATCCAACCTGGCTCTTCTTGTTCCTCATTGCTCATCACTTTTCCTATCTCTTCTGTCCAGCTTTATCCAACCATCATTCCAATCCATTCCCAAAACAGTCAACCATAAGATTGAAAATGTTTAAGCATTGACAGAGAAAAAGAGATTGAGAGAGAAGGAGGGAGGAAGCGCTGGCTCCAGTGGGTTGGGTTGGTTACAGAACTCTCTCTCTCACTCTCTCTCTCTCTCTCTCTCTCTCTGTCTCTTTCTCTCTCACTCTTTCTCTGTCTCTTTCTCTCTCACTCTTTCTCTCACTCTCTCTCTCTCTCTCACTCACTTCTCTCTCATTATCCACAGCTCACTGCACAAAGTACAGAAAAGAGAAAGAAAGAAGCTTTTGCCCTCCCAAAACTCCAGCATATGTGTTTATGAGGGAGAAGGATTTAATGTGGGTGCGTCCGTGTCTGTGCATGCGAGGAATTGAGCAGACGGTGATGTTGTTCAGTCAGTGGGTGATGGATAAGGTGGGATGTGTCACTGAGGCATCAATAATATCTAACCTGGCTACCTGACAGTCCTACTGAGAAAACACACACACACATTCCACTTTCCATTGACATCTACTGCACCCACAGAGTAGATAAAACCTGACCCACACATAAACACACAACAGCCAAGGCATACTGGCATATTGCATTATTAGACTGACACTTCAAGAAAAACATTGCAAAAACTGCACTTCTAGTGATACAGCAGCTATAGATTTTACAGTAGAGCAGTACATGTAAAGGGACAGCTTTGCACCTTATCTACCGCTAAAAAGTGCACATTAAAGTAGTACATAAACCAGGATCATTATTCTTAACTAAAACAATATCTAAATCTATAAGAAAAAGCAAAGGTACCTAAATAAATGTGAACTATATAGAACAGGAGTAAATAAGGTGCAAAAACAATGAGCATGTTTAGATGCACACCAATATGCTGATAACTACCAAAAATCATTTTGTTGAAATAACTCATTTTACACTGCAGTGCATGTAAATCACAGTTACATTACTCTATTAAAAAATCTGTTATT
Organism: Cyprinus carpio; assembly: GCF_018340385.1. Taxonomy (NCBI): domain Eukaryota; kingdom Metazoa; phylum Chordata; class Actinopteri; order Cypriniformes; family Cyprinidae; genus Cyprinus; species Cyprinus carpio. Next base: position 19,740,803 of record NC_056574.1, on the reverse strand, counting down.
TCCCGGTGGTGAAACGCAAGCATTTTTTGTACCTTTTTTCTGAGAGTGTGTTAAATAAAGTTGTTGCAGAAGAGAACATATTTTTAATAAGAGTTTGGGCCAAGAAAAAGTTGAGTTAGCAATACTGTGAATCACTCGCTGTGGAAGGATCTGCTGTTAAGGACACTTTCTTGTCACAAATGACACATGCACACTTCAATAAAGCAACAGAATGCAGGTTAAGGTGTTTACATGACGTGCAAAATCGGGGTAATGGGCCAAAATCTAGCTGTGTAGATTGGTTTATGCTTAAGCTGTTTATGATGTTTCAATTTAAGATTTGAATGACAGTAACTTATTTTTTCTGCATAACAAAAAAAAAGATATTCTGAAGAATGTTAAGCAAATATTTTTGCTGCCCACTGACTGTATGGACAGTATAGACAAAAAACACACAATATCTTCTTTTATGTTCAACAGAAGAAAGAAAGTCACACAGGTTTAAAAACAACATAAACAAAGTAAATAATGACAGAATTTTCATTTCCG